>NC_050096.1:56738742-57041772 GCF_902167145.1 Zea mays | reverse complement strand
AACGTCTAGCTGGTGGCCGAGTCCGCCGTATGTGCCCCCGTCTGGTAGTGGATGTTCAACTTAACTGTCTTCATCGTAAAATTGGTATATGAAAGGGAAATAGGCTCACACCTTTTCCTAAATGATTTTGGTGGTTGAATTTCCCAACACAAACAATTGGACTAACTAGTTTGCTCTAGATTATAAGTTCTACAGGTGCCAAAGGTTCACAATAAACCAATACAAAGTTCAAAGAAAGGGTTCAAAAAGAAAGGAGCAAAGCAACCAAAGGCTGCCCTGGTCTGGCGCACCGGACTGTCCGGTGTGCCACCGGACAGTGTCCGGTGCACCAGGGAGAATCATTCTGAACTGCTCAGCTTCGTGAATTCGGGGAGCCTCTCTGCTATAATTCATCGGACTGTCCGGTGTGCCAGCGGAGTAACGGCTAACTGTGCCAACGGTCGTCTGCAAAAGCTACAGGAACAGTGAATAGTGCACGACTGCGCGCGCAGAGTCAGAGCAGGCGCCAGAAGGCGCACCGGACAGTGAACAGTGACTGTCCGGTGCACCACCGGATTGTCCGGTGGGCCCACATGTCAGAGCTCCAACGGTCGGAACTGAAAGGGAAATAGGCTTACACCTTTTCCTAAATGATTTTGGTGGTTGAATTGCCCAACACA
This sequence comes from Zea mays, assembly GCF_902167145.1. Taxonomy (NCBI): domain Eukaryota; kingdom Viridiplantae; phylum Streptophyta; class Magnoliopsida; order Poales; family Poaceae; genus Zea; species Zea mays. Next base: position 57,041,113 of record NC_050096.1, on the reverse strand, counting down.
AATAATTAGACTAACTAGTTTGCTCTAGATTATAAGTTTACAGGTGCCAAAGGTTCACAACAAACCAATAAAAAGACCAAGAAAGGGTTCAAACAAAGAGAGCAAAAGACAACCCAAAGGCAGCCCTGGTCTGGCGCACCGGACAGTGTCCCGTGCACCAGGGAACCCAACTTCGAACTTGCCACCTTCGGGAATTCTGGGAGCCGCTCCGCTATAATTCACCGGACTGTCTGGTGTGCCAGCGGAGTAACGGCTACACAGCGCCAACGGTCGTCTGCAACGGAACAGTAAAAGTGAACAGTGCGCGCCTGCGCGCACAGAAGTCAGAGCAGCGCCAGAAGGCGCACCGGTCAGTGAATAGTGACTGTCCGATGGCCCACCTATCAGAATCTCCAACGGTCAGAACCCAACGACCGGGTGACGTGGCTGGCGCACCGGACTGTGTCCGGTGGCGCACCGGACTGTCCGGTGCGCCATGCGACAGAAGCCCTCACCAACGGTCACTTTAGTGGTTGGGGCTATAAATACCCCCAACCACCCACCATTCATTGCATCCAAGTTTTCAGCCATCAAACCTCATACAAGAGCTATAGACTTCATTCAAAGACACAACCAAAGAGATCAAATCCTCTCCCAAGTCCGGAATCACTCCAAAGAAATTAGTGACTAGAGAGAGAAACATTTGTGTTCATTTGAGCTCTTGCGCTTGGATTGCTTTTCTTCTTCCTTCTTTCTTGTGTTCAACTCACTTGTAATCAAAACAAGAGACACCAAGGTGTGGTGGTCCTTGTAGTGGACTTAGTATCTCATTTGATTGAAGAGAAAGGCTCACTCGGTCTAAGTGACCGTTTGAGAGAGGGAAAGGGTTGAAAGAGACCCGGTCTTTGTGACCACCTCAACGGGGAGTAGGTTTGCAAGAACCGAACCTCGGTAAAACAAATCATCGTGTCATCCGCTCTTATTCGTTTTGTTTTCGCCCTCTCTTTCGAACTCACATTTAATTCTAACGCTAACCCGACTTGTAGTGTGTGTTTAAGTTTATAAATTTCAGATTTGCCTATTCACCCCCTCTAGGCGACTTTCAATTGGTATCAGAGCCCGGTACTTCATTAAGAGCCTAACCGCTCGAAGTTATGTTGGGAGCTCACGCCAAGATGGAGATGGTGACCGGCGAGAAGCCCACCACAAGCCACGGGAAGGCTCCATCGGGAGAGTCCGGCAACAAGAGGGAGGAATCACCTCCCCGCGTCAAGTCGCACCGGAGTGGCGACAAGAAGAAGATGATGAAAAAGGTGGTCTACTATGAGACCGACTCTTCGTCGCCATCCACCTTTGGCTCTGACGCGTCGTCCGTCACTTCTAAGCGCCATGAGCGCAAAAAGTTTAGTAACATCTGAAAGGGAAATGTGCCCTTGGGCCATTTCTAAGTATTTTGGTGATTAAGTGTCCAACACAAGTGCCTAAGTGTTAAATTGTGCCAAAGACTCAAGAAGTGCAAATCAAGATTAAAGGTATGTTTCTAGACTTAGTACATTGTTTTGAAGACTAATGTATTGTGTCTAAGTGCTAGAAATAGGAGAAATAATTTTGGAGAAGTTGGTTGTGTACAGCCAAAAGGCTGCTCGGTCTAGGTGCACCGGACTGTCCGGTGGTGCACCGGACAGTGTCCGGTGCGCCAGGCTGGCGTCTGTCGACTGGCTGCTCTCGGGATTTCGTCGGCGGCGTACGACTAAAATTCACCGGACTATCCGGTGTGCACCGGACTGTCCGGTGAGCCAACTGTCGGCCCGCCCAACGGTCGGCCGCGTAATCCGCGCGCGACGCGTGGCAGAGCCAACGGTCAGAAGGGGGCACCGGACTGTCCGGTGTGCACCGGACAGTGTCCGGTGCGGCAACGGCTCTGAACCGCCAACGGTCGGCTTCGCCAAAGAAGGAAAGAAATCCGCACCGGATAGTGTCCGGTGGTGCACCGGACTGTCCGGTGCGCCAGGCGATAGAAGGCAAGAATTGCCTTCCTGGAATGCTCTCAACGGCTCCTAGCTGCCTTGGGGCTATAAAAGGGACCCCTAGGCGCATGGAGGATAACACCAAGCATTCTCTAAGCATTCCTAAGCACCAAGACTTCAATTCCGCGCATTCGATTCTTTGTGATAGCAACTAGAGCTCCATTTGAGTAGAGAACTCTTTGAGTTGTGTTGAGAGCTCGTGTTGTGACTTGTGTGCGTATTGTCGCTCTGATTTTGTGTCTTGTGTGCATTGCTCATCCCTCCCTTACTCTGTGCTTCTTTGTGAACATCAAAGTGTAAGGGCGAGAGGCTCCAAGTTGTGGAGATTCCTCGCGAGCGGGATAAAGTAAACAAAGCAAAACACCGTGGTATTCAAGTGGGTCTTTGGACCGCTTGAGAGGGGTTGATTGCAACCCTCGTCCGTTGGGACGCCACAACGTGGAGTAGGCAAGTGTTGGACTTGGCCGAACCATGGGATAAACCACTGTGTCTATCTGTATTGATCTTCTTGTGGTTATCATGTCTTGCAAGAACTCTTCTCTAGCCACTTGGCTTTATTGTGCTAACCTCTAATCAAGTTTTGTGGCATTAAAGTTCAAGTTTTATAGGATCACCTATTCACCCCCCCCTCTAGGTGCTCTCAATTGGTATCAGAGTCGTTCTCTTCAAGAAAGGGACTAATCGCCCGAAGAGATGGATCCTAAGGGCAAGGGGATGGTGATCAATGATAAGGAGAAGGAGTCCCTCATCAATGATCCAAAGGATGACAAGCCTACTGACTCAGGCTCGGGCCACAAAAGAAAATACGGGAGGAAGAAGAAAACAAGGCGCATCAAGGAGATAGTCTACTACAACAGCGACGAATCTTCCTCTTCCCAAAAGGACGACGACAACGACTACGATAAAAAGAAGACGGTTAATTCAAACTTTTCCTTTGATTATTCTCGTATTCCGCAAAGTTCCAATACTCACTTGCTTTCCATTCCCCTCGGTAACCCCCCCCCCACTTTGATGGAGAGGACTACAGATTTTGGAGTCACAAAATGCGTAGTCACTTGTTCTCTCTCCATCCAAGTATATGGGAGATAGTAGAAAATGGAATGCACTTTGATAGTACAGATAGTCCCATGTTCATTAATGAGCAAATTCACAAAAATGCACAAGCTACTACTGTTCTTCTAGCTTCATTGTGCAGGGATGAATACCATAAGGTGAGCGGCTTGGATAACGCCAAGCAGATTTGGGACACCCTCAAAATCTCACATGAGGGGAACGACGTCACCATGCTCACCAAGATGGAGTTGGTGGAGGGCGAACTTGGGAGATTCGCAATGATCAGGGGCGAAGAACCAACCCAAACATACAATCGGCTCAAGACCCTCGTCAACAAAATAAGGAGCTATGGAAGCACGCGATGGATGGACCACGACGTCGTCCGCCTAATGCTAAGGTCTTTTACTGTTCTTGATCCACATCTTGTGAACAATATTCGTGAGAATCCTAGGTACACCAAGATGACGCCCGAGGAGATACTTGGAAAGTTCGTAAGCGGGCGGATGATGATCAAGGAGGCTAGATACGTTGACGATGCGTTGAACGGCCCAATCCACGAGCCTCAAACCGTTGCTCTCAAAGCAACGAGGAGCAAGGAAGCGCTACCTAGCAAGGTGGCACAAGTTGAGGCGGCGAGACTCAATGAGGAAGAGATGACCCTCATCATTAAGCGTTTCAAGACGGTGCTAAGGGGTCGCAAGGAGCATCCCAACAAGACAAAGACGAAGGGGAAGCGCTCATGCTTCAAATGTGGTAAGATTGGTCATTTTATCGCTAATTGTCCCGATAATGATAGTGACCAGGAACAAGGGAACAAGAGGGAAAAGAAGAAGGCTTACAAGAAGGCTAAGGGCGAGGCACACCTTGGAAAGGAGTGGGACTCGGATTGTTCGTCGTCCGACTCCGACAACGAAGGACTCGCCACCACCGCCTTCAACAAGTCGGCCCTCTTCCCCAACGAGCATCACACCTGCCTCATGGCAAGGGAAAAGAAGGTAAGCACTCATAATACTAGTACTTACGCTTCCTCAAGTGATGAAGAATCTAGCGATGATGAAATAGACTATTCATGTTTATTCAAGGGCCTAGATAGAACTAAGGTTGATAAGATTAATGAATTAATTGATGCATTGAATGATAAGAATAGGTTATTAAAAAAGCAAGAGGATCTTTTGTATGAAGAACATGATAAGTTTGTAGAGGCACAAAAATCCCTTGCTTTAGAAATTAAAAGGAATGAAATGCTTTCTTGTGAATTGTCTAACTTAAAGAGCATAAATGATGATTTGAATGCTAAGTTAGAAATAGCTAATAAATCAACATCTTGTGTAGAACATGTTGCAATTTGCAATAGGTGTAAAGATTTTAATGTTGATGCTTGTAGTGAACACCTAGTTTCAATTTCTAAATTGAATGATGAAGTGGCTAGTCTTAATGCCCAACTTAAGACTAGTAAGAGTAAGTTTGACAAACTAAAATTTGCAAGGGATGCCTACACGATTGGTAGACACCCCTCAATTAAGGATGGTCTTGGCTTCAAGAGGGAAGTCAAGAACTTAACAAGTCATAAGGCTTCCATCTCCGCCAAGAAGAAAGGGAAGGCCCCTATGGCTAGTAGTGCTCAAAAGAACCATGCTTTCATGTATCATGATAGGAGACATTCTAGGAATGTTTATAGAAGTTATGATGCTTTTGATTCTCATGCCATGATTGCTTCTAGTTCTTCTATTATGCATGATAGAAATTTGGCTAGGAAAAATGTTGTTCATCATATGCCTAGAAGAAATATTGTTCATGTTCCTAGGAAAGTAATGAATGAACCTTCTACAATTTATTATGCTTGCAATGCTTCCTTTGCTATTTGTAGAAAGGATAAGAAGGTAATTGCTAGGAAATTAGGGGCCAAATGTAAGGGAGATAATACTTGCATTTGGGTCCCTAAGACTATTGTAACTAACCTTGTAGAACCCAACATGAGTTGGGTACCTAAGACCCAAGCCTAAATTTGCCTTGCAGGTTTATGCATCCGGGGGCTCAAGCTGGATTATCGACAACGGATGCACAAACCACATGATGGGGGAAAAGAGGATGTTCTCTTCCTACGTCAAGAACAAGGATCCCCAAGATTCAATCATATTCGGTGATGGGAACCAAGGCAAGGTGAAAGGGTTAGGAAAAATTGCTATTTCATCCGAGCACTCTATTTCTAATGTGTTCTTAGTTGAGTCGCTTAGATATAACTTGTTGTCTGTAAGTCAACGTTGTAATATGGGATATAACTGTTTATTCACAAATGTAGATGTGTCTGTCTTTAGAACACGTGATAGGTCTAACTAATGTAACTTTCGAAAAAGATAGACCTTGTGTAGCTTGTCAAGCAGGTAAACAGGTGGGAAGCTCTCATCATGCCAAAAATGTGATGACAACATCAAGACCCCTGGAGTTACTTCATATGGACCTCTTCGGACCTGTCGCCTATCTAAGCATAAGAGGAAGTAAGTATGGTCTTGTTATAGTTGATGATTTTTCCCGCTTCACTTGGGTATTCTTTTTGCAGGATAAATCTGAAACCCAAGGGACCCTCAAGCGCTTCCTAAGGAGAGCTCAAAATGAGTTTGAGCTCAAGGTGAAGAAGATAAGGAGCGACAACGAGTCCGAGTTCAAGAACCTTCAAGTGGAGGAGTACCTTGAGGAGGAAGGGATCAAGCACGAGTTCTCTGCTCCCTACACACCACAGCAAAACGGTGTGGTAGAGAGGAAGAACAGGACGCTCATAGACATGGCGAGGACAATGCTTGGAGAATTCAAGACACCCGAGCGGTTTTGGTCGGAAGCCGTGAACACGGCTTGCCACGCCATAAACCGGGTGTACCTTCATCGCCTCCTCAAGAAGACTTCGTATGAGCTTCTAACCGGTAACAAACCCAATGTTTCATACTTTCGTGTATTTGGGAGCAAATGTTACATTCTAGTGAAGAAAGGTAGGAATTCTAAGTTTGCTCCCAAAGCTGTAGAAGGGTTTTTGTTAGGTTATGACTCAAATACAAAGGCGTATAGGGTCTTCAACAAATCATCGGGTTTGGTTGAAGTCTCTAGCGACGTTGTATTTGATGAGACTAATGGCTCTCCAAAAGAGCAAGTTGTTGATCTTGATGATGTAGATGAAGAAGATATTCCAACGGTCGCAATGCGCACCATGGCGATTGGAGATGTGAGGCCACTGGAACAAAAGGAGCAAGATCCACCTTCTTCTTTAACAATGGTACATCCCCCAACTCAAGACGATGAACAGGTTCATCAAGAAGAGGCGTGTGATCAAGGGGGAGCACAAGATGTTCATGTGATAGAGGAAGAAGCGCAACTGGCACCTCCAACCCAAGTTCGAGCGACGATTCAAAGGGATCATCCCGTCGACCAGATTTTGGGTGATATTAGCAAGGGAGTAACTACTCGCTCTAGATTAGTTAATTTTTGTGAGCATTACTCTTTTGTCTCTTCTATTGAGCCTTTCAGGGTAGAAGAGGCCTTGCTAGATCCGGACTGGGTGTTGGCCATGCAGGAAGAGCTCAACAACTTCAAGAGAAATGAAGTTTGGACACTAGTGCCTCGTCCCAAGCAAAATGTTGTGGGAACCAAGTGGGTGTTCCGCAACAAACAAGACGAGCACGGGGTGGTGACAAGGAACAAGGCACGACTTGTGGCAAAAGGTTATGCCCAAGTCGCAGGTTTGGACTTTGAGGAGACTTTTGCTCCTGTGGCTAGGCTAGAGTCAATTCGCATATTGTTAGCCTATGCTACTCACCATTCTTTCAGGTTGTTCCAAATGGATGTGAAAAGCGCTTTCCTCAACGGGCCAATCAAGGAGGAGGTGTACGTGGAGCAACCCCCTGGCTTCGAGGATGAACGGTACCCCGACCACGTGTGTAAGCTCTCTAAGGCGCTCTATGGACTTAAACAAGCCCCAAGAGCATGGTATGAATGCCTTAGAGACTTTTTAATTGCTAATGCTTTCAAGGTTGGGAAAGCCGATCCAACGTTATTCACTAAGACTTGTGATGGTGATCTTTTTGTGTGCCAAATTTATGTCGATGACATAATATTTGGTTCTACTAACCAAAAGTCTTGTGAAGAGTTTAGCAGGGTGATGACTCAAAAGTTTGAGATGTCGATGATGGGCGAGTTAAGCTATTTCCTTGGGTTCCAAGTGAAGCAACTCAAGGATGGGACCTTCATCTCTCAAACGAAGTACACACAAGACTTGATCAAGCGGTTTGGGATGAAGGACGCCAAGCCCGCAAAGACTCCAATGAGTACCGATGGACACACCGACCTCAACAAAGGAGGTAAGTTCGTTGATCAAAAGGCATACCAGTCTATGATAGGGTCCTTACTTTATTTATGTGCTAGTAGACCGGATATTATGCTTAGCGTATGCATGTGTGCTAGATTTCAATCCAATCCAAGGGAGTGTCACTTAGTGGCCGTGAAGCGAATTCTTAGATATTTAGTCGCTACGCCTTGCTTCGGGATCTGGTATCCAAAGGGGTCTACCTTTGACTTAATTGGATATTCAGACTCCGACTATGCTGGATGTAAGGTCGATAGGAAGAGTACATCGGGGACGTGTCAATTCTTAGGAAGGTCCCTGGTGTCGTGGAGTTCTAAGAAACAAACTTCAGTTGCCCTATCCACCGCTGAGGCCGAGTATGTTGCCGCAGGACAGTGTTGCGCGCAACTACTTTGGATGAGGCAAACCCTCAGGGACTTTGGCTACAATCTGAGCAAAGTCCCACTCCTATGTGATAATGAGAGTGCTATCCGCATGGCGGATAATCCTGTTGAACACAGCCGCACAAAGCACATTGACATCCGACATCACTTTTTGAGAGACCACCAGCAAAAGGGAGATATCGTAGTGTTTCATGTTAGCACCGAGAACCAGCTAGCCGATATCTTTACCAAGCCTCTAGATGAGTCGACCTTTTGCAAGATGCGTAGTGAGCTAAATGTCTTAGATTCGCGGAATCTGGATTGATTTATAGCATACATATGTTTTATGCCTTGATCATGTTCCTTAATGCATTTTGTTGTTTATTTATGGTGCTCAAGTTGTACAAGCACTCCCCGGACCTCACTAGTCCATTTGCAAGTGATGCACATATTTAGGGGGAGATGTGCTACAACTTGACCCTTTGAGACTAACTGTGTGCTTGAGTTTGCTTAATTTAGTCTCAAAGGAGGTTTGAAAGGGAAAAGGTGGACTTGGACCATGCAAGACTTCCACTGCACTCCGATGAAAGAGTAACTGATTCCAAGTTCATCCTTGTACTCTTATTGCCTTTTTACTCTTAGTTGAAGATTTTGGTGAGGCAATGGGGTTAAAGGGCCAAGATTGATCCCGTTTTGGTGCTTGATGCCAAAGGGGGAGAAAATAAGGCCAAAGCAACAAATGGATCAGCTACCACTTGAGAATTTTGAAAATAGTAGAATAGAGCTTTTGATTTGTCAAAAATCTCTTATTGTCTCGTTTGTCAAAAGATGGCCTCTTGTGGGGAGAATGGTTAATTATGGGGAAAAGGGGGAATTTTTGAAATCTTCGATCAATTTCTCTTGGAACAACTCTCTTTATGTCTGAACAAGTGTGTTTGACTTAGAGATAGGAAATTGAGGTTGATTTGCAAAAACAAACCAAGTGGTGGCAAAGAATGATCCAAATATGCCAAATTTAAATCAAAACAAAATTGAGTTTTCATTTGCATTGATGTTGCACTTCTTTTAGTTGCTTTTTATTGTGTTGGCATAAATCACCAAAAAGGGGGAGATTGAAAGGGAAATGTGCCCTTGGGCCATTTCTAAGTATTTTGGTGATTAAGTGTCCAACACAAGTGCCTAAGTGTGCACCGGATTGTCCGGTGAGCCAACGGTCGGCCGAGCCAACGGTCGGCCGCGCAATCCGCGCGTGACGCGTGGCAGAGCCAACAGTCAGAAGGGGGCACCGGACTGTCCGGTGTGCACCGGACAGTGTCGGGTGCGCCAACGGCTCTGGATCTTCAACGGTCGGCTGCGCCAAAACAGGAAAGAAATCCGCACCGGACAGTGTCCGGTGGTGCACCAGACTGTCCGGTGCGCCAGTCGACAGAAGGCAAGAATTGCCTTCCTGGAATGCTCTCAACGGCTCCTAGCAGCCTTGGGGCTATAAAAGGGACCCCTAGGCGCATGGAGGACAATACCAAGCATTCTCTAAGCATTCCTAAGCACCAAGACTCCAATTCCGCGCATTTGATTCTTTGTGATAGCAACTAGAGCTCCATTTGAGTAGAGAACTCTCGGGGTTGTATTGTGAGCTCGAGTTGTGACTCGTGTGCGTGTTTGTGCTCTGATTTTGTGTCTTGTGTGAGTTGCTCATCCCATCCTTACTTCCGTGCTTCTTTGTGAACATCAAATTGTAAGGGCGAGAGGCTCCAAGTTGTGGAGATTCCTCGCAAGCGGGGTATAGTGAAACAAAGCAAAACACCATGGTATTCAAGTGGGTCTTTAGACCGCTTGAGAGGGGTTGAGTGCAACCCTCGTCCGTTGGGACGCTACAACGTGGAGTAGGCAAGTGTTGGACTTGGCCGAACCACGGGATAAACCACTATGCCTATCTGTGTTGATCTTCTTGTGGTTATTGTGTTTTGCAAGAACTCCTCTCTAGCCACTTGGCTTTATTGTGCTAACTCCTAATCAAGTTTTGTGGCATTAGGTTTCAAGTTTTTACAGGATCACCTATTCACCCCCCTCTAGGTGCTCTCACATATGCTACTTACCATGGCTTTAAGCTCTATCAAATGGACGTGAAAAGTGCCTTCCTCAATGGACCAATCAAAGAGGAGGTCTATGTTGAGCAACCTCCCGGCTTTGAAAGTAGTGAGTATCCTAACCATGTGTATAAACTCTCTAAGGCGCTTTATGGGCTCAAGCAAGCCTCAAGAGCATGGTATGAATGCCTAAGAGATTTTCTTATCGCTAATGGCTTCAAAGTCGACAAAGCCGATCCTACTCTTTTTACTAAAACAATTGCAAATGATTTGTTTGTATGCCAAATTTATGTTGATGATATTATATTTGGGTCTACTAACAAATCTACTTGTGAAGAGTTTAGTAGGATCATGATTCAAAAATTCGAGATGTCAATGATGGGGGAGTTGAAGTATTTTCTAGGATTTCAAGTCAAGCAACTCCAGGAGGGCACCTTCATCAGCCAAACGAAGTACATTCAAGACATACTCACCAAGTTTGGGATGAAGGATGTCAAGCCCATCAAGACACCCATGGGAACCAATGGGCATCTCGACCTCGACACGGGAGGTAAATCCATAGATCAAAAGGTATACCGGTCGATGATAGGATCTTTACTCTATTTATGTGCATCTCGATCGGATATTATGCTTTCCATATGCATGTGCGCAAGATTCCAAGCCGATCCTAAGGAAGTTCACCTTAGGGTCGTGAAACGAATCTTGAGATATTTAGTTTATACTCCTAAGTTTGGTCTTTGGTACCCCAAGGGATCCACCTTTGATTTAATTGGATATTCAGATGCTGATTGGGCAGGGTGTAAAATTGATAGAAAGAGCACATCAGGGACTTGCCAGTTCTTGGGAAGATCTCTGGTGTCATGGGCTTCTAAGAAACAAAATTCTGTAGCTCTTTCTACCGCCGAAGCCGAGTACATTGCCGCAGGCCATTGTTGCGCGCAATTGCTTTAGATGAGGCCAACCCTTAGGGACTATGGTTACAAATTAACCAAAGTTCCTCTCCTATGTGATAATGAGAGTGCAATCCGCATGGCGGATAATCCCGTTGAGCACAGCCGCACTAAACACATAGCCATTCGGTATCACTTTTTGAGGGATCACCAACAAAGGGGGATATCGAGATTGCATATGTTAGCACCAAAGAACAATTAACCGATATCTTTACCAAGCCTTTAGATGAGAAAACTTTTACCAAACTTAGGCATGAGCTAAATATTCTTGATTCTAGGAATTTTGATTGATGTTTTGCACACATAGCTCATTTATACCTTTGATCATCTCTCTTTCTTTGCTATGACTAATATGGTTTTCAAGTGTATTTCATGCTAAGTCATAGATTGAAAGGGAAATGGAGTCTTCGGCGAAGACAAGGCTTCCACTCCACTCCATCGAATTATTCATCCTTCGTCGTCACTCCGCATCGCTCTCCAATTTGGTATAATCTTCACTCATATATTCTTTACCAAAGGGGGAGAGAAAGTAAAAGGGCTCTAATGACTCCGTTTTTGGCGATTCATGCCAAAGGGGGAGAAAGTATTAGCCCAAAGCAAAATGACTGCACCACCACCAATTTCAAAAAAAGTATAGTCTTTCAATTTGAATTTAAAGAAGTTTTTCAATTGATATCTTATTTTTGATATAATTTCAAATTGGTATGACCTCTTTCAAAATTAATATCTAAAACCCTCTTGAACACTAAGAGGAGAATTTCATTGAGGGGGAGTTTTGTTTAGTCAAAGGAAAAGCATTTGAAACAGGGGGAGAAAATTTCAAATCTTGAAAATGCTTCTCGAAATCTTATTCATTTACCTTTGACTATTTGCAAAAAGACTTTGAAAAGAATTTCCAAAAGATTTTGCAAAAACAAAACATGTAGTGCAAGCGTGGTCCAAAATGTTAAAAATGAAGAAAGCATCCATGCATATCTTATAAAATGTATATTGGTTAATTCCAAGTAACCTTTGCACTTACCTTATGCAAACTAGTTTAATTCTGCACTTATATATATTTGCTTTGGTTTGTGTTGGCATCAATCACCAAAAAGAGGGAGATTGAAAGGGAAATAGGCTCACACCTTTTCCTAAATGATTTTGGTGGTTGAATTGCCCAACACAAACAATTGGACAAAGACTGGTGCGCCATACGACAGCAGCCTTCACCAACTGTCATTTTGGTGGTTGGGGCTATAAATACCCCAACCACCACACTTCATTGCATCCAAGTTTTCAGCCATCAAACCTCATACAAGAGCTATAGACTTCATTCCAAGACACAAACAAAGAGATCAAATTCTCTCCAAAGTCCGGAATCACTCCAAACAAATTAGTGACTAAGAGAGAGACTTTTGTGTTCTTTTGAGCTCTTGCGCTTGGATTGCTTTTCTTCTTCCTCTATTCTTGTTTCCAACTCACTTGTAATCAAAGCAAGAGACACCAAGTTGTGGTGGTCCTTGTAGTGGACTTAGTGTCCCATTTGATTGAAGAGAAAGACTCACTCGGTCTAGGTGACCGTTTGAGAGAGGGAAAGGGTTGAAAGAGACCCGGTCTTTGTGACCACCTCAACGGGGAGTAGGTTTGCAAGAACCGAACCTCGGTAAAACAAATCACCGTGTTTATCCGCTTTATTTCTTTGTTGATTTGTTTTCCCTCTCTTTCGGGCTCGAATTTAATTCTAACGCTAACCCCGGCTTGTAGTGTGTGCTTAAGTTTGTAAATTTCAGATTCCGCCTATTCACCCCCCTCTAGGCGACTTTCAATATATAAACAACACTTAAAGATATTTGGTACTAGGTCATGTTGTGCATTCCAGATCTTTGTGGATCTTTGTTGGAGCTTATTGTCCAATTTTCTTAACAATATTTTTATTGCCTTAGAGTTTATTGTACAATTTCTTTAACAATATTTCCTATTGTTGAGTTTTATTATATACTTTTGTTAACAATAATTCCAAGAATAAAACTTAAAGGTTCACTCATGTTTTCAACTTTGCCTTATCTTGTGTGACAAGTTTAAAACAGGATCCATCAGATCATTTTCCTATTCTTTTGTGCATAATAATCATGTGTCTATCATCCTATATAATAGAGAGGGTGTTCTCTCCTAAAGGAACGAGAAACAACCAATCTACTATGAGTTAGGATTTTAGACAAGAAAGTCCTCGATGTTGTATGATCTCAAGCTCCTTCAACCCTGACGTTGGTGTGATGATGACGACAAGAAGAGGAGTGTCTTTGAAACCTTGCTCTGCTGAAGAACTGATATGGGTTGGGGCAAATTGGGTTTTTAGGCAGCGATCATACGACGACGCACCGAGTTAACATGTACTACAGCGTCTACAGACTTCAACAACTATGTGAACCCATCTTCGATCAGACTAAAGCAACCTCTACTACGACTCTACGAGTAATGATGAGTTTATTTAAGATAAATATAATCAACTATATAATCATGTTTTTATTTTCTATGCGTGAATTATATAGTGATTGTTTTAGAATATTAATTTAATCTTTAAAATGCTCAATTTTCTAAGCGATCAAAACACATCACCAAATGATAAGACATTGTGCTTTCTCTGTATGACGGCATGACGCCATATGATTTGGCATGCGTCAAACATCAGTCAAAGCTAGATGCTAAGACCGCCTCGGTAGCTAATTAAATCCATGCCATATTTTTTCTCGATGTAAAGGAGAGAATATGTAGTGCTAGCTAGTTAAATCTATGCCACATTTTTTTTCCGATGCAGAATGGAGAGAAAGAAGGGCTGACTCTTCATGCTAAGCTAGTCATTTGCACATGTATTTCCTCAAGTTATCTTTCTTAATTTTCTTTAGTCCCCGTTTATTTCATTGGAATTGAATTCCGTTTTAATAATTATAATCTATACACAAACTAATTAATTAAGTTAATATATTTGTATATGCAATTTGCTTGTATATTATCCTAATCATACGAGAGAGAGATATACACTACATTTATACTATATAGAAGTAAATATATAGAAGTAAGTAGAAGAGGTGCTATAAATTGTACATTATAAAAGTAGCATATAAATCTATAGAATCAATTTCCATCTCTCACATTATGAATTTGAGATAGACTTATATATAAACTTTGAAAAATCGTGAAATGTCACAATTTTAAAAAAATAACCTACTATATTAGTTAGATTACAATTCCTCAGAATGAAGGGAAACAAACAGGCCAAGATCACATTAATTAGTTTTGGATGATGTGTATTTACTTAAATTATTCTTAGTGAAGAGTTTGATGACATTGTTTTCAAAAATAACATGGCAGATACAATAATAATAAAATAGGGATAAATAACTAACCTCAATGCATGATTTCATTCTCATGTTTCATAAACAATTAATTCCAACAGGGTTCCATTTTCGTGGAACTCAATTATCCTCTCTTATTTTAAAAAATTATCACATTCAATTTTTTTTAAATGACATATCATTAAAAAAATGCTTATGTAACAAACTATTAAGGTGTTTAGATCCACTTCTCTAAATTTTAGAGCATTCTAGCTTATTTTTTAGCTCTAGTACGAGATGAGCTAGAGTTTAAAGATAATTTTAGAACTTGTTTGAAACTTTAGCTCTAAAATTTAGAGGAAATCTAAACAGCCACTAAATATGGATGAAACCAGAATGAAACTGACCTTGAGGCTACCCTTAGGGCAGTCTCAACCATGAAATCATGAGATAGTTTCTATACTTATAAATTAATGTCCATACAACGCTTGAAAACTATATTCACATGGAGATGGCTCTTCAAATTAATTTTTCATACAATCACTACCTTCTCTCTCATTATAAATCTATCAGTATTGGTATTGGTTGTGTAGACATAGTTTGAATAAGAAACATTTCTCTCTCCTCAGTTCCAATGCCACATCAGCATATTGACACACTGATTAATGCTATGGAAACTACCCATTGGAACTGCCCTAAAGACTACATTAGTTCTGGATAACGTGAAAAAAATCATTTGAGAAGTAATCATTTAACTGCTGGAGGTGCCAAAAGAACGTCATTCCATGTGCTGAAGACAATGCAAATGAACGCCGGCAAAGGCCTATCTCATGAGTATAAATCAGAGGCGATGTTTTGGCACGGCTTATTTTAGAGCTTTTCACAAGTTTAAACAGAATCTGTATCAAACAAGGCTACATCAGCTTACCATTTCAACTGCTTCTCAATCTAAACTCTGTTCTTCACCAGTTTCTCAGGTAAGCTGTTTTTCCAATGCCAAACAGGGCCAGAGTAGGACGAGAAATACATTGTAGGGTAGCATGTACAATCAGTTCGACTGTGGCCCCTTGTAAATTGTAACAAATTGCCTAGAAATATGGAGTCTCGCCGATTGATAGAAATATTAATAGGAACCACAGTAAACAGCTGAATAAACACTTAACTCCATGGCTATTCTGAAACCACAAATCGACAAAGGGGCAGTGTACAGTGTGCCTGTTATTAAGGTCTAACGAAGCTAGGATTAAATTATATTATCTTCAGGGCAGCAATTATGGTTGACCCTTTTCCCCATCAGCAATTATGATTATCAAGGAAATCTCTTTTTCAAGAATTATTATAGACATCCTGAAGATTCAAGAACTCAAGGATCACACAATCAAATTCCGAAAGATTCACAAGAAACCTTCTTGAAATGTAGTTGGCAGAACCTCAAACTATGGCCATTTCCATGACAAATGTTCCATACTGTTTCGACTGGCAGTTGATTTTTTTAGTCTACTCACCAAAGGTAAAGGAAAAAAAACACATTCTTAATGTGCCGAGTACAGGGTTTAGGGAGAATGGACGGATGACTTGCCCCACTCGGTTAAACCTCAGTTGATACAACTACAGGCTACTCTCCCATATAAACGAGTTTTTGTTGTTTCCTTAAAAAAACCAAATCAACGTTTATAACATCTAAAAGGTGTCATCAATCATATGGATACTCTCTGATTTGGAGATTCCTCCTCAATGAAGGTAAAATAAACCTACAGATTAAAATTAGCATAGAACTATTCTAGCCTTATGAATGAGAAAAATAAGGAAATGTTGAATTGTGTTACTTTTTAGAGCTGAAAAAAAAATCAAGACTCAAATATTTTTTTACAACAAATGACTTAGAAACTTTGATACAAACACTGATGATTATTATAAAATAGAATTGAGAAGCCACACGATCCTTCTTGAAATCAATGTTGCACTGAGCATATATTGCTCAACTTTGTACCTGTGGACTCGAGGTTTGTAAATTATCTAGTCAATTCTAGTCATCATGGCACCGACAAGGCGACTAGTCTCGATTAATCTCAGACAACAGAGCATCAAGCCATCAAGTAAAGGCTATAATGCTTGGCAAGAAAATCTAAAGGAGGCTGGGGGCACACTCAGTCTGAGGAGAGTTCATCTTGCAATCCCTATAGCGGGACTGCAGAAGTTTGAAGCGGACATGGATTACACAATGCTTGAGAAAGGGCACTCGGCAGAGATAGTGACAGCAGCCGGCAGCAACTTGGGTAAGGTTTTCGACAGCGCTTTAAGGGATCAGGCAACAGTTTGAAGCAGACATCAGAGTGGAGCATGTGACAGCATAGTTCTGATTCTGGAGGCTCCCCTCTCTTGTGACTTGTATATCCTACCCTACTGGTCCAGATTGGCAGCCTAATAACTCACCTCAAATCCCAATTGATCAGACCCACCCACAACAACCTAGTCACCTAGGCAAACCCACAACAACCTAGTCACAATTTATTGACTGACTAAGCAGACAACGAGGAACCTAGGCAAACCTAATAGCCTATCAACTTCAAGATACCAATTAGGTTGACTAATCACAATTACAATTAACTTGTAAACACTGTCTGTATATTTGGGTCCTGCAGCCAAAATGAACTCATAACAGATGTAACCAGAAAGAATCTTCATCCATACAGTAATACTAGAAATATGGAACATTATACACCTATAACAATAAAAAAGAAAAGACTTGGTCTGCTGGAGCCGCTTTCCTACTTAGTATAACTAAGGGGTAAAATGAACACACAAATTATAAACAGATAACCAGAAACATCATGAATACTAGGAAGTTCAAATATTAACCAATAGCCAAACAGAAAAGGACACCAAAGGTAAAATTACTAAGATGATTCATGGGTAGATGTGCAATTGCATCTTGGAATGAGATAGCTGAAGATTCAAGGTGCAAACCACCAGAATATAAACTCCACTCAGCATAAACAAGTGTGACAAGCAGACAGGAAATGTTCAAATGACACTAGTAACTACTAATGATCATTCTACTAGACAAGTCCAAAGTTTCACCATGTTGCAATGCAAAAGCCAATATCATAATACTTTCAATCTTAAGGTTGTATCAATACCTTATGTTGTTTAAACATTGCATGCCTGATGATTCCCATCAAAACCATGGGAATTCTAGCAAAATGGTACAGAATACATGCCGCAGAGTAATAGCTTTCAAGATAATTTGATACATGATGTAGATTATACAAATAAAAAATATATTGTATGTAAATTCGTATTTCATACTTTATAACAACACAATTGCAAACTATTCCCCCAAAGCCACAAGTATAGTAATAAAGACTAAAGAGTTCAAATAACTCACAGATCTCAATATCTCATGTGAGAAGGATGCAGTACAGTGGTAGTACAATATTACATCAGGGCGCTAGAAAGACATCACTAGTCAGCCAACTTGTTCAGGCGGTGAATTGTACTCCTGGCAAGCCTATTTGTAGGATCAATCTTCAGAACCAAACGCAGGTCCTCGGCACCAAGCCTATATTTCTCTGTGCTTTCATAAAGGAGAGCACGCTGCACTAGCACTGAGACATTATCCTTATCTTGATCCAGCACCTGCACAGAAGATAACAGATAACCATAAAGTTACTAAAACTCTGAACACATTTGTGTACCATCACTCAAGCTTACTAGCAACAAGCATATCATTCCAAATAGGCCATCATATTAATCAAAGTGCACTTTCAGACAAATCAATACGTCTACAGGAAAATGCAATACCTTCGAGCAGTCAGTGATGGCCTTCTTGTACTCACCAACCTCCTTATATGAAGAAGCTCTTGAAGACAACACCTCAACAATGTCAGCATCTTTCCCTGATTTCTCAATTAGAACAACAGCCCATGACAACCACTTGATAGCATCAGCATACTGCCCTCCCTTGTAGCTATCCATCCCTTTGGCCTTGGCAGCTGATATTGTCAATCCGGATGGTGGCGGTGGCAGGCCATCCAGCTCTGTGGTTGTGCCACCACTATCACCACCAGCAAACTCTGCCTCCACATCGACCCAACCATCCATCTCACCAAACATGTCACCGCCACTGTCACCATTACTAGCGGCAGCTGCAGTCGGTGCACTTGTGGTTGAAGCAAAAAGATTATCCAGAGGATCCATGCTTGAGTTAACTGCTGCAGACACAGGAGTAGGCATTGAAGCTGGTGCTGGCGGTGGTGTAAAGTTAGAAGGTGTGGTCGTGCCAGCGCTTTGGAAACCACCAGATCCAGCATCAGTACTCTGGAAGCTCCCAAATCCAGCAGCGACACTGGAATTCACACCCTGGAAAGCTCCAAATCCCTGATCCGGCTTGACCGAATTGGCCTGCTTCACCGCGTTCATGGACCCAGGCTTTGCGGCAAAGGGGTCTATTGAGCCAAATGGATCCCTCTGCTGCCCCATCGGCTGCGCAGCAGCCGTCGCGGCCATGCCCACGGGTTTCATCGGCCGGCCACCAACGCCGTATCCACCGGAGCCCATCGGTGCTCCCGTAGTTTTCGGGAGCGCGCCCGCCATGCCGCCCATCGAGAAGGGAGAGCTGCTAGCGTTGACATTGGGCTTCTCACCGGCTGGCCTGGATGCCTGTGGCGCGGCGGCGGATCTGAGCGGCGCGTTGGACTGGGAGCGGGAGGAGCCGAGCGCGGAGCCGAGGAGATCGCTGAAGAGGCCGGGGTTGTTGGCCTGAGGGATGCCGAACCCAGAGGAGGGCGCGGCGGAGGACCAGCTCCGGCCAAAGATGTCGCCGACCATGGAGGTTGGCCCGGATCCAGGCCCCGCCATGGTGGGCGCCGACGCCGCGGCGGGGGAAGGCTGGTGGGTCCACGACGGCTTGGCGCTGGCGGGCTGGTGCATCCACGTGGCGCCGGTGGCGGGCCTCGTTGGAGGGTTGGTAGCCGCGCCCGGCCGCTGGTCGCGGAGGGGGCGAGAGCCGGAGGAGCGGGAGGAGTTGATGCCGAAGTCGAACTTGTAGGAGTCGAAGGAGGTGTTGGTGGGGCGCAAGGAGGAGGAGGAGGAGCGGTCGCCGGAGTAGGAGCTCATGGTGCCCGGTGCCGGAGATCTACGAGGAGGATGGGAAGGCAAGCAGGCGATTGGGGAGCGGTGGCTTCCTTCTCGTTTGATTTTTTTCCTTTCCCCTCCGTTGGGGTATCTGAGTATCTGTCCACTTCGGGAAAAGGCCCGAGCGGACGCGGGCAGCCTGGCACGCACGATGGTAGGTGGCGCGGCGGGTGCGTCCGCGTGCGCGCTGGAATGGAAAGCTTGCGGCGCTTGCCTGGTGAGTGGCGACCGGCTGTAATGAGCTTCAGCCTTCAGCTGATCAATCCTAAGCGGGTGTTTGGCAAAATCAGCTCAGCTTCATAAAACTTTAGGCCCCGTTTGATACTGCTCCTAGCCGGCTTCGGCTCTGGCTCCTCGTCGGAGCCCTCCCAAACGGCATGGTGAAAATAGCTCCACACTGGGAGCAGGAGCTAGTTTGAGGGCCGAGAGCCGGAGCCCGAAAAAGTGGCTCTAACCGGCTCCGTGATGACCATCTCTGGCGAGCGTGGAGACTGCACGAGCGTGCGCGCCGCCAAACAGTAGCATGAGCGCGGAGTCGGCAGGCACAAGCGGTACCGACGTGGGAGGGCGACAACACAAGGTGATTTGATTTGGCCTGGTTTATTCGCAGATTTGATTTTTGTTACTTGCAATCACCGCTGCAGTTGGGATTCCTTGCCGAAGCTTGAGGAGGAGGTGTGGCCGTGAAGAACGCGTGCGAAGGCGCACACGAAGTGTTTGTGTAAATGTCCAATAGCACTTTGGACATTTGAGTTATAAAATAAATTAAAAAAGTGTTTGGGAGTCACTGTTTTGTCAAATGATTTGTAAAAGACATCGGCTCCGGTAGAGAAGCTGCTCTTTTAAAAGAGCCGCTGTTGGAGCCAGTTTTAGAGGAGCCAGAGCCCTCCCAAACAGGGCCTTAGAGTTAAGTAGCTATACTTTAAAGTTACAAAATTTCTAAAAATGTTTGACTTACAGATGTAACATCCAAAATTTTATATGGGGATTGATATAAGTTTTTTTCAAAAAAAATATTTGAGTTAAAAAATTAATTAATAATATATTCCTTTCTCGTATATTTACCTAAAGTAAATAAATAGTAATATCAAAAGCTCAGTAGCTTAAAATTTAGATCCAAAACTGGAAACTAAAGATTCAAGTTAAAACTATGGAACAATAAGTAAAATAAACACTTTCAATTTATTTATTATAAATTTATAATTAAAGCAACTCCTTAAAAATATTTGAACTAAAAGTAAATCTTGGTGAAGATTTTATTTCTGCTAAACTAAATAGGTAGTAAGCTTGAAATTATATATATATATATAACTTTAATTTGACTACACATTTAAAAATGATACTTTTGAATAATGAAGAATATGTGATTTGTTCTTTATTATACGTTTTGGAGCATTCACTTAAAAGCATGTAACAATAAGTAAAATAATAACCAAATATATATGTATGTGCGTCCATACTGGATTTTGGGTGTGCATTAAGTTGAATTTGAAATCCAAAACCAAGTTTGAATTTAAATTTGAAGACTAAAAGTGGAAATAGGAAACATGAAAAGAGAAAAAGGAACTGCACAAACTTGCGTCATAAGCCGAAATCTGTTGGCCCAAACACCAGAAGCCCAGCCCCCGGCCCATTCTCCCTTTTTGATCAGCTCAGCCCGCCTCCATCAGATGTGTGTGCCGACCATAGGGCCCATGCGTCAGCCACCCCATCGTGTGCCCTCATTTGTTAGTCGCTGCCGAGTGGGTCCCGCCCGCTAGATATTTCCTCCCCAAAACTAAACGCTGCAAACTCGCCGGGGTGGTTACGATCTGACGCCGGTCGTTGAAACCCTCCTTGGACCTTCGCTGGCTGGAGACCCGAACTTCGGCCATATAAAAGCGGGCCCCGCTACCAGGCTACCCCCTCTGATCCATCCAGTAAGGCTGTCCGCAGCGGTTACCTCTAATTTTTTTTCCCTATATCATTTTTTTACGTCACATCATCAACATTTCATCCCCTACTTTTCCATCTCCCGCAGCGGTTCCCCCTATATTCTCCCCCTATACCCCACTACATCTATAAAATATCACTATCCAACTTTATTCATCATTTATTACATTTTTTCTTCATCTATTAAATAACCCGCCGTACAAAAAACAGAGGGAGAGGAGAGCCGCGGAAGCACGCTGCGTAGAGAGCCTTTCAGGGGACTGCGCTGCGCGCTGTGAGGATGGATGCACCAAAGAAAGGAGATAAAAGAGCTCGGGTTCCTGCTGATGTGGAAACTAGAAGGGGAACAAGAGCGAGGAAGGCAAGCGTGAAGGTGTTTGGGCCGGATTGGCGTGTGTAAGACGCTGTGCGTCTGGTGGGCCGAATGTGGCCGGAATGTGTGAACGTGTGCTCCAAGTTGGGGTAACGCTGGAGGTTATAGGGGAGTAGCTGGTAAAGGAGAGAAATCAGAAAAAGCATAACAAACTCATTCTGTACCAACTCTCCAGTTCTATACGACAGCTTCTCCTTCTCCTCCTATCTTCCTACTGGTCTTCCTTTACCTGCAAATTCTGCTAACAATCTGGTATCAGAGGTATTCGATTCCTAGCCGGGCTACAAGCTGGATCCAGTTCCCAGCCACAATTATTTCACCCGTTTCCAGAAGCGTCAAGGAGCCATGGATGCGAGCACCAAACTCATCCTCGACGAGATGGAGAAAAAAATTTCGACACTGGATGCCAAGTGGGAACAGCGGTTCTCGGAGGTGGTCGCCATCAAGGAGGAGCGCTTGGGCGCGCTCGAGAACTCGACTGCCGAGTTGGAGGCGTGGAGACCCAAGGTGGATTCCGCCTTGGAAGATGTCAAGCTCGAGTTGAGGAAACTCAACAAGCAATGGGATCGCTCCTTCATGGATCCGCAAACCGGGGATTCAGGTCTCCTGCTCCGTCCTGAGGCCGAGCCGTCGTTCCGTCTGAAGGGCAACGAGGAGAACCAGATTCGTGACCCGGGGTACGGATCAGTGACGACCTTCATGCCGGGCTCGGGCAAGGGTATGCACAACTTCCACTCACCCCCAGTTATTCCGAATCATATGCTCTCTAGTACTCCTGGTGATTTGGGTGGGGTTGGAGGTTTTGATTCTGCCCCTACACATCATTCTACGGGCAAGTTACCCACAATTTCATTCCCATTGTTTGATGGTACTCATCCCCAGTTTTGGATTTCTCGCTGTGAAGTATATTTTGATATGTATAGTGTGGATCAGACCTCCTGGGTTAAAGTGGCTAAAATGCATTTCTCCCCACTGGTTGCCTGTTGGTTTCAGTCCATTGAGCGTCGCTATCAGCCTCTGCCATGGCAGTTGTTTTGTAAGCTGCTTTTGGACAGGTTCGGCAAGGATCAACATCAGTCCCTGTTGCGCCAGATGTTTCGTATTAAGCAGACGACAACGGTGGCTGACTATATTGAGAAATTTTGTGTCCTGGTTGATCAATTAACAGCTTATGAGTCAGTGTTTGATCCCTTATATTTCACAACTCGGTTTATGGAAGGCCTGAGGGAGGATATTCGTGCTGTCGTAATGCTACAACGACCTCCAGACCTCGACACTGCTTGTACCTTGGCCACGTTACAGGAAGAAGTTTCGGAACCGATGAAGCGTAAGGAAGTTCGTCGGTTTGATGGCAATCTGTGGAACAAACCTTCAGTCAAGAACACCCTACCACCAACAGCAGACAAGGCAGTGCCTGCAGATCAACGCCCAGGGCCCCTTCCTCAGACTATGGTTGATAGAATGGGAGCACTTAGGTCCTACAGGCGTGCTCGAGGCCTGTGTGATAAGTGTGCTGAGAAATGGCATAAGGGACATACCTGTGCGACTACTGTCCAGCTTCAGGCCATACAGGAAGTCTGGGAGTTGTTCGAGCCTGAAGAATCAGCTTCTGGAGAAGAGTCAGAAGTACTTCCAGAGGAGCATGTGTTTTCTGCTCTTTCCTTTGAAGCAGTGTCAGGTGGTAAGGCTAAAAGAGCTATGCAACTAGGAGGTCGTTTAAAGGATCAAGATGTCAGCATACTTATTGATTCGGGTAGCACTCATTCCTTTGTAAGCCAACAATTGGTGGCTAAGCTTCATCTACCAGAGGAGAGTACTGCCCCCATTCAGGTCAGAGTGGCGAATGGAGAAGTAATGTTGTGTCAGACTTCGATCATCCAAGCCATCTGGTCTATTCACCATTACCAGTTCCAGATGGATCTAAAGATTTTACCCCTGGCTGTCTATGACATTATCCTAGGTATGGACTGGTTAGAACAGTTCAGTCCTATGGAGGTCCATTGGTGTCAGAAATGGATGTTGATACCATACCAGGGAGAACCCATACTCTTGCAAGGCTTGTCCAAAGGAGTGGAGGAAAAATTCCTTATACATGTTACTGAGGTTGATGATTCTTCCATTAATACATCTGCACCAGAATTACCATCTGCTATTACTGCATTACTACAACAGTTTGCTGGTGTGATGTCACCACCTGTGGAGTTACCACCAGTCAGGAACTGTGATCATAGTATTCCTCTCATTGCAGGGGCTCATCCGGTGTATATTCGACCTTATAGGTTTGCACCAGCACTTAAGGATGAAATTGAGCATCAGGTGACTTAAATGTTACAAAAAGGGTTAATCAGACCTAGCACGTCTGCCTTTTCCTCTCCTGTTTTATTAGTCAAAAAGAAGGATGGATCTTTCCGATTTTGTGTGGACTATAGGTATTTAAATACCTTAACACTAAAGAGTAGATTTCCTATTCCCATATTCGATCAGCTAGTGGACGAGTTGTCAGGCGCAAGTTGGTTTTCTACTCTGGATTTGATTTCGGGCTACCACCAAGTGAGGATGAAGCAAGGAGAGGAACATAAAACAGCCTTTCAGACCCATCACGGTCATTTTGAATTCTTGGTTATGCCTTTTGGATTATCAGGTGCCCCTGGGACTTTTCAGAATGCTATGAACACATCTTTGGCCCCACTACTTCGTAAATGTGTCATTGTATTTTTTGATGATATTCTTGTGTACAGTCACACATTGGATGATCATGTGGCTCACTTGACAGCAGTTTTGACTATTCTGCGTCAAGATCATTGGCATGTGAAGCCCTCTAAATGTTCTTTTGCTAAGAGGCAAATTTCTTATTTGGGACATATAATCAGTGAACTTGGGGTGTCAACTGATATGTCTAAGGTTGAAGCAGTCTTACAGTGGCCTTCTCCCACCAATCTCAAGGAGCTAAGAAGTTTTTAGGTTTGGCAGGATACTATAGGAAGTTTATCAAGCAGTTTGCTTTGATTACTAAACCTCTCACTGCCTTACTTAAGAAGGGTGTGTGGTTTGTGTGGACTGCTGAGCAGGAGTTAGCATTTTCCACAGTTAAAAAGGCCCTAAGCACTGCCCCAGTTTTGGCTCTACCTAACTTCTCCAAACAGTTTTGTATTGAAACTGATGCTTGTAAGAATGGGGTTGGAGCTGTGTTGTTACAGGATGGGCACCCTTTGGCATACATCAGCAAGTCATTGGGGGTTAAGACACAATGCTTGTCCACATATGAGAAAGAATATTTAGCTATTTTGCTGGCAGTTGAGCAATGGAGACCTTATTTGCTGCATGGGGAATTTCTGATCTTCACTGACCAGAAAAGTCTCATCCACTTGAATGAGCAGAGACTCAATACGCCTTGGCAACAAAAAGTGTTTACCAAGTTACTTGGCATGCAGTATAAGATTGTGTACAAACCAGGGTCAGATAATAGGGTGGCTGATGCTTTATCTCGAAGGGCCCCGGATAATGGCCAGTGTTGTGCAATTTCAGTACTAAAACCACAGTGGTGCCAAGCAGTCCTGGATGGGTATTTGGACGACACTGAGTCCAAGGAACTTTTGGCCAAGTTATCTCTCAACCCCGTGGCCGTGCCTGACTTCGAATTGCATGATGGTTTGCTCAGGTACAAAGGGAAAATATGGTTAGGCAACAATGTCACATTACATCACACTGTGATGACAGCCATGCATTGCTCTGCAGTGGGAGGTCACTCTGGGTTCCCAGTAACATACCACAGACTGAAGCAATTGTTTTCCTGGCCTGGTATGCGGAAGTGCGTTCAAAATTTTGTGGCCGCTTGTACTACTTGTCAGCAAGCTAAACCTGACCGATCTAAATATCCTGGGCTTCTCCAACCTCTACCAGTTCCTAGTGGGGCATGGCAAACTATTTCCATGGATTTTGTTGAGGGCTTACCCATGTCAGGAGGCAAAAATTGTGTGCTGGTGGTGGTGGATAAATTTTCTAAATTCAGCCACTTTGTTCCTCTCAAACACCCCTTTACTGCTGCGATAGTAGCTAAAGTTTTTATGCAGCAAGTATATAGACTTCATGGGTTACCTCTGGCAATTGTGTCTGACAGGGATAGAATTTTTACCAGTCAGTTGTGGAAATCCTTGTTCTCACTAGCTGGAGTGTCCTTAAATATGAGTAGTGCATATCACCCACAATCCGATGGACAGACTGAAAGGGTCAATCAGTGTATGGAAACGTTTTTGCGCTGTTTTGTACACGCTTGCCCTTCTAAGTGGGTGGATTGGATATACTTGGCGGAATATTGGTATAACTGCAGTTGGCATTCGTCCTTGGGTTTCTCCCCATTTGAGGTACTGTATGGGTATACTCCTAAACACTTTGGTGTGGATGCCAATGCTGCATGTCCTGTTCCATCTCTGGCTCAATGGATGCAAGATAAAACAGTGATGTCTGAGCTGGTCCAACAACATTTATCCAGAGCTCAGCTGAGGATGAAGAAACAAGCTGATCAAGGGCGTTCTGAAAGGTCGTTTGCTGTGGGGGACCAAGTCTTTCTGAAGCTCCAACCGTATGTGCAATCCTCTTTGGCTCCCCGCGCGAACCAAAAGCTGGCTTTTAAATATTTCGGCCCTTTTTCCATAGTGGCTAAAGTGGGAACTGTTGCTTACCGTTTGCAACTGCCAGCTTCATCTTCCATTCATCCTGTTTTTCATGTATCTCAGCTGAAAAAAGCAGTGGGTCCGGCAGTGCAGGTATCTCAGCTACCGGGAGAGATGGTTGACATTCAGGTTCCCGAAGCCATACTGCAACGCCGGCTGGATTCTGAAGGTAAATCACAAGTGCTGGTGAAGTGGTCGGCCATGCCAGAATCCTTAGCTACATGGGAGGATGCTATTGCCCTGCGACATAACTTTCCATTTGCACCTGCTTGGGGACAAGCAGTGTCTCTTCCAGGGGGGAATGTGAGGATGGATGCACCAAAGCAAGGAGATAAAAGAGCTCGGGTTCCTGCTGATGTGGAAACTAGAAGGGGAACAAGAGCGAGGAAGGCAAGCGTGAAGGTGTTTGGGCCGGATTGGCGTGTGTAAGACGCTGTGCGTCTGGTGGGCCGAATGTGGCCGGAATGTGTGAACGTGTGCTCTAAGTTGGGGTAACGCTGGAGGTTATAGGGGAGTAGCTGGTAAAGGAGAGAAATCAGAAAAAGCATAACAAACTCATTCTGTACCAACTCTCCAGTTCTATACGACAGCTTCTCCTTCTCCTCCTATCTTCCTACTGGTCTTCCTTTACCTGCAAATTCTGCTAACACGCGCATAGGGACGTCCCTGTGGCCGCCATATAAGGGAAGGGGGCGCCGCGCGGCTACCGCTGCGGGCAGCCTAAGCCACGTCGAGACCACCACCACGCCAGGCCGTGTGAGGAAGGATTTCCGTCGTCGCTATGGCAGAAGGAGGGAGCGAGAGAAGACCGCCGCCTCAGATGAACTCGAGTCCTCTTCGGCCGCTGGGAGTCCTGCTACCCCCACGCGCATCGGAGGAGCTTCGTCGCGGCCAATGGCAGCTGGAACTTCACCTCCTCTGCACCGTGCGTGCGCATCGCGTCGTGAAGCCGGGGGAGCGTCCGGGGTACCGATGTGTTGCGTTGGAGAACAGATAATATCACGGACCGCACTATGCTTTGTCCTCAGTCCTCACCATCACCTTCGGTGCTGGCCTGTGCGCGCCAGCCGCCGTCATCGTTGGCCGAACCATAGCTGGCCTAAGTATTGACGAATAGAATGGGAGGTAGGAAATCAGGTGTCTACCGTCGATCTGTGAATGGATGGTCGTGATTAAAATGAGGGATACCGGTTTGGGGGCATTGCCGCGCGCCGTTGGATTGGGATCGTGCACGCCAGGGTTCACCCAATCATTTAAAATCCTGAACGTTGATTGAGAATCGAGTGGCCGAGATCTCGTAGGATTCAATCTAATCTGTACCGTCAGGCATTATCCAATGCCTAGGGATAAAGGATACCCCTTCGCCGAGCCAGATTTGCAAAAGAGACCTTAGTGTTTTAGGCAATCAACCCGTCATCCCCCACCAGTTAGAAAACAATTAGAATCGAGTCCCGATATTTATGATTTGGACCCTAAACTTTCTGGTAATAACGCGCGCAACCCAGAGAACAAATAAATTGAATAAAATAGTATAGAAAATGATTTAGAGTATAGAAATAATTAGAGAATCTTGTTTAATTCGTAATTAATTCATTTTAACTCCTTTTTGATCCATTCCAGTTGCATTAAATTCATATTAATGTTGTTTATCATCTGGTAACCTTATTTTGTTATGAAACATAGGTTAAAATTATGCACTTAATTTGTTCTATATCTAACACTTAAACCTTTAGAAAATCATAACTATATAACCGTAACTTCGAATTTAGTGGTTCTCGAACCTATGATCTCGTAACGAAACATATAACATTATTATACAGTTTTTTCTTTTGTTTGGTGTGATGTTAATTTTGCCTATACCATGTTTGTTTGTATTGCTATGAGTAGGAGCGAGGTTACGAGTCACTTGAAGACCAAGTTGGTACCTGGGGATCTCAAGTTTAAGTCAAGTTGTGCCCTTGATCACTCTTCTTTACCTAATAATGTTTATGTTAATCACTGTGACATGCTCAGGTTAATTTGATGGGACCTAATAGGCTTCCCTAGCATTGTTCATCCCACACCTTGTTTGCCACTGAACTGTTGGGTAGTTTTGCTATTGCTCTACCTAGTTTTGGGAAATTAATGTTATATTATGATCATGTTATAGTCATGTTGTAGTTTTAATTATTGTTCATGACAAGATTATTATGTTAATTGGAACATGGAGCTTAACTTGAGATATCCGTGCTACCACAAGGGTGGAATGTGACACCCTTGACTGACTAATTAGGAAAGCTAGTGGAGGAATACCTTACCCAAAAGGAGCAAGAGCGATAGAGGAGCTACATATAGGAAAGTTCTCGGGTCGATCATGCTGCGATGGCTTTTCGGACAAGGGATTCCTATATTGCCCTTCTTAGGAACTGTAGCGGGTTTTCTGAAGCTAGTGGAACTTTGTAAAGGCCTCATAGTGGATCTCTAGCCATTCACCTCGGAAGTGTCTAAGGGCCTTGCAAACCATGGCTAGATGGGATACATGACTTGTGGGTAAAGGGTGCAACCTCTGTAGAGTGTAAAACTGGTATATTAGCCGTGCTCACGGTCAAGAGCGACTCATGACTCTCACATGATTAATTTATGGAATTAAACTTAATTTATCATATGCACTGCATCGCTGGTGTTATTATTAATTATGATATCATATTTAATTAGGTTGGTATCTACTTATACTTAGTAACTTCTAATCAAATTTTGACCAACTTTTAAAGCAATGCTCAGCTTTAACCATCCTCTTTGCTGAGCCTTACACTTCACATGAGCTCCCACCTTTGGTGAGTTCATGCACATTACTCCCCACAACTTGTTGAGCGATAAACGTATGTGAGCTCACCCTTACTGTACTCACATCCCCTAGGTCAAGGACATGTACCATAGGATGAGGCGCATGAAGGATGCTGCGATGAGTTCGTGAGTGGCCTAGGCCGTCGTCTCCTAGTCAACTTTGGTTGCTAGATCGTTGTCTTCATATGATGTAATTATTTAGATATTTTGTATAGAACTCCTATTATATAGTGAAGATGCGACATTCGTTTCTGTACCATGAGTCATCATATGTGTGAGACTTAGTCCTAGCAAACATGTGGCTCGCGCCCGAGTTTGGTCCCATAAATCCCGGTGTGACAGAAGTGGTATCAGAGGAATGTTGACTGTAGGACAAACCTAGATAGAACTGGACAACCCTTACCTACTTACCTTTGCTACTCAGATTCTTTCTAAACTTACCTCAATCTTTTCGCATCTATTGTTGCTTTACTCTGATTAGTCTTATCTTTTCACTTCTAAAGACAAAAGTGGATTTCACACTTTGAAATCCTGTACCTAAAGTGACCTTTAGGAATAGGAGACCTAATCTTAGGAACAAAAACAAAACTATTTTTGTAGGTATCTATACGCTTGGATGCCTGTTCTTATGATAACTGCTTGATTTGGTTCTTTGATTGAGTGTGATGAGTTGTGGAGTAATGTCCACAATGGAATCTGCATATACATATAGGCGTAAAAATGTGTTTATAAGATAACTAGCCAACCTAACAAAGCAACCAGACCACGTTTGCCATAGCACACTCGTCCCATGCCATCTACCTATTGACAATATGTTCTTATCTACAAGTTATCTTAACTATATGCCCCAGCTCGAATGATGACATCAAGACCAGAGATCGAAGGTGATCGACCACATCAAGACAAGGGAAGACAGAAGAAAGAAAAGATCTACAAAAGTCACGTTGGCCATAGCACACTCGTCCTATGCCATCTCTCTACTCCAAGTAAGAAAAAACGTGACCAAAGGAGTGGGTTCTAGATTTTGAACTGAAGCTCGTCGTCAAGAGCCATGGTGTCGACCTCGGCATCATGGCTCCTGGTGCTAATGTACTGCTATGTGAATGCAACATCTATGCCACGTGGTCACACTAAATATAATCTCGGTGTCATGGACTTTGACCCCAAAGTATGAATCTTGTTATGAGCTGTAATGTTGATCTCTAAAGTCAAAATTGAGATTTTTGACTATCAAGATGTAAATTGTTTTCTTTAAAAGATATTAAACTAAAAATTGGACGATTTGTCTATCATGTCCCAATCTCCTTTAGAAAGTTGTTATATGCCGACGGCTAGATCATATCAAGCCGTCCATAATGATATATGTTTGGTGTTTTGCTCACGTGTCACACTCCTTTAGCGCATATGGGTCAACATGCTTGTGAAGTCTTTGTGGGCCGCTACAATCTTGTTTGTCACCTCGGTTCACTTGACGTTGTCTTGAGGTTGTACTCTTACAAACACATGCCTCCAAAGTCAAACAATATAATGATATCAAGATATGCTGTGAATTAAAAGATCTATATTTTACAAATTAAACATTGTTAAATTTTGATTATACCATTGTGGTTCTTGTAATAAATCATTCAAAACAAGATGCCATATACATGTACTAGGTATGTGCCCGTGCGTTGCTACGAGGGTTAAAAATAATATAAAACACAGATACAGAATAACAAACATCACTATAATATGTAAAATTCGTGTTACAAAAATATCACAATAACACTAATATTGTATTGACGATATAAATATATAATATTATATAAATACGTCCACTCAAATAAAATAAACTAATATGAAACAAACATTATATTATCGCACAAATTATTTCTAAAGGCTCAATATAAAAATTTGAATGGTAGGCAAATATGTTGACAACCATACACTAATCTAATCTTTTTTAGCAATATTGATAAGTATCTGTTGTATGTACCCTGTAGTTAGATTTTTTCTTGAGTCCTCTCCCATGATTTCAGTAACGGGACAACATACAACAACTGGTCAGAAGTCAAATCCACAAATCTTAAATTCTCAATCACATATAGGTAGTAACGGGCTATAAATTTTACACTATAAAATTGAGGATTAGATCGGATTAGAATCAGGTTCTATTTCTATTCATTTTTGAACTAAAATTAATTAAGGGCTCAAAGAAATTGTGAAGAGACAATTCCATTACCATCCCTAATCACATCCCACGAGCCATCACCGTTGAAGTGCACGCGGCACAGTAGATCTCCACCCGGGTGTCGCCGCCCTCCTTCCGCACCACGTCGGACTGCAGGTGCCATCAGCAGCATCTCAGCCCTCACATTTCCCCCAATAGCAGTAGCAGTAGGCCAGCAGCAGCTTCTTCACGTACCTTGGGGTGTTCCTGGCCACCATCTCGTCGGGGTTGAGGTCCCGGAAAACGCTGAGCATGCCCGGCGCCTCCTCCTGCTACTGCCCGATCTCTTCCTGCAGCAGCTTGATCCTCTCCGGCAGGTCCTGGAATATAACTATTCCAATATATATGGCTTTAAATCCGCATAAATTATTAGCTTGACATAAACTCAGACATCCTTTTAGATTAATAGTATAAAAATAGGGATGCAATAATAATCAGTAGGAAAAAAGTTTAGCAGCATTTCCCATTGAAACTGTAATTCTCAAGGGGGTGGAAATGTATTCACATGATGGTGTGTATTCATAGTTGGACGTTTCCTTGGAAAGAAACTTGAACCTAACATTGGAAGAATAAAAAATGTCTTGCCATACCTAGAACCCAAAGTCGCCTAGTAAGAAATGTGAGAAACCATATAATTCCTAGCAGGTACCCCAGGAGAAACTTGGGCTGAGCCGATCATGTACCCCTTTGAAACCGCAGCTCTGGCACAAGGTGGATGAGCATCATAGACGGTAAACTTTGTTCTCAAGAAGTTTGATCTGATTAACAGATAAGAAAATTTTAAACCAAGGTCTCTATCATAATTTGATACTTTTTATCTTACACACGAAACAAGTTACAATTTCTAGACGCTTTCTTGAATGCTCACCTTAGCTTGCCAATGTAGGAACCAGCCGATGTGTTCTTCGCATCAAGCGAGATTAGGTATTCAGTGCATGCGGGCCTACGACATTTGCGTGCAGCAAGTAGAAATTTCCCATCATCAGCTAACCCTGCAGAGCAAGAGAGAGAGAGAAAAGCACCCCATCGACGATGATCACATCCACGTCGTGTTTGCCCAACAGGCATTGCATACATACAGGGTGAAAAGAGCATACCATCAGTGACTCCAAGGCACAGAGAATACGACTGAGCAGCCCGGTCCCTCCTGATGAAACATTTGAGAGGGGCATCCCTTGGGCCAGGCTGCAGGTTACAGATTTGAAATTGCAAGTTAATAAAACCCGAATAAAATCGATGAACAGAATTTCAGACCTAAACAAATCATACACACACAGATGGCATAATAGCAAAGTGTGTGAGTGACAAAATCATAATTTTGTATTCGGGTTCAGAGTTGGTGAGAGGGAACCAAAACAACCTGCTTGAGAGATGGGGAAGGTGAGTTTCCCAGAAGCCTCCGGCACGCGCACAATCTTGACGGCGGCCCTCCAGCAGCGGCAGACGCAGGCGCACACCACGATGGCGCTGCGGGCCGGCCACCGTGGCTCCTGGTCCTCGACCCTGACCAGCACCATACGTAGAAGCTCGAAAGGCAACTGCGCCCAGCAGCCCTCCCGCGACGCCTCGTCCGGCTCGGCTGCCGGCGCTCGCCCGGCCCCGGCGTGGCCCCCCAGCCGGAACCGTAGCACGCCGCGCAACGAGATGGCGCCGATCTTGCCCTTCATCTCCTGGATCATGCTGCTGAAAGGCATCGCCTTTCGCGGTCCTCCCACACCGAAACCACCACATATATTTCACATCTCATCAGCCCAGCTGCCATATATAGATATACAGCTGCCATATATAGATATAGAGTGAATTGCTTCTTTGTTTGTTCTTTGCAAATGCCGACGAGACACAAGAGCCAAGGAAAAAGGAGAGGTTTTTTTTGTCATTCTCAATCTCACCTTGCTGATCTTGGGCATGACGTACCGTAGCATGGAGGCGGTCGTTGAGGCGCTTGCGGCGGCGGTGCTCGACCATCAGGTTCTTGGACAGCATCCCCTCGACCCTCTTCTTCTTGGACGCCAAGGCCGCCGGCGGCGCGGCACCAGCGCCAGCACCGAACGTGCCGCCGCTCTTCGCCAGGCCGGGCTCCACCTTGCAGGCCCCGAGGCCCGTGGCGCCGTCCACCAGTGTCGCTGATGCTGCCTTGGGCTCGACGATGTCAAGGAACCCCATCTCGCCGCCATAGTCACCAGCATTGGGCCCGGCGAACGAGGCGGCGCCGTAGACCTCACTGAGGAAGTCGAAGCCGGGCGCTGCCGCCGGCTGCGGTTGCGGCTGGGCGTAGGAGGCGATGGGAAGGCGCCGCAATAGGAAGCTCTCGACCATGGCGGGATTTGGGCGCCGCGGGGAAGGAGAGTCTGCGCACTGTCGAGGCCACGCGGCGATGGAAAGGCAGATGAGGCAGGGAGGGATTTGGGGGACGCGGTCATCTGGAACGCCATTGTCAAGGAGCGCGTGTGGCGAGGAGCCGTATCGCGGCAGGGAAGGAGCACGTTGTTCGCGGAGCAGAGGGGTAGGAGAGGAGGAAGGGGCGGATCGGCAAACCCCCGAGCGGAACACACAAAAGCGCTCCACCACCGCGAACCATTCCTTTCCTTTCTATCTACCTATCCCTCCTTGGCTCCTCGCCCTTTTCCCTCTTGCCCGAGTCGCTCGCCTCCCTGCCCCTGCCAGCCGCTCCTCCAGCTCGGCCCGTGCCGCGCCTCGCGCTCCGCCTCCGCCGCCTTCTCGCGGAGCCTACGTGCCGCGGATTGGTCGGCCTTGACCAGAATCGCCCGGTTGTGGCGCCGCAGCCGATGTGCTTCGACAGGTCCCCATCGCTGCCGCACCGTCGTCGTTCGCCATTCCCTCCATTGTAAGCACCACAGGCGAATCGAATCGAAATCAGATGGGTTTGCAGGCGGAGGCGTTGGGGTCTTCGTCTTCCTGCCGTTGTGGTCCCTATCGGAGGCGGAGTGGGGCACGAGGCCGTGACCTGGCTGGGCTCCAGCGACCGGAGGCGGAGAGGGGCACGAGGCTATGGGCGGGCTGGGCTCCAGCGGCAGGCTGCAGAATGGTGGAGGGAAGAGCGAGGGAAGAAGGCGACTGGGAGGAAGTGATATGCGCAGGAGGGCAATTGCGTCGGGCACCACCCCCTTCCCTCCCATCCTCCTTTATCTCCCTCTCCAAGCGATGATTGCGGGGAATGGTAGAGAAGGAGGGAGACGTGGGATGGGGGCGCGATCATCGCGCGGTGATGAGGGCGGCTCGCGTGGTGATGAGGGCGATGACATTTTTGGAAAGGAAGGGCGGCGAGTGCGCTGGAGACGGACGGTGGCAGTGGAGGGGGCATTGATGGAGATGTGGAGGCAGAACCGTGCACCATATCCTGTGAACGTCTACACTACTGTCTTATATAGTTGTATAGATTATGATAAAAATTTATTATCAAACATTTATCTCATACGGAGAGAATATTTTTACCGAATAGAGACAATGTTCTAGGTTCATCGAACAATATTGTGTCTTAACAAGAAAATATTCTCGATTTAGGAGAATATTATTCTAGGTCTAGGAGCACAAATAATGGAATAATGTGATAGTATATATGTGTGTGAAAATATATTTTCTGTCTTACATATCAGGTTGAGCAATGAATGTTATAAAATATGCAAATGAATATTTTAATAATGAGCATCACATCAACACGAACTAATCGTATAACATCTCATGAGTAGTATATGAATACTCAATAATTCAAAAATTATCACAAGATAATCCTCAAGACCAAATCGCCCCATCTTTTACCGAAGGTGGCCTCGGTCCTCTGTTGCATACCTCACGTGTCAGCCTCTACCTCCCCCTCATTGCCTCTTCTCTTTGAAGGCGATGACTCCTGGAATTTCTCCATCTTCACTAACTTCGAGGCATCTGACTACGAGTGGATGGACATCAATGAGAAGGACGAGGAGGGCAGATCGTCTGATCGATTGGCCTCCTTGCTCTAAGTTAGAAAAACTCGACCAAAGAAGTGGATTCTAGATTTTGAATTAGAGCTCGTCGTTAGGAGCCATGGCATCGACCATGACACCATTGCTCCTGGTACTGATGTACTGTAATGTCAATGACACATCAGCGCCACACGGTCATAGTAAATGTAATCTCGACATCATGGACTATGACTCCAAGATATTGAACCCTAATGCTAAGAGTTATAATGTTGGTCCCTAAGGTCAAAATGTGATTTTGGCTATCAAGATGTAAATTGTTTACTCTAAAACAATATTAATTTTTTAAAAAATACTTGATTTGTCTATCATGTCTCAGTCTCCTTTAGAAAGTTGTTATGGTCTGTCAGCTAGATCATATCAAGCCACCCATAATAATATTTGTACGATGTTTTGCTCACGTGTCACACTCCTTTGGTGCATATGGGTCGGTATGCTTGTGAAGTCATCTTTCCGGGCCGTGCTACGATCTTGTTTGTCACCTCATTTCACTTGACCTTGTCTTGAGGTTGTAATCTTACAAATACATTCCTCCAAAGTCAAACGATACAATGATATCAAGGTCTGCTATGTACTAAAGGATCTATGGCTTACAAGTTAAACATTGTTAAATTTTGATTATACTATTGTGGTTCTTGTAGTAAATCTTTCAAAACAAGATGTCATATACATCTATCAAGATAAAATTTTATTGTCGAGCATTTATCTCATAAGAAGAGAATATTTTTACCAAATAGAGATGATGTTCTAGGTTCATCAAACAATATTTAGTCTTAACAAGAACAAAATTCTCAGTTTAGGAGAATAATATTCTTGATCCAGGAGCACAAATCATGGAATAATGGGATAGTATATATATGTGAAAATATTTTTTGTCTTATATATCAAGTTGAGCAATGGATGTTATAAATTATGCAAAAGAATATTTTAATAATGAGCATCACATCAACATTAACTAATCATATAACATCTCATGAGTAGTATATGAATACTCAATAATTCAAAAATTACCACAAGGCAACCATCAAGACCAAATCGCCCCATCCTTTGTTTCAGACCTCACGTGTCACCCTCTACCTCCCCCTCATTGTCTCTTGTAACACCCAAAAATTCTATTTGGGCTTTATAAAGGTTTCTCCAAAACAATTTGAGTTCAAAGGTCTTAATAATAAATGAAGTCTATTTTCCTAAAAGAAAACAAGTAGTAACATTTAAATTTTTTGTAGCTCAAAAAGATAGAATTGAACTTTAAAACAAGGATTCGAGTTAAAAGAGAAAACATACGATAGAATAGAATCCTTTCTCGATTAATTGATTTTACAAAACCATACTCTAAGGATCATATGTTCAAACTTTCCCTAAAAAGTATATCCTAATAAAGAGTTTACATTAGAAAATAATGTTTTTTAAAACAAACGAACTAATCTTAAATGTAAAACTTCATGACCAAAATGATATTTTCTCCACATAAGATATATCCTTGTGTGTGAATTTCATGTGTGAAAGCATTTTGATCAGATGGGATAATAAATAAATATAATGCATTCATGTTGGATTTTGATTTGTGCATTTAACTTGTGCTTTTCAAAGTAGATTAAATTGGAAGGTTAGAAACTTGAAATAAAAAAGGCATGATGAAACAGTAAATATAAAAGAAAAGGGAAATGGCCGCTCAGGGCCGAAACAACCCCCTCGGCCCACCATCGTGCCCCCTACTGTCCTGCGGTAGTTGGGCCCCGCTTTCCAGTTCCTTCGTCGCGTCGGCCCAGTAGCCCATCACCGCGCGCATGGACTCATCGTGGGTCACTGTCGCGTGGGGCTCGAATGTCAGCACACCCATCCCACACTCACCTCGCGCCTTCACTAGTTGGTGGGTAGGGGTGGAAACGAGCCGAGCCGAGCTCGGCTCGGCTCGGCTCGCTGCGGCTCGCTCACGTAACGAGCCGAGCTCGGCTCGGCTCGCCCATCTGGCGAGCTCGGAAAAGAGGCTCGGCTCGGCTCGCTACGGGCTCGCGAGCCGGCTCGCCGAGCCAACGAGCCTAGCCATAAATATAAATCTGCTCTCTAAATTATAATATAAAATCTTAAAAATATTTTAAATAACATATTTTAAATTAGTAAAATAGATATATCACTAATATAATATAGAAAATAGATTATTTTTGTATAATAATCTCAAATAACATAAATTATTGTCTATTCGGTACTAATATTATATGCTAATTAAGATTTTATATAACAAATTGTTGTTGGGTCGAGCCACGAGCCAGCTCGCGAGCTGCACCGAGCCGAGCCGAGCTGGCTCGCTCTTTTCACGAGCCACAAAAACAGGCTCGGCTCGGGCTCGTTCTAAGCGTCGAGCCGGTCCGAGCCGAGCCGAGCTGCTACGAGCCCGAGCCAGCTCGTCGAGCTCGAGCTTTTTTTCCAGCCCTATTGGTGGGCATGCCTCTCCAACGCCACCGCATGTTGTAACAAACTCCGCGCCCGGCGCCAATAACCCTGTCGACCGAGCCCCGTATCCCGAGAATCTTACGCTTATTGGGTGTATAAAGGTCATGCCGGCCCTGGCCATCACCTCAACAATCTCGGCGTGAATCGATGGCGGATCCTAACGCTATTTCCGCTGAGGGGAGAAAAGTGTGGCGCCGCAGTTGATGCCCACCTCAACCGTCGGTCTGGCCTCAGTGTGCTTCTAGAATGCTTCGCCAGGGAACAACAACAGTGGTCATTGCCCCGGTGCGATGAGAAAATCACCAGTGACCATGCAATTTCTCGCTGGAGCAAAAACACCGTCGTCGTGCCGCTGCTCTGCACACATAGCTCGAGTGGCACCCAAATTTCACGCTAAGAAGCTGTTGATTGTGTTAGCTAGCTCCCATTCCATGCGTAGCATCATCGGGGAGGGGAATAGATCGTTCGTTTGTCATTTGGCCTGCGCGTCGGCGTGCGCCACCGTGGGTGTGACCAGCGCCACCGTCTCCGGGCACCTGGTGGAGAAGAATGGTCCGTAGCAGTTGATCGGGAGATTATTGATCGGGATGTGATCGGATTGTACCTTTTCAAGATTTTTAAATCCAAACCGTAGATCCAAAGTCGAGAGGTCGAGAGAGGGAGTGGTGTGAGGCGTAGATCATGAAATAAATGGTGGGGATTAGAACGTGACTTACCCTTTCAGTACATTAAATTCGGGCCATTGGATCTAACTTGAGCGGCTCGCAGTCACCTGTACCCCTTCGACTCTGGCTTTTACTAAAGAGACCCCGAAAAAATGGATTATCAAGCCGCCATCCACCCAAGAAGTTGAATATTACACAGGGGTCTCTGGAAATTGCAAATAAGTCCCTAGGGCTCGATTTTTGTCATAAAATGACCTAGAACTCATTTAATCCCCATATTGCTCGTTTTAACTCCGTTTTAGTCCGTTCCAGTTGTGTTGGCTTTGTAATAAAATTGTCTATGAAATAGCAAACCTTATATTGTTATATCACATACCATATAATTAGATATTTACTTACGTGCATAGTAAACTAACCTTTCTAGTCAAAGGTAATTTGTCCATAACTATAAACTGACTAAAGTATGATCCTTAATCAAGTTATGGTTTAGATTAAGGTTGAAATGGTTATTTATTTAATCTCGCTCACATAATTTATAATGATAGTTTCTTACTTAATCACCTAAAACTCTAGAAAACCATATCTTTTCCACTGTAACTTCAAATTTAGTGGCTCTCGAACCCACGATCTCGTAGCAGCGTGTAGAATATTTTTACGCTGTTTGTTCTTATGTTTGATGTGATGTTAATTTTTCCTATACTATGTTTGTTTGTATGGCTACGATTAGCAGTGAGGTCACGAGAATCCGAAGATCATCCCGATACCTGGGAATCTTGAGTCTCAGGCAAGTTGTGCCCTTGATCACTTTTCTTTATCGAATAATATTCCTTTTAATCACTATGACATGCTCAGGTTAATTTGATAGGACCCAATAGGTTTCCCTAGCATTGTTTATCCCCTACCTTGCAAACAAAAGCACTATTGGGTAGTTTTGCTACTGCTCTACTTGGTTTTGGGAAATTAATGTTATATTATGATCATGTTCTAGTTATACTGTTGTTTTAATTATTGTTCATGACAAGATTATTGTGTTAATTGGAACATGGAGCGACCACCCGGGAAAACAGTGCTACCACAAGAGTGGTATGGGACTCCCTTGGCTGACTAATTAGGAAAGCTAATGGAAGACTACCTTCCCTGAAAGGGGCAAGGGCGGTAGGGGAGCTGCATATAGGGAGGTTCTCGGGTCGATCATGCTGCGATGGCTTTTCAAACGAGGGATTCCTATATTTCCCTTTTCAGAAACCATAGCGGGCTTTCGGAAGCTAGTGGAACTTTGTAAAGGCCTCGTAGTGGTACCCAGCCTCGTCTCCTCAGTAGAGATGAATGGCAAGTCATGATCCCTTGGCAAATGGGTAAACAACTTGTGGGTAAAAATGTGCAACCTCTGCAGAGTGTAAAACTGGTATATCAGCCGTGCTCATGGTCATGAGCAGCTCGGACCCTCACATGAGTAATTTATGGAACTAAACTTAATTTGTCATATGCATTGCATTGTGGGTGTTGATATTAATTTGAACTCTTACTTATTTGGGGTCGGTATCTACTTATACTTAGTAACTGCTAATAAAATATTGACTAACTCTAAAGCAATGCTCAACTTTAACCATCTCCTTTGGTAAGCCTTACACTTCACATGAGCTCTCACCTTTGGTGAGTTCTTGCACATTATTCCCCACAACTTGTTGAGCGATGAACGTATGTGAGCTCACCCTTGTTGTACTCACATCCCCTAGGTCAAGAACAGGTACCGCAGGATGAGGAGTATGAAAGATGTTGTGATAAGTTCGTGAGTGGCCTAGGTCGTCGTCTCCTAGTCATCTATTTTGTACAGAACTCCGTTATATATTAAAGATGTGAAATTCGTTTCTGTACCATAAGTCATCATATGTGTGAGACTTGATCCTAGCACACTTGGTGATAATTTTGCGCCCGGGTTTTGGACCCCTAAAACCCAGGTGTTACATCTCTTCTCTTTAAAGGCGACGACTCCTAAAACATCTCCATCTTCGCTAACTTCGAGGCATTCAACTATGAGTGGATGGACGTCAACGAGAAAGATGAGGAGGGAAGAGCGTCCAACCAATTGGCTTCCCAGCTCCAAGTTAGAAAAAACTCGACAAATAAGTGGGTTCCAGATTTTGAATCAGAGCTCGTCATTAGAAGCCATGGCGTCGACCTCGGCACCATGGCTCCTGGTGCTGATGTACTGCTATGACAACGCCACATCAACGCCATACAGTCATAGTAAATGTAATCTTTGCGTCATGGACTATGACTCCAAGGTATTGAACCGTGATGTTATGACTTAATGAGTTCTAATGTTGGTTTCTAAGGTCAAAATGAGATTTTGATTATCAAGATGTAAATTGTTTTATTTAAAATGATATTAAATTAAAAATGGTCGATTTGTCCATCATGTCCCAGTTTCCTATACAAAGTTGTTATGGTCCGACGGCCAGATCATATCTGCATGGTGTTTTGCTCACGTGTCACACTCCTTTGGCGCATATGGGCAGTCCTGCTTGTGAAGTCATCTTCGTGGGCTATGCTAGATCTTGTTTGTCACCCCGTTTCACTTGATCTTGTCTTGAGACTGTACTCTTACAAGTACAAGCCTCCAAGGTAAAAAAAATACAATGATATTAATATATATTATGAGTTAAAAGATCTATAGGTTGCAATTTAAACATTATTAAATTTTGTTTTATACCATTGTGGTTCTTGTATTGAATCTTTCAAAACAATATGCCATATACGTATATTAAGATAATTTTTTTATTGGACAGTTATCTCGTAAGGAGAGAATATGTTTTACTGAACAGAGACGATGTTCTAGGTTCATTGAACAATATTCCATTTTAACAAGAAAATTTTTCACAGCTTA
The DNA here is from genome assembly GCF_902167145.1 of Zea mays. Classification (NCBI taxonomy): domain Eukaryota; kingdom Viridiplantae; phylum Streptophyta; class Magnoliopsida; order Poales; family Poaceae; genus Zea; species Zea mays. The sequence continues at coordinate 56,999,873 of NC_050096.1, read as the reverse complement.
GGAGAATATTATTCTAGATCTAGGAGCACAAATCATAGGACAATGTGATAGTATATATGTGAAAATAATATATATGTTTTGTATTTTCTATCTTGTATATCAAGTTGAGCATTGTATATTATAAACTATGCAAGAGAATATTTTAATATCGAGCACTACATCAACACTAGCTAATCGTATATAACATCTCACGAGCAGTATATGAATATTCAAAATTGATCACGAAACATCTTGTTTATACTATACAAACATTTTATTACATCATAAACACAACATGTATACTTAGCGAACATCGTGTGCATACTATATATGTAAATAGAAAATTTAAAAAAGCAAAACATGACAATAATAAAATAAAATAGCCAGTTGGTGTAAAATAAAGAAGAGATTAATGTCATTGAATATATTAAAATAAATAAATAACTTAATAGAAAAATGAGTTAATAAAAGATTGAACAAAAAAAGAAAAAAAATAACATAAGTACAGATAAAAAATGAAAAGAGAACATCACATAAATACTACTTGAACATCCTAAAATACAATAATACATGATTATTCAAATATAATTGTAGAATATCCTATTTATACTACATAAACGTTCCTAAATATATTATTGAGCATCACCTGTATACTACACGAACATCAAAAAATAGATCATGCACCATAGAATATGACATGTATACTACATAAACACTATAAAATATATCATAGAATATCGCATAGGTACATGTCGGTAGGGGTGAAAACGGTAGAAAATGATCGGAAAACACTAAAACCATTACCGTTTCCATATTTTTTATCGGAAACGAAATCGGAAACGGTAACTTCGGAAACAGAAACAATATCGGCATTTCAGAAACATCGGAATCGAAAGTTCGGTACGGAAAATACATCGGTACCGGTCGGAACCTTAAATACAATCGGTAACCATATCAATATGAAAATATGTCAATATAACACGTTCACAATACAACAAAGTTTACAAATATCACAAAGACCACAAGTTCACAATTCACAATATAAAAAGTTGATCACAAAGACCACAAGTTAACAATATAACAGTTTGATCACAAATATCACAAGTTCACAATATTACAAATTGATAACATAGATCACAAGTTCACAATATGATAAGTTGATCACAAAGAACACAAGTACACAATATAACAAGTTCATCATAAAGTTCACAAAGCCACAAGTCCACAATCCCAAGTTCGCAAGGTCACAAAACATTACGGAGCAAGTACAATAAGAAACATTCATAGCATTCATGGTACATTATTATCATCTAGATCTTCATCAACAAGCTTACAACGATGCCTCAAGTCCATCATCATGATCATCATCATCTAGGTCTTCATCCTACATTTTTGTTAAAGAAATATAGAATTAAATCATAGCTAATGTTTTATGCACCAAAATAGAATAGAAAATGAAGGTAAATTAACCTCAAATGAAATATTTCTTGCAAGAGCCTCAAGTTCATCCATTTCATAAACCATATTAGGAATAGCAACACTCTTAGCCTTGGAACCTGGGAATATAAAGATCCATTAGTGCATTAGTAAAAAGGTAATGACTAATTAAATTGTAAATAAATATAAGGTACTGCTATATAACCTTTTCTTGCTCCAGCTATCCAATCTTTGGTGCAGACTAGTGCTTCTACCATGGTAGGGTCAAGGCGAGTACGAAATGGATCAAGTACACGACCACCAGCACTAAAAGCAGATTCTGAAGCTACTGTTGACACTTGCATAGCTAAGACATCACGAGCAAGCTGGCCCAAGACAGGATATTCTTCTTTGTGTGCTTTCCACCATGCTAATATGTCAAAAGTGTGTTGATTACTTTTACCAACCTTTAGTATTGGATCTGCCAAATATTTTTCTAAGTCACTTGTGTCAATAGAATCATCATGACCTTGTCCATCAAATATGTAGCTATCAAGCTCTTCTTCGATACTTGACTTAATCATATCAACTGTTGAAGTTGAGGAAGGTGCAACAGATGATGCTGAGGGTGTAGTAGAGACATAGTATTGATACATCTTTTTCATGACACCATTAAATTTATCCAGTTCAATTTGATATGTATATGGGTACACCTTCTTCAAGTAAAATTCTACGATTTTCCTCTTGTATCTAGGATCAAGGACACTAGCCACAACAAGAGCAATATTTGACTTATTCCAGTACTTGTCAAACTTGACCATCATAGTGTTTGCCATGTTACTAATAGTGGGATGGATGCTATCACACCAATCAACAAGTAAAAACTTAATCTCACAGAACCCTTTAAAAAACAAGTTGGCAGTCGGATATAGTGTACCAGAAAATAACTCAGTCAAGTCAAAGAACTTTCTCAAACATGGTAAAAGAGTCTTTGCCAAATCCCATTCTTCAAAGGAAGGTGCAATTTTCTCATACCTGCGACGTTCATATGACACAGGCCTTTCAAAAGCAGCCCTATAATGTAGTGCATCTCTCAACATGCAATATGTTGAATTCCACCTAGTAGCAACATCAAGAGAGAGCCCAACCTTTGTGTCCACACCACGCCGTACCGATTTCGATACCGATTCCGAACCTAAATTCTGACAACTGATACCGATTCCGAAAAATACCGATACCGATAAATCCGACCGAGAAAAACCGGAAACGGTTTTCGGAATTCCGAAAAATTCCGAAACCGTTTTCATCCCTACATGTCGGTGAGCCCTCGGGGCCACCATTAAAGAATTCGTGGGCAGTCGGCCAAGTACGGGGCTAAGGCCAACCATATGGAGTCATGACCAGACCAGGTTCGCCTCCTGGCCAGATCCTATCTCCATCAAGCCCCATAAATGGAAGAATCAACAATCTCAAGTATAGGTCTGGGAGCCTGCAAATAAGATCCGGACCTCCTTGTGACCCAACAGATCCCTAGACAAAGGGATTTGTTGGGAACATAAAGTCTCGGAGGAGAAGACACTCTCTAGTTACAGCACCAAGTCTTTAGAATGGCTCTGGGTGTAAAAGATACCATCCGAACCTCAGGTCAGGTGAGGTCTGGAGTCACCACGTGTCCAGACAAGGGGCATAGTAGCCCGGACTCCCACGGGTATGGCTCAAGCCCATAGTCAGGAAAGGCTTGGGAAATAGTGTCACCACTTATCCCTAGGTCTGCCCCTCTCCTAGGCAGGGGTCCGATGCTAACACATGGCTAGACACCCTTAGCATAAGCCACCAGACGGTGCCTAACAAAGGCCTCTCACACAGGGCCCACTAGCATTCAGTACAAATGTGACGCATACTTGCCTGCATGAGTAGCAGGTAGTGTATCCCCTACATTAAGTGCATGCGACCTTTTACTGTTACCCGCACGTTACCGAGACATTGGGCATTGACCTATTGTGTCGTTTGGGCGCCTTTCATTATGACTCATATTGTTCTCTGTGTGTTACCGAGGCATGAAGAGATGGACGAAGAAGACTAGACGACACCGCCCGTTACACTGTATGCACGACAGCATACCAGGCTATGCCACAACCTACATCAAGGCCTATGTTCTGATTAGATGAGATAAAGTGACTAGATAAGGACGCTAGAAGATCATGTAGCACCCGAGGAGAAATACGTGCTCAGGAAGGTCTAGCATTGTCAACTCTGACCAGTTTTTCCCATTCTATATTGTAAACTATCCTAGGCCCACCTATCATGGCATGAACTCCCTTGTAACGTGCCTCCCTTGAACTATAAAAGGGAGAGCACTTGCTCCATAGCGAAGGAGGTCATTTTCACACTCAGACCTTCGTCTCCTCGGCTCTCAAGGATTACAACTCACAGTAAATGTAGGGCATTACACTACGGCGGCCTGAACCACTATAAACCCTTATGTTCTTGTGTTCATCTAGAAGGCTAGGCAATCACCTAAGCATACTCCTCATCTAAGGATCAGGGCGGGTGCAATCTGCCACCTGGCCAGAGGATTCTCCCCTTCGACATTTGGCACCCCAGGTAGGGGGACAGGCTCTAGAGCCTTGCCCCTTGATTGAGATGACAACTCGCCTGCCTTCCAGCAAGCTCGGTCAGGACAAAGTTGCCGACGTTTGGTGTAAGGTGGAGAAGCGATGCCTTAAGCGACTCGCCATTGATCTCAAGCAGCGCCTTAAAAGGTGTGTTGTTGTCATCAAACAAGGGGGTGACAGGGCCTCGCCTATGGCATTTGAGGCTGCTCCCATCTGCACCCCGCTAGACTCCGCTGTGCTTGAGGTCAGCGTCGTCGACCTCTAGCCGATCACAATGGCGTTCAAGGTGGCCACCATTAGCCAACAACTAAGCATAGAAGGGGAATCCCCCTTCGGTTGACCACTGTGTTCCATGGTACGTGGAGTTGTCACCCTCGCCCTCAAGGGGTGACTTCTTCTATCTATCAATGGGTTTCAAGAAGCCATGACAACAAAGACCATGCCTTTGCCAACATGTTTTACTCCTTGGAATCCATTGGTAGGGTGCCATGGGGCACGCCATAGGCCACATGACATACTTGAAAGGGAAATGTGCCTTTGGGCCATTTCTAAGTATTTTGGTGATTGGATGCAAACATAAGTGCTTAAATGTGAATCTATGCCCATGGATGAACAAAGTGCAAATCACAAGTAAAGGTATGTTTCTAAGCCTGAGTACATTGGTTTTGTGTACTAATATACTTGTCTAAGTGTTAGAAACAGAAAGAAGAAGAGTTGGCTGTGTACAGCCAAAAGGCTGTTTCGGTCTGGGGCACCGGACTGTCCGGTGGTGCACCGGACTGTCCGGTGGTGCACCGGACAGTGTCCGGTGCGCCAGGCTGCCTCGGGCGAAGAGGCCGCTCTCGGGAATTCGCCGACGGCGTACGGCTAAAATTCACCGGACTGTCCGGTGTGCACCGGACTGTCCGGTGAGCCAACGGTCGGCTGGGCCAACGGTCGGCCGCGCGATCTGCGCGAGACACGTGGCCGAGCCAACGGTCGGAAGGGGGCACCAGACTGTCCGGTGTGCACCGGACATGTCCGGTGCGCCAACGGCCCCCAGATCCTCAATGGTCGGCAACGGTCGGCTGCGCTGTTTATGGAAATAAATCGGGCACCGGACAGTGTCCGGTGTGCACCGGACTGTCCGGTGCACCCGACGACAGAAGGCAAGGATGGCCTTCCAGATTTGCTCTCAACGGCTCCTAGCTACCTTGGGGCTATAAAAGGGACCCCTAGGCGCATGGAGGAGAGAACCAAGCAACCTTAGAGCATTCTTGATCATCCACACTCAGTCTTTGCGCATTCATTTGTCATTCTCAGTGATTCGAGCTCCGTTCTAGTGAGAACTTTGAGATAGTCTTTTGAGCTCGATTCTTGGCCGTGTGTGTGCGCATTTTGCTGTGGATTTGTGTGTGTTGCTTCCCTCCCTTACTCCGCATTTCTTTGTGAATCTTAAGTGTAAGGGCGAGAGACTCCAAGTTGTGGAGATTCCTCGCAAACGGGAAAAGATTAAAGAAAAGAAGAACACCGTGGTATTCAAGTTGATCATTGGATCACTTGAGAGGAGTTGAGTGCAACTCTCGTCCATTAGGACGCCACAACGTGGAGTAGGCAAGTTTTGTACTTGGCCGAACCACGGGATAACCACTGTGTCATCTCTGTGATTGAATTCTTGTGGTTATTGTGTTTTGACTCCTCTCTAGCCACTTGGCATTTATTGTGCCAACACTTAACAAGTTTTTGTGGCTATAAGCTTAAGTTTTACAGGATCACCTATTCACCCCCCCTCTAGGTGCTCTCAATACTACGCTGGCTTACGCCCTAGCGGGCGAAGCGGTCCTCGCTGTCGAATGCCGACTGAGCTCCATGGCATGCTCCAGCTCCAATCGCACCGGTGGAACCCAGCAAGCAAGCCAGTAATGGTTGTGCCTTCGCCAACCTCATCATGTTAGAGGTCGCCTACCCGCCGAGGGCCTTACAAGGGCGAGGCCAAATCCCGCGATAGGCCCACACTGCATCACCCACAACAACGATTGAGACCCAAACCTCGTGCCTATGGTGTTTCAAGGGTAGGGCAACGCTAAGACCAGCACAATCCACTACAACGACCTACTACCAGGCTTTGGTTTGCCAAGGCTCAACTCGTTGGCCACGACACGAGCCCATGGCACTTGAGGTAGGTTGTGTCAGCTGGTGGCCTCTAGGTCATGGCGTTCGATGCGGTGGTCGATCGCCTCCTCCAAGTTCTACCCTTGCTACTGCCAAAGCAGAGCGAGCTATTACTTACCCTTCGAGCCTGAAGGACGATAGCACGGCTACACCGACCTCGTCATTACGAGGTAGTCTGTTGGCCATGGGAAACCCTCATGAAGGCTAACCATGTGCATTTGTAGGGGTTAAGGCGGGCGTAGAGACCTAACCCGTCACGCTCAAGCCTATGGTGCTCGGGATAGGCTGAGTCAGGATGGAAGGCTCTGCCGCATGCCATTCAGAGTAGCTGCCGACTCTCTCCCCTAAGCACCGCCTTCGGGCGTCAAGGAGCAAAAGGTTGTTGCTTGCCCTTCGGGTCCAGAGGGAGGTAGGACCCCTAGTAGGATAGAAATGAGCTTCAACCACCTCTCCATCATCGGCAGCCAAGCGACTGTCGCCTAACCTCGCCCTCGACCATCGCTAAGACCCGGCTCGTCGGCCACGACACAAGTTCATGGCTGCACAGATCAACAGCTTGGGACCCATGGGTCCAGGGTAGCTGTCCTTGGCACCCATCGTGCTCTGCCTACGACCATCACCAACTCATCATTGATTGCTGCTTACCCTTCCAGTCTGAAGGATAACAGTACCCCAATAAGGTAAAGAAGGTGTCGTGCCAACGACGGCCACAACAGAGTCAACCTCGCCATGACAAAGGCAACCCTCGGTCATGGGAGACCCTCACAGGGTCATTCCACACATTCCAAAGGGGTTCTGTACCGGCTCCATGACCCAACTCGCATGCCACAAGTCCATGGCGTTCAAGGTAGTAGAAGGGACAATGCTCACCCTTTGAGTCAAATGCACAACGGAGCTCAGACAGTCTTGGTCAGCCTCGCACCTTCCATCTGTAAGTTAGCATGGGAACAAATTGTCCTTTGTAATAGGTTAGCATTTGTGTGTGACCTAGACCGGTAAAGATCCCTCAAGTAAACCCGGCCTCTAGCGCCATCCGTGGTCTAGATCGGTAAGAGTTTCCCCCTTTGTAAACCCGGCCTATGGTACACAAATTTTTGGTGACCAGTTATGAATGAAGAGAGTGTTATCGTCCATTGGTTTTTCCTTTTTTACAAAACCTTACGACCTTGTGGTTCCACGCTTTTGTTGTAACTCATGAGAATTGAACTATGTAGTTTGCCTTGCATTTAGTTTGATGTCCCGCTTGATGATGAATGTGGAATGAACTGCTAAGGACTTGGTCTAAGGGAAAGGTCCACATTCTCCTAGGAGGTCCGGAGCTGGGTAGCCGCTTAGCCAGGCCCTGTACCGTAAGCCTACAACTTCTGCCGCCTGAGAATAGCTGACTTAATTTCTTCTGGACCAAGTACTTGGGAGTCCGGACTTTATTCAGATTCAAGGGGCTGGCTTCAAACTAGGTTCGACAAGATTAAGTCACAAGGTTTAGAGGATTGAATGTAATAAAAGGAAATGCCATAAGGGAACGTCACTGGTCCTAGACCACGTCCTGGATGGTCCTTGGCCTTGTGAAGGACTCGAACCTCCAAAGTTGGCAAAGCTCCAGGAAGAGGGGAAAAGGAAAGGGAATCTGATAAACATAGTTGGAGGTGTTCACATCAGGAATAGTCTAGTAGGGGTCCGGCCCTGTAAGCCCGGTTTGATCACAAACGGTTCATAGTCCGATGAGGTCGTTCGTATAAACTCGATCTCTGTCGCCCTCTGTGGTCCAGTCCGGTAAGAGCTGACCTTATAACCCCGGACATACTTGGGATCTCTATGAAAGGTCTCAAGCATCCGGAAAAAGAGGAAGGGTTTTGCTATCAATTCAGCTCCAAGTGCATAGGATCCATTATCATATGCTCGACCAAGGTATGTTTTTCTCTTCCTGCCTCCACTCGAGATTTTAGCTTCATTGTTATCATGGGATCTGAATCATGTAACCAGCTCTATTGCTCAGTTTATATCCCCACTTAATACTAAAAAGGGCACAGGTCGACTGGTACCTGGTCTGAAGGAAAAGTCCACATTCTCGCGGGTGCTCCGGAGCTAGGTAGCCACTTAGCCTGATCCCGTACCATAACCTACATATTTCACCGCCCTAGAATAGCTGACTTAGTATTTTCCAGACCAGGTACCTGAAAGGCCTACCCTCGTTCAAAATTAAGGGTCGGACCCCATAAACTCTGCTTGGCAAAATTTCAGCTACATATTTCGATAGAATGGGGCACAACTACTAAGCACTACTCCTGAACCATTCTTGGGATACCGTATAAGAGAATAATGAACTTTGGGACAAGGGTTGCTTGTTTGTGCAAGTGATCTACTTAAATTGGACGGTAATTTCTTTCCCCTGCCATTCCAATATCATTTGTACGGGTATATCAGACCTTTCCAGCTACCTTGCAGACGCAGGAACGAGATGACAGATTAGACTTTGTCGAATCCCTCTTCGCTAGTGGTGGTTTCGATCATCACTCGTCGTTGTGCCCCGATGGTGATCGACAGTAGTGAGCTTACATTTTATGTGTTGTGATACTTGAGACTTTTGTGTCTTATGACTATGGATGAGATGTTGTGATATTGTCTCTTATGACTATAGATGAGATGTGTCTTATGACTATGGATTATACTTTTGTGATATTGTGATATAATTGATGAAACTATGGATGCAATTGTTGTTTTGTGGTTGTGGAATGTGGTGTAAAATGAAAATAAACAGCATTTGTAATGCTGATCAAATTAACTTTCTAGAGGCTTACTAGGCCTCTAGGAAGTTAGTCAGCTAACTTCCTAGAGGCTACAGTAAGCCGTAGAAAGTTATCGGGCTGACGACGTTATGTGCCTTAATGGCGTGAACCTACTAACTTCCGAGAGGGACCGCGTGCTCTAGGAAATTAGCTTACTTCCTAGAGGGTTGTAGGAAGTTAACCTAACTTCCGACAAAAAATTTCTGTGATCCTAACTTCCTACGGGATCGCTTTACTTTCAAGGGTTTATCTAACTTCCTAGAGTTTAAGACTAACTTCCTAGAATTTAGGCTTTAGGAAGTTAACTGGTTTGGTGTAGTGACCATAGGCTCCTAAGAATTATTCCAAAATCATACTCAAGAGTTGCTCCCTAGATTAAAAATGATCCCCCACGTTTGGGACAGTTTCCAGGGAGCCTTAGCAGTTGGAGGCTGGGAAGGAGAAACTTTTGGCTATCTAGAAACTAGATAAGCTCAAAAGCAGGACCATTTCTCTTTGTCTTGCACGGTATCAGCGAAATGTCAACAAAACAACTCACTCGACGTGAAAGCTACATGCATGATGCTGTTGTATAAGACTGGCATTTCTGGAACATATATGGCACATGTACGGCCCCACCTGTGGGTTTGCCGCCTCATTCGAGGTGGTTCAGGGGGCCACTGTCGGTACCCTGAATATGGGGTACCCACTCCTGCTATGTCAAGTGAGCCCTCGGGGGCCACCGTTAAGGAATTCACGGGCAGCCGATCTAGCACAGAGCTAAGGCCCACCATATAGAGTCATGACCAGGCCATGCTCATCTCTAGGCCTAGATCACCGTCTCCATCAAGCTCCATAAAGGGAGGAATCAACAACCTCAACTACAGGGCTAGGAGCCTGCAAATAAGACCACGTGTCCAGACAAGGGCGATAATAGCTCGGACCCCATGGGTATGGCTCGAGCCCATGGTCAGGAAAAGTTTGGGAAACACTATCACCACTTATTCCAAGGTCTACCCTTCACCTAGGCGGGGGTCCGGTGCTAACATGTGGCTAGACGCCCCTAGCGTAAGCCACCAGACGATGTGTGACGAAGGCCTCTCACACAGGTCCTGACAAAGGATTGGAGCGGGTGCAATTCACCACTCGGTCGAAGGATTATCCCCTCCGACAGTACCATATAAACACTATAAAACATATAATAGAACATCACGTGTATTTTGTATGAATATCATATATTTCTTAGGAATGTAGAAAGTTTAACATTAAAAATAGGAACTACTTGATAAAATTAAAATAACAAAGAACAAAAAATCTAAAGAACTCCACATGGATAGTATTTGAACTACCAAAAGACAAAATTGATAAGACAAAATTGGTGCCACTTAAATCAGCGTCACGTCATCAAAATCGTCAACTAAAATTGTACAGTGTGTTATTTGTTTGGTTTTGTAAAGTTGAGGGGGTTAAACAACTAGTTTTGAAGTTGAGGTATTTTAATTAGGGGGTCTTTTAAGAGGTCTCAAGTGGGGTAAGTGGAAAAGCTAGGAGGCAGGCTCTTCGCGAGTCTATTTATACATATTGTCTTTTAACTTCATTTATGGTCTAGAGACTCTGAGGTGCATTATACATTATCTTAATTGTTGTTTATACTTGGAAAATCGATCCAAGATCTTAGAATTGTACATGCTCTGAGACCGACTTCAACAAAACCACTTTAAGGCTATCTCTAGTTGTCTTACCTATCACATCTCCTATTTCAGATTGTCGAGGGTAATAATCAGGGATACCCGAATTATTCCCCTAAAGAACGCTGTCGGTACCCTGAATCAGGGGTACCCTCTTCTATAGTATGAAGACGCTGCACCCGTACGACACCTCCAAGTAACACGGAGAGCGGCACCCGACCCCACCACATGGGTCGGTCTGAGGGCACCGCGTGGCGAGGAAAGGTAATACATCCCAGGATGCGTCGTTGGGTCCGGACCTCCGTAGAGGAACACCGAACCCCTATGCGTACGAGTTCGGAGCTCCCAAGAAGACATGCCGGGTCCCTCGGGGGGGTCCCTCCGAGTAAGGTCCGGGCCTTAGCAAGGCCCTGGGACGTGGGAGACCCCGGCGCGAGCGAAGGTCCGGTGCTGGCACGTGTCCAGACCTTGCCCTACGCTCCCCGCTCAGGCGGAGTCCTGCTGCTGCCGCGTGGCTTGTGGCCCGTGACATAAGCCAACGGGTCAAGCCTGATGTAAGGCCCATATAGCTGTGCAGCCTCTGCATTTATTGCGAAGAGGACGCACCGCCTGCCACCACGCTGACGGGCGACGTGCCCTCTCAGCATTTAATGCGCCCTGTCCAATCTGCAAGCAGACGACGTTAGGGTCATCCAGCAGACGGCACGCCTGTCCAGTCTGTTGGCAAACAGTGCGCTCGTGCCGAACGGCGCACTGTGCTCATCATCCCTTCTACAAGAAGCTTCCCCTGTACGCCGAGGATACGGAGATCTCGGGCGTCAGGACACAAGAAGCTTGCCCCAGGAGCAAACATTTGTAGCTCCAAGAGCTATATTCTTTATGTCCCTGGGCCCACATGTCAGGACCCAGTACCTTTGTGCATGCCCCCCTTCAGCTATAAAAGGGGAGGCATGCAACGTTACAAGGCAGACCCAATCTTAGGCTCACTCAGATACTCACAAGCTCACGAGCAATACATCACACAGTGGAGTAGGGTATTACGCTCAGGCGGCCCAAACTACTCTAAAACCTTGTGTTCTTGTGTTCTTCCCGTTTTCCCGACTAACAAGCAAAACGCCTAGGCCCCTCCTCATCTTAGGATTTAGGGCGGGCGCACTCCGCCACCCGGCCGGAGATTTACTCTCCGACATTTGGCGCGCCAGGTAGGGGCTAGGCATTAGGTTTTTGCTTGTTTCCTTGCCCAAGTATGATGGTGCAAATCATTGAGCACCGCGCCGAGACTTTGGTAGATTTCGCGGTGGGGGAGAAGCTGCTTCGTCCACACCACAGGTTCCCCACCGCCCAGTGCCAGGCACTGCTACAGTGCACGCCGCACGGCAGCACACGACTGAGCAAACGTCCGGACTCCATCGAGGGCTTCTCCGGGGGCATTATTGGCAGCCAGGGAGTTGTTGCGACACCCTCCAAGCTCCACGGCCTCACCGGGGGGGGGCATGAAGCAATGACGGGACGACGTCGACCGACTACTCGGTATGGCACATTCTACCTCAACCAGGTCGAGGATGCGGTCATCCTGGCGCCAACACGAGGCGTCAGCATCTGTGCGCTCACCCTCAATAAGGGGTGCATAGACCAACGACCTCCGGGCAGAACTCAACCGTAGGCGCGTGGGAGAGGATGCCCAGGTCTCTTTGGAAAGGGCGCACGAGCATCGCCAAAACATCGATGGTCGCAACCTCGATCAAGACTTCGCTGCGGTTGCACCGCAAACACCAATGGGCACCCGGTCCCAAACGGGTGTCCCCTTGGCCAGCGTGGGTTGCGCTGCTCTTGCGGATCATCTCCGCGCGGCGTCATGGCCACCCAAGTTCCGGCCGCACCTGCCGGAAAAGTACGATGGAACATCAAACCCGTCGGAGTTCCTGCAGGTGTACGTCACCGCCATCACGGCAGCAGGTGGAAACACCGCTGTGATGGCAACATATTTCCATGTGGCCTTGTCTGGACCAGCCTGGACCTGGCTCATGAACCTCACCCCAGGATTAGTCTACTCCTGGGAGGAGCTCTACGCTCGATTCATTGCAAACTTCGCCAGCGCTTACCAGCAGCACGGTGTGGAGGCCCACCTCCATGCGGTGAGGCAGGAGCCCGAGGAGACTCTCTGGAAGTTCATCTCCCGCTTCACCAAGGTGCGAGGTACCATACCCCGCATTTCTGATGCTTCCATCATCACGGCCTTCCGACAGGGAGTACGTGATGAGAAAATGCTGGAGAAGTTGGCCACACATGACGTGGAAACTGCCCCCACGCTCTTCGCTCTGGCCGATAAATGCGCTAGAGCCGTCGAGGGTCATGCATGGCACTCGACCCCACAAGCCAGAGCTGCCCAGTCGGGTGGCTCGGGTGCCGTCCCCCGGGACGAAAAGAAGAAAAAGAAGAAGGACCACAACTACCAGAAGCCACAGTCCACCGCTCTGGTGGTTCCAGCCATGACCGGAGGCCAGGGCGACCGCAACAAACAGCCACGACCATAGAAGGGTAACAGCGTCTCATGCCCTGTGCACCCCAACGGTCGCCATAGTGCTATGGAGTGTTGCGAGATCATTGACCTCGCGAAACGCGTCAATGAGCGGCACAAGCAGTCTTCCAAAGATGGCTCTCCACCTCGCCGCCGACCTGGCAAAGAAAGGGTGGACGACAGTAAGGTGGCCGCGGCTGAGCGGGACCTCAGGTATCAGTCCCCCGAGGGGGACCTGAAGGATGTCTTCGCCGGAGGCTCCTACTCCGGTGAAGACAACTAGACGAACCCCAGAGGGACCCCGTGTTCCTCGGTCTACGGAGCTAAAGCATGCCTTCCTCCGGAAACCCTTCTGGATTCCCACGGGTCCAGGCTACCGATAGGTACACGCGGAAGTGGCCACAGCCGAAGACGAGGGCTCCCGTGTCGAATGCAGATGGGAACCCAGGGTCGGGACCTAGCCCTACGGCAAGTACCAAACCAAGAAGGGCTCCGCAACTCTCCCCCAGCTGGGAAGGACCCCTCGAGGTAACGGGAATGCATCGACCCAAGGGCAACCATCTAGCTACGACTGGAGGAGTACCTTACCCCGATGCCGAAACATCTCTGTAAGTTATGTTCATAGAGCAAGTCTGAGGGGTCGAAACTATTTCCCTTTTTTGTAACTAGGTAACGCATACGTGTATGACAACCCGGTGGGGTCTGTCCCCATAAACCTAGCCTATTGGTCTGCGCGCTTGCATGACGAGTTATAAAGAAAAACTACCCCTCACTTGCGCTCCTATGATAGTTCCATCTTACTGCTCCATGGTCCTACCTTGCAGTCTTTCAGATAGTACTTTTTTTTATCTAACCCACCCGTACGGTTTCCATCTGTCTAACGTAACGACATCCGAATTGAGCAGCCAGGCTTACAGTTTAGGGCCCCTGATATGAAAGTTGGGGGTCCGACAGCCTGGGGGCCGGCTCTAGAGAACGGGACCTCGTTCCATGGGGTGGTCCGGAGCCCGTGTAGCCGCTCAGCCTGGTCCCATACCGTGGGCCTGCACGCTCCACCACTCCGTGACGGGTACCTAGTATTTGGGGCTATAAGTCCTGCGGGTCTAACAACCTTGGGACCAGAGCTAGAGAATGGACATAAGTCTCCTGGGGTGGTCCGGAGCCCGTGTAGCCGCTCAGCCTGGTCCCGTACCGTGGGCCTGCACGCTCCACCGCCCTACGACAAGTGTCCTAGTATCTAGAGCCACGATCCAAGGGGGTCCGGACGCGCAACTTGGCCACCCGGACTGAAACCTGCGAGTCCCGAGCATGTATCAAAGGATGGCTAATGTCAGACAGGGGACCCTATGGGTGTACTACTAAAGCTCCTTAGCTAAAGCTGTGTACAGATCCAGACCTCGGCGAGGCTGCCCCCCCCGAGAATTATTGACAACCTTTTCAGATACGCTGGTATCCAACCTCAACAAATTAAGCCTGCATCCCAGGCAGGGGGCCAGGTACCAGGGATGAGTCAACATTATCGCACACAGCAGAAACAAGTTGGAGATATATAAGTGCTAATACTACTTAAATAGTACTCTTGAGTACCTTGCAAAAAGCAAAAGTATTACATCTGTTTTCAAGTGGAGCCCTAGTTCCATCTCTACTCTACAGGTATGAACTACCTCCACACCGGTAGGGACGCGGGATAACTAGCTCCGAGCGGCTCGCCAGCGGAGGCGACCACATCAGCACCGGTGGCGGCCACCTCTGCACCGACGACCCGCCAGCAGTGGCGATCACCTCAGCACATACGCCACTGCAAAAAGGTCCTCGTCTTCGTCTTCCTACGGGGGGCGACAACGAGGCCATTAAAGCCAAAGAGCCGGAGGTCTGGCGGAAGGTGGCACTGACGGTCTCGCCAGCGGAGGCAACCACCTCTGTAGTGGGAAGCCTCACCAGCGGTGGCGACCACCTCAGCACCGACGACAGTGGCCACCTGCGCACCAGTGCCGTACCGGCGAATGGCGGCTGCCCCAGCGCGCGCGAAGAGGTCCTCGCTCCCGTCCTCGCTGCGGGAGTGAGGACAAGACCATCCAAGAACGCGGACGCAGCCCCCGCGGCGTACGATGTCTTGTACGACCCCCTGATGCGGTCGGCGGCACAGGAGAAGCTGTGGATGTGGCCGACCTGCGCACAACGCGACCGTCACCCATGCGGTGGACGGACAGCCACGCCCCGACCAAGCAGCAGGAGGCAGCGCCGGAGGCGACACCAAAGCCATCTAGGCCGAGGAGCCAGACATGCGGTAGCTGATGGCGCCTGCAGCCGGCCGGCCCCGCGTAGCCGAAGTTCGCCTCCTCCACAAGGCTGGTGAACGCCCTTCTCCCCCGAATGATGGAGGAAGAAGCGGGTCGCCAACCCACGCAGAGGGTAGGGCCCCAACTCGGCTCGCCCTCCTCTCCAACGCGGATGATGAACATCCTTGAAGCTGAGGGCAGGGGGGAGGCCGCAGCCCGGCTCGCTTCTCTTAACCACAAGGCTGGTAGTCATCTTTGTGGATGACCACCGGCCGGAGGTTGCGGCCGGGCTGCATGATGAAAATCCTTGAAGCCGAGCGATGGCAGAAGAGCGCTAACCCCCACGGGTTTGCTCTCCTCTAACAGCAGCAAGAAGAAGACAAGATCGGCAGCACCACCATGAGCGTGAGCTCTTCGGCGGTGAGATCGCCGGAGGGGGTGGCCCTGGCGCAGATCCCTCTGGAGAAGACCGGCGCACCCCATCTGGAGGCCCGGAAGGCGGAAGGGCGCGATGAATGCAAGAGGAGCGTGGTATGGCTACTGCTCGGGAGATCGGCCCCCTTTTTAAAGGCAGATCTCCCCACTCACGCCCCGAAGCGTCACGGGCAAAGTTTCCCCCGACGTGCATCAGGGTTCCCACCCTATGACATGGGGGCCATGCCCCACATGTCATACAGTCTGACTCGAAGAACGAAGAAGGCGAACCACCGCACAAGGAGCGTGCAACTGCCCCATGGTTATGCACCCCTTCATTTCCGGAGCAACCAGCGGTCAGGAAGGCGAACCGCTGCACAAGGAGCATGCAACCGCCCCGCGGTTAAGCGCCCCTTCATCTTTGCCGTAACCAGCGGTCAAAAAGGCGAACCGCCACGTAGGAAGCGTACAACCGCCCCGCGGTTGTGCGCCCCCTTAGCTTCGCTGCAACCGGCGGTCTAGCATGGGGGCCCAGGCCCACATGTCATGCAACCGGCGTGCCGGTTGCCGGGTGTGGAATAATCGCACCGCAGCTCGCGCCAATGCCACGTCTTCTCAGGGCCGTCGTGAAAGACTGAGAAGATAAGTTTTCAGAACCGGTGCAGCGACTCGAGGCACCCTGCGCATGACCCAACAGTGACATTAAGTACGAAGGTCACAGGCCAGTAAACCGTGGGAATAGGCGCGGCAGCCGGCATGACCATAGGCGGGCCAGCAGTAATTGCATCAGCAGGCGCACAAAAGCAGCAGTCCAACCGCCAACCAGACTCTGGCCCCACCTGCAGGCTCGCATCCTCCCCTGAGGCGGGCCCGGGGGCCACTGTCGGTACCCTGAATTAGGGGTACCCTCTTCTATAGTATGAAGACACTGCACCCGTACGACACCTCTAGGTAACACGGAGAGCAGCACCCGACCCCACCATATGGGCAGGTCAAAGGGCACAGCGTGGCGAGGAAAGGTAATACATCCCAGGATGCGTCGTTGTGTCTGGACCTCCACAGAGGAACACCGGACCCCTGTGCGTACGAGTTCGGAGCTCCCAAGAAGACATGTCGGGTCCCTCAGGGGGGTCCCTCTGAGTAAGGTCCAGGCCTTAGCAAGGCCCTGGGACGAAGGAGACCCCGGCTCGAGCGAAGGTCCGGTGCTGGCACGTGTCCATACCTTGCCCTACGCTCCCCGCGCAGGCGGAGTCCCGCTGCTGCAGCGTGGCTTGTGGCCCGTGACATAAGCCAACGGGCCGAGCCTGACGTAAGGCCCATATAGCCGTGCAGCCTCTGCATTTATTGCGGAGAGGACATGCCGCCTGCCACCACGTTGATGGGCGACGTGTCCTCTCAGCATTTAATGTGCCCTGTCTAATATGCAGGCAGACGGCATCAGGGTCATCTAGCAGACGGCACGCCTGTCCAGTCTGTTGGCAAACAGTGCGCCCGTGCCAAACGGCGCACTGTGCTCATCATCCCTTCTATAAGAAGCTTCCTCTATACGCCGAGGATATAGAGATCTCGGGCGTCAGGACACAAGAAGCTTGCCCCAGCAGCAAACATTTGTAGCTCCAAGCACTATATTCTTTATGTCCCTGGGCCCACATGTCGGGACCCAGTACCTTTGTGCATGCCCCCTCTTCAGCTATAAAATGGGAGGCATGCGACGTTACAAGGCAGACCCAATCTTAGGCTCACTCAGATACTCACAAGCTCATGAGCAATACATCACACAGTGGAGTAGGGTATTACGCTCAGGCAGCCCGAACCACTCTAAATCCTTGTGTTCTTGTGTTCTTCCTGTTTTCCCGACTAACAAGCAAAACGCCTAGACCCCTCCTCATCTTAGGATTTAGGGCGGGTGTACTCCGCCAACCGGCTAGAGATTTACTCTCCGACAAACGCACTCAGAGAAGTAAGGACGAAACCCCCGAGGGGAAACCACTGAGGTACCTCTTAAATCGAGGCTTCTCCCCGAGAGTCTACCACATCAAGCAGAACTCCGATACCAATTGAAAGTCGCCTAGAGGGGGGTGAATAGGCAAATCTGAAATTTATAAACTTTAAGCACAACTACAAGCCGGGTTACCGTTAGTAATAAAACCGAGTCCGAAAGAGAGGGCGAAAACAAATCAACCAAAGAAATAGAGCAAATGACACAATGATTTGTTTTACCGAGGTTCGGTTCTTGCAAACCTATTCCCCGTTGAGGTGGTCACAAAGACTGGGTCTCTTTCAACCCTTTCCCTCTCTCAAACGGTCACCTAGACCGAGTGAGCTTTTCTCCTTAATCAACGGGTCACTTAGACCCCTCACTAGGACCACCACAACTTGGTGTCTCTTGCTTTGATTACAAGTTACTTGAGAACAAGAATGGAGGAAGAATAAAAGCGATCCAAGCGATAAGAACTCAAATGAACACGAAAATCTCTCTCTCTCTCTTACTAGTCACTAAGTGTTTGGAGTGATTTTGGACTTGCGGGAGGATTTGATCTCTTGTTTGTGTCTTGGAGTGAAGTCTAGAGCTCTTGTATTGAATGCAAATGGCTGAAAACTTGGATGCCTTGAATGGTGGTGGTTGGGGGTATTTATAGCCCCAACAACCAAACCAACCGTTGGGGTTGGGCTGCTGTCGATGGGCGCACCGGACAGTCTGGTGCGCCACCGGACACTGTCCGGTGCGCCAGCCACGTCACCCAACCGTTAGGGTTCTGACGGTTTTGATCGTTGGAGCTCTAACCTCTTGGTGCACCGGACAGTCCGGTGCCGCACTGGACATGCACTATTCACTGTCCGGTGCGCCTCTGGCGCCTGCTCTAACTTTTGTCGCGAACTGTAGCTCTGTCAGGGCACTGTGCAGTCGACCGTTGCGCTGATAGCCGTTGCTCCGCTTGGTGCATCGGACAGTCCTGTGCCGCACCGGATAGTCAGGTGAATTATAGCGGAGTGCGCTTGGAGAAACCCGAAGGTGAAGAGTTTGAGGTCGATCCTCCCTGGTGCACCGGACACTGTCCGGTGGCACACCGGACAGTCCGGTGCGCCAGACCAGGGTTCTCTTCGGTTTCTTTTGCTCCTTTCTTTTGAACCCTAATTCAGATTTTTTTATTGGTTTGTGTTGAACCTTTGGCACCTGTAGAACTTATATTCTAGAGCAAACTAGTTAGTCCAAATATTTGTGTTAGGCAATTCAACCACCAAAATCATTTAGGAAAAGGTTTGACCCTATTTCCCTTTCAATCTCCCCTTTTTGGTGATTGATGCCAACACAAACCAAAGAAAATATATAAGTGCATAATTGAACTAGTTTGCATAAGGTAAGTGCAAAGGTTGCTTAGAATTAAACCAATTTATACTTTAATAAGATATGCATGGATTGCTTTCTTTCTTTTAATATTTTGGACCACATTTGCACCACTTGTTTTGTTTTTGCAAATTCTTTTGGAAATTCTTTTCAAAGTCTTTTTGCAAATAGTCAAAGGTATATGAATAAGATTTCGAGAAGCATTTTTAAGATTTGAATTTTTCTCCCCTGTTTCAAATGCTTTTCCTTTGACTAAACAAAACTCCCCTAAATGAAATTCTCCTCTTAGTGTTCAAGAGGGTTTTACTAATTGAAGGAAGATCAAAATAATTTAGATACTAATTTTTGAAAAATTCCTCCTTAAAATATAGATACCAATTGATATAGAATTTCTTAGAGGAATACTAATTTGAAGGATACCAATTGAAAACATTAAAAACTTTGTTTCGATTTTTTTTTTGAAATTGGTGGTGCGGTCCTTTTGCTTTGGGCTAATACTCTCTCTCCCCCTTTGGCATTAATCGCCAAAAACGGAGTCTTTAGAGCCCTTTTTACTTTCTCCCCAATGGTATGAGTAATAAGAGTGAAGATTATACCAAAGTGGAGAGCGGTGCGGAGTGACGGCGAAGGGTAAATAATACCGAGAGAGTAGAGTGGAAGCCTTGTCTTCGCCGAAGACTCCATTTCCCTTTCAATCTATGACTTAGCATAAGAATTTACTTGAAAACACATTAGTCATAGCACATGAAAGATACATGATCAAAGGTACATAAATGAGCTATGTGTGCAAAGTATCAATCAAAATTCCGAGAATCAAGAATGTTTAGCTCATTCCTAAGTTTGGTAAAGGTTTTCTCATCTAATGGTTTGGTAAAGATATCGGCTAATTGTTCTTTGGTGTTAACATAAGCAATCTCGATATCCCCCTTTTGTTGGTGATCCCTTAAAAAGTGATACCGAATGGCTATGTGCTTAGTGCGGCTATGTTCAACGGGATTATCCGCCATGCGGATTGCACTCTCATTATCACATAGGAGAGGGACTTTGGTAAATTTGTAGTCATAGTCCCTAAGGGTTTGCCTCACCCAAAGCAATTGCGCGCAACAATGGCCTGCGGCAATATACTCGGCTTCGGCGGTAGAAAGAGCTACTGAATTTTGTTTCTTTGAAGCCTAAGACACCAGGGATCTTCCCAAGAACTGACAAGTCCCCGATATGCTCTTTCTATCAATCTTACACCCTGCCCAATCAGCATCTGAATAACCTATTAAATCAAAGGTGGGTCCCTTGGGGTACCAAAGACCAAACTTAGGTGTATGAACTAAATATCTCAAGATTCTTTTCACGGCCCTAAGGTGAACTTCCTTAGGATTGGCTTGGAACCTTGCACACATGCATACGGAAAGCATAATATCCGGTCGAGATGCACATAAATAGAGTAGAGATCCTATCATCGACCGGTATACCTTTTGATCTACGGATTTACCTCCCGTGTCGAGGTCGAGATGCCCATTGGTTCCCATGGGTGTCTTGATGGGCTTGGCATCCTTCATTCCAAACTTGGTGAGTATGTCTTGAATATACTTGGTTTGGCTGATGAAGTTGCCCTCTTTGAGTTGCTTCACTTGAAATCATAAGAAATACTTCAACTCCCCATCATAGACATCTCGAATTTTTGAATCATAATCCTACTAAACTCTTCACAAGTAGATTTGTTAGTAGACCCAAATATGATATCATCAACATAAATTTGTCATACAAACAAATCATTTGCAATTGTTTTAGTAAAGAGTGTAGGATCGGCTTTACCGACTTTGAAGCCATTAGTGATAAGAAAATCTCTTAGACATTCATACCATGCTCTTGGGGCTTGCTTGAGCCCATAAAGCGCCTTAGAGAGTTTATAAACATGATTAGGGTACTCACTATCTTCAAAGTCGGGAGGTTGCTCAACATAGACCTCTTCCTTGATTGGTCCATTGAGGAAGGCACTTTTCACATCCATTTGATAAAGCTTAAAGCCATGGTAAGTAGCATAGGCAAGTAATATGCGAATTGACTCAAGCCTAGCTACGGGTGCATAGGTTTCACCGAAATCCAAACCTTCGACTTGTGAATATCCCTTGGCCATAAGTCGGGCTTTGTTCCTTGTCACCACACCATGCTCATCTTGCTTGTTGCGGAAAACCCACTTGGTTCCTACAACATTTTGGTTAGGACGTGGAACTAAATGCCATACCTCATTCCTCGTGAAGTTGTTGAGTTCCTCTTGCATTGCCAACACCCAATCCGAATCTCTTAATGCATCTTCCACCTTGTATGGCTCAATAGAAGACACAAAAGAGTAATGTTCACAAAAATGAGCGACACGAGATCAAGTGGTTACCCCCTTATGAATATCGCCGAGGATGGAGTTCACGGGGTGATCTCGTTGTATCGCTTGGTGGACTCTTGGGTGTGGCGGTCTTTGACCCTGATCATCTTTCTTGTCTTGATCAACTTCATCTCCCCCTTGATCATTGTCCTCCTCTTGAGGTAGCTCATCCTCTTGATCTTCATTTTCATCATCTTGAGCTTGATCCTCATCTTGGGTTGGTGGAGATGCTTGCATGGAAGATGATGGTTGATCTTGTGCTTGTGTGGGCTCTTCGGATTCCTTAGGACACACATCCCCAATGGACATGTTCCTTAGCGTGACGCATGGAGCCTCTTCATCATCTAGCTCATCAAGATCAACTTGCTCTACTTGAGAGCCGTTAGTTTCATCAAACACAATGTCACAAGAAACCTCAACTAATCCAATGGATTTGTTGAAGACTCTATATGTCCTTGTGTTTAAGTCATAACCAAGTAAAAAGCCTTTTACAACCTTAGGAGCAAATTTAGATTTTCTACCTCTTTTAACAAGAATAAAACATTTGCTACCAAAGACTCTAAAATATGAAATATTGTGCTTTTTACCGGTTATGAGTTCATATGATGTCTTCTTGAGGATTCGGTGAAGGTAGAGCCGGTTGATGGAGTAGCAGGCGGTGTTAATCGCCTCAGCCCAAAACTGGTCCAAAGTCTTGTACTCATAAAGCATGGTACTCGCCATGTCAAGTAGAGTTCTAATCTTCCTCTCCACTACACCATTTTGTTGTGGTGTGTAGGGAGAAGAGAACTCATGCTTGATGCCCTCATCCTCAAGAAAGCCTTCTATTTGTGAGTTCTTGAACTCCTTCCCGGTGTCGCTTCTTATTTTCTTGATCCTTAATCCGAACTCATTTTGAGCCCGTCTCAAGAATCCCTTTAAGGTCTCTTGGGTTTGTGATTTTTCCTGCAAAAAGAACACCCAAGTGAAGCGAGAATAATCATCCACAATTACAAGACAATACTTACTCCCGCCGATGCTTATGTAAGATATTGGGCCGAATAGATCCATGTGGAGTAGCTCAAGCGGCCTGTCGGTCGTCATGATGTTCTTGTGTGGATGGTTAGTACTAACTTGCTTCCCTGCTTGACATGCGCCACAAACCCTGTCTTTCTCAAAATGAACATTTGTTAGTCCCAAAATGTGTTCTTCCTTTAGAAGCTTGTGAAGATTCTTCATCCCAACATGGGCTAGTCGGCGACGCCAGAGCCAACCCATATTAGTCTTAGCAATTAAGCAAGTATCCAGTTCAGCTCTATTGAAATCAACTAAGTATAGCTGACCCTCGAGTACTCCCTTAAATGCTACTGAATCATCACTTCTTCTAAAGACAGTAACACCTATATCCGTAAAAAGACAATTGTAGCCCATTTTGCATAATTGAGAAACTGAAAGCAAGTTATAGTCTAAAGAATCTACAAAAAACATTGGAAATAAAATGGTCAGGTGATATAACAATTTTACCAAGTCCTTTGACCAAACCTTGATTTCCATCCCCGAATGTGATAGCTCTTTGGGGATCTTGGTTTTTCTCATAGGAGGAGAACATCCTTTTCTCCCTAGTCATGTGGTTTGTGCACACGCTATCAATGATCCAACTTGAGCCCCCGGATGCATAAACCTACAAAACAAGTTTAGGTCTTGTCCTTAGGTACCCAAACATTCTTGGGTCCTTTGACGTTAGAAACAAACACCTTAGGTATCCAAACACAAGTCTTGGACCATTGTGTTTGCCCCCAATATATTTGGCAACTACTTTGCCTGATTTGTTAGTTAAAACATAAGAAGCATCAAAAGTCTTAAATGAAACATTAGGTTCATTTGATGCAATAGGAGATTTCTTTTTAGGCAATTTAACATGGGTTGATTGCCTAGAGCTAGAAGCCTCATTTTTATACATAAAAGCATGATGTGAAACATTATGAGATTTCCTAGCATGAATTCTCCTAATTTTGTGCTCGGGATAACCAGCAGGATATAAAATATAGCCCTCGTTATCCTGAGCCATGGGAGCCTTGTCCTTAACAAAATTGGACAATCTCTTAGGGGCATTAAGCTTGACATTGTCTCCCTATTGGAAGCCAATGCCATCCTTGATGCCAGGGCGTCTCCCATTATAAAGCATACTTCTAGCAAATTTAAATTTTTCATTTTTTATCTCATGCTCATTAATTTTGCTAGTTAGTTGTGCTATCTGATCATTTTGTTGTTTAATTAAAGCTAGGTGATCATGAATAGCACCAACATTAATATCTCTACATCTCATGCAAATAGAAACATGATCAATAGTGGATGTAGAGGGTTTGCAAACATTTAATTCATCAATCTTAGCATGTAAAATGGCATTCTCATTCTTAAGATTGGAAATAGAAACATTGCAAACATTTAAATCCTTAGCCTTAGCAATTAATTTATCATTCTCAGTCTTAAGGCTAGAAATTGATTCATTCAACTTGTCAATCTTAGCAATCAAACTAGCATTATCATTTTTAAGTTTGACAAGAGAATTATCACAAGCATTTGATTTTTCAACCTTAGCAAGTAAATTAGCATTTTCATTTCTAAGGTTGGAAATAGTGTCATGGCAAATGCCAAGTTCACTAGTTAATTTTTCACATTTCTCTAATTCCTGAGCATAAGCATTTTTTACCTTAACATGCTTTTTATTTTCCTTAATAAGGAAGTCCTCTTGGTTATCCAAAAGTTCATCCTTCTCATGAATAGCACCTATCAATTCATTTAATTTTTCTTTTTGTTGCATGTTTAGGTTGGCAAAAAGAGCAAGCAAATTTTCTTCATTATCACTAGAGCTATCCTCATCACTAGATGTTGCATATTTAGTGGAGGCTCTAGATTTTACCTTCTTTTTGTTGTCCTTTGCCATGAGGCACTTGTGGCCTACGTTAGGGAAGAGGAGGCCTTTAGTGACGGCAATGTTAGCGGCGTCCTCGTCGGAGGAGGAGTCGGTGGAGCTCTTATCGAAGTCCCATTCCCGACACACGTGGGCATCACCGCCCTTCTTCTTGTAGTACTTCTTTTCCTTCCCCTTCCCTTCTTGTCGTCGTCCCTGTCACTATCACTTGATAATGGACATTTAGCAATAAAATGATCGGGCTTACCACACTTGTAGCAAACTTTCTTGGAGTGGGGCTTGTAATCCTTCCCCCTCCTTTGCTTGAGGATTTGGCGGAAGCTCTTGATGATGAGCGCCATTTCCTTGTTGTCGAGCTTGGAGGCGTCGATGCGGAGTCTACTTGATGTAGACTCTTTCTTCTTCTCCTCCGTCGCTTTGAATGCAACGGGTTGCACCTCGGGTGTTGAGGTGGCGCCTCGCTCGATGATTTGTTTAGATCCTTTGATCATCAATTCAAAACTCACAAATTTTCCTATAACCTCTTCGGGAGACATTAGCTTGTATCTAGGATCACCATGAATTAATTGAACTTGTGTAGGATTAAGAAAAACAAGTGATCTTAGAATAACCTTGACCATTTCATGGTCATCCCATTTTGTACTCCCAAGGTTGCACACTTGATTCACCAAGTTCTTGGGCCGGTTGTACATGGCTTGTGGCTCCTCTCCTTGGTTGAGGACGAAACCGACTGAGCTCCCCTTCGATCGTCTCCCGCTTGGTGATCTTTGTCACCTCATCCCCTTCGTGCGCGGTCTTGAGCACGTCCAAAATTTCTTTGGCACTCTTCAACCCTTGCACCTTATTATACTCCTCTCGACTTAGAGAGGCGAGGAGTATAGTAGTGGCTTGGGAGTTGAAGTGCCGGATTTGGGCAACTTCATCCGAATCATACCCTTCATCCCCTACGGATGGTACCTGTGCTCCAAACTCGATAATGTCCCAAATGCTAGAGTGGAGTGAGGTTAGGTGATGCCTCATTTTATCACTCCACATACAATAATCTTCACCATAAAAAACCGATGGTTTCCCTAGTGGGACGGAAAGTAAAGGAGTGCGTTTGGAAATGCGAGGGTAGCGTAAAGGGATCTTACTAAACTTCTTGCTCTCATGGCGCTTAGAAGGGACAGACGGCACGTCGAAGCCGGAGGTGAATGACGACGAAGAGTCGGTCTCGTAGTAGACCACTTTCTTCATCTTCTTTTTCTTGTCGCCACTCCGATGCGACTTGAAACGGGGAGGCGATTCCTCCCTTTCCTTGGCACCGGACTCCTTCGATGGAGCTTTCCCACGGATTGTGTCCGTTTCCATTTCCCTCTTGGAGGATCCTCCCGACATCACTTCAAATGGTTAGACTCTAATGAAGTACCATGCTCCAATACCAATTGAAAGTCGCCTAGAGGCGGGGTGAATAGGCAAATCTGAAATTTATAAACTTTAAGCACAACTACAAGCCGGGTTAGCGTTAGTAATAAAACCGAGTCCGAAAGAGATGGCGAAAACAAATCAACCAAAGAAATAGAGCGGATGACACGGTGATTTGTTATACCGAGGTTCGGTTCTTGCAAACCTACTCCCCGTTGAGGTGGTCACAAAGGCCGGGTCTCTTTCAACCCTTTCCCTCTTTCAAACGGTCACCTAGACCGAGTGAGCTTTTCTCCTTAATCAACGAGTCACTAAGATCTCTCACAAGGACCACCACAACTTGGTGTCTCTTGCTTTGATTATAAGTTACTTGAGAACAAGAATGGAGGAAGAAGAAAAGCGATCCAACCGACAAGAACTCAAATGAACACGAAAATCTCTCTCTCACTAGTCACTAAGTGTTTGGAGTGATTTTGGACTTGCGAGAGGATTTAATCTCTTGTTTGTGTCTTGGAGTGAAGTCTAGAGCTCTTGTATTGAATGCAAATGGCTGAAAACTTGGATGCCTTGAATGGTGGTGGTTGGGGGTATTTATAGCCCCAACAACCAAACCAACCGTTGGGGTTGGGCTACTGTCGATGGGCGCACCGGACAGTCCGGTGCGCCACCAGACACTGTCCGGTGCGCCAGCCACGTCAGCCAATCGTTAGGGTTCTAACGGTTTCGACCGTTGGAGCTTTGACCTCTTGGTGCACCGGACAGTCCAGTGCCGCACCAGACAGGCACTTTTCACTGTCTGGTGCGCCTCTGGCGCCTGCTCTGACTTCTGCCGCGAACTGTAGCTCTGTCAGGGCACTGTGCAGTCGACCGTTGCGCTGATAGCTGTTGCTCCGCTTGGTGCACCGGATAGTCCGGTGCCGCACCGGACAGTCCGGTGAACTATAGCGGAGTGCGCCTGGAAAAACCCGAAGGTGAAGAGTTTGAGATCGATCCTCCCTGGTGCACCGGACACAGTCTGGTGCGCCAGACCAGGGTTCTCTTCAGTTTCTTTTGCTCCTTTCTTTTGAACCCTAATTCAGATCTTTTTATTGGTTTGTGTTGAACCTTTAACACCTGTAGAACTTATATTCTAGAGCAAACTAGTTAGTCAAAATATTTGTGTTGGGCAATTCAACCACCAAAATCATTTAGGAAAAGGTTTGACCCTATTTCCCGTTCACCTGCCATCCCCCGATGGGACATATAATACGACAGGCAAAGCAGACCGTTCCTCGGGCGCAAATCTCCGCCTCGCCCGAGCTCGGCCTGGGCCACCTACTCCGTCGCGAATCCCGCGGGCGGACACTCCACCGACTGTGGCACACGTCAAGGGATGGCTCGTCCAACACCTCGAGAAGTGTAACACCTAAATTTGGGGGTATAAAATTTCTTCTCTAAATGCCTACCAAATTCAGGTGTTACCTCTTATCTCTTTCTCTCTAGACTTCCTCTCTCTTCATTTTGATTAGAGTTAAGTTAATTAGGTGAGAGATTAATTATTTATTTTATTAAAACTTATGTGAGTCATGAAATGTTGCATCATGCTGAGCCTAAATTAATCTTTTATTTTATGCAAATGTTTGAATTGGTTTGAATTTGATTTGAAATCCATATAGAAAATAAAAAGAAAAGGCATTAAAAATTCTAGGGAAAAAGAAAAACTGAATTGAGCCCACTCGACCCAACTCAACCCAGCTAGGCCACGCGCGCGCCCGCTTCGCCTAACAGGTGGACACCACCTGTCAGCGGCAGCCCTCGTCCGCGCACACACGCCCTCTCTCCCTCCCGCTGCCCAGTGGGACCGACCTGTCGGCGCCGATCCTTTTGCGCACGCGCCCGTTTGCTCTTGCTGCTCGGTGGACCCCCTCTGTCAACTTTGACCGCCCATTCACACGCTTGCCCTCACTGGCCTGCGGACCCCACCTGTCAGCCACTACTCCCTTCCCTAACCTCCCGTCCGCGCTCTCCGTCGTGGACGCGACCACGACCGCGCGTTTCACGGTCATGCCCCCATGCGCCCGAGCCCTTTTCTGGAGCCCACACTCACTCACTCGCTCCCCCCGCTCAGTTGTGCCCTCAGCCGAACAACCTCGCTCTCTCTCTCTCTCTCGCTCTGCGTGCGCCCGTGAAGCTCCACTGTGTTCCACCATCCGCTCTGTGGCCATCGTCGAGCTTCTACCGCGTCCGTTGCCTCGGTGAGCTCCACCTCTTCATCAGCAACACGAGACACCCTCTGGTTTGCCCCCAACCCCTTTGTTTCGCTCGGTCCGTGCTCACCGACCTTCTCCCCGTGTAGCCAGAGCTCCGCCGCCGTCGACCAAGGCTCTCGCGGTGTCCTCGTCGTCGCTCAAGCGTCCCTGACCCTTCTCTCGAGGTAACCAACCTAATCTCGCCCCAATTTTTCCCTTGTCTGCCCTCGGTGGTACGCGATTGCTCGCCCGAGTAAGGTTGCGTCGCCGCCGAGCTGCCTCGTCGTGAACCGCCACCCTCCAGTGCCCTTGTGCCGGTGCTGAGCCCATGGTCATGTTCGCCACACTTCCCTAACCTCCCTGAGCCATTTCCAGCGCCCCGTGGCCCCTAGGGCGCTACACCCTCGTCTCCGGCGAACCTGCACCGTGAGCACTAGCGGCGCCACCGCTGGCGGTCAGAAACCCTGCGTGTGCTTGCCGTTGGATCTCGGGCGTTCATCCGAGAGCGGGCGACCTAGGTTTAATTAGATTAGAGCTAACCCAACCATCTGTTTGGATCCGGCCACCCGGATTCGTCCTTCACCCGTACCCCCTGCCATCGAGCCCGGCCTGTCATCCCCGTTGACCCCAGGTCGCTGCCTTCCTTGTCCCACCTATCAGCCGCGCTCGCCCGCGCGCGCCCGCGCGCGCCCGCGCGCTCACCCGCTGATCTAATCTCATCCATTGATCGTGGACCGAACGGCTGACGGAACCCGATACCCCTTCGCGTGGTCTTTTTGTTAAAGAAACCCTCGCCTTTCTGAGATTCAACCCACCGTCCCTCAGTTTCACGCGTAGACCCCTGCAACTTTGTAGAAAGAACCATGACCTTTTGTTTAATCACAGAATTAGACCTATTTTTGTATTTTGAATTCTAAAACTTGTTTATTTCATATCTTTTGCATATAAACTCCAAATTGAGTGATTAAAATTGCAAAATGTTCATAAGATAATTCTCTGTCTGTTTAGATTATGATCATTTAATGTATGCACATATTAATTTATGCCTAGACTATAGGTTAGTTTAGGTAATGGTTTATTTATTAATAAGAAAAATAAAATGGAAAACCCTAGTGGTAACTAGAGGTTTAACTTTGTGAGATTAATAATATGTAAAACAAGAATCTATCCCTGGTATAATTTTTTGTCTCATTAAGATAAATGGAAATAACTTATGTAACCTATCGAGATAAACAATACTTAGAAATTCACGAACCTCTAGGTGTGTTAGTTCACCCTAGAACCTAAGTTTACCTCTTGTGTGTATACTATTTTGTCGAGCTTGTGTTCATTTGATTGTACATGTTTGGTGTATTGTTCATTTGTCTTTATCCAAATGTATTGAATGCATGATCGCTTTGTTTAGACAACGAGCAGCCCGTGGTTCTTGAGTGTGTTGTCGAAGATCTTCCTGAGCAACAACCTGGTGAAGGCAAGTGTCATCTAACCCATTATGTCCTACTTACTTTATAATTCACTGTCCTGCATTACTTTATGGAAACCTAAGGATTGACTAGCCTGTATTTACCTTATCTGTGTTTCCCTTTTGGGTTATTATGGTTAGCTTTATGCTATTGCTTTACCTCAATCAACTAACATGATGTAAATATTTATGATACGATGATATTATCTCGATGATGATCTTGTGATACTTTAGGGGACTCATGTTGTTTCCTGAGTACCTCTCTGTAAGGACCTATTCGTTGAGTGACCACCCGGGATAACAGTGCAACCATGAGGGTGGAACGGGACACCCTTAGCTGATTAATTAGAGGAACTTGAGGTGTAGTCGGCTTCGCCGTAGGGCCATCAATGGGGTCTGGGCATAGTACTTGATCTACCGAGATTGGTTGCCGAGGTTCTTTCGATTTGGTTTTGTTAGCCACCCTTCCTGTGGGGAGAAGAACTGTGTTTATCAAACTAGAGAAACCTAACGGACGGCTATGACCTCTGGGGAATCTTTGTAAAGGCTACGTAGTGTATCCCTGGCCATTCACCTCGGTAGTGAAGATCGGGTCTATACAACCCAGGCTAGAAAGGGATCACGACTCATGGGTAAAGTGTGCAACCTCTGCAGATTGTTAGAAACTGGTATATCAGCCATGCTCACGGTTAAGAGCAGCCTTGGGATCCTCTTTGATTAGAAGAACTCTGAATACTTTTATGATGATGGTTAATGATGATGAATATAATCCTGATCTCTAGTATTTCCTCTTGGAGTGAGTACTTTTGGGTAATAATTGGGTTTATTACTAAAACTTGGCTATACTATTAGTAATAAATACTTGACAAACAAAAAGCAACTGCTCAAGCTTTACTCCACATACAACTAGTCCACTTTAGCCAAACGGGGCATTCGCTGAGTACGTTGATGTGTACTCACCCTTGCTTTTAAAACCACCCCACCCCAGGTTGTCCCACTGTAATCAGTGCTCAGGAGGAGATGCAGGTAACATGGAGGACTTTGAGGAGTTCCAGGACTACGATGAGTTCTAGATATGTTAGTGGCAACCACCAGTCAGCTGTTTGTGAAGGTCGTATCTGCTACGTTCACTTTTCCGCACTTTGATAATATTAATGACAATGTTATGTTAATGACTCTATGGATGTCTTGGATATCTTGATGTAATAAAGTACCTTTTTCGCTATTTATTTCGAGCAATGTGTGATGATGTCCAATTATGTAATCGCTGTGTACGTGAGTTTCTGATCCTGACACGTACATGGTTCGCATTCAGTTTGCCTTCCAAAACCGGGTGTGACAGGAAGACGTCCGCCTCGCCCGAGTAGGGCTCTAACCTTGATAAACGCAGTAGGGAATCACGACGTCATCCTGCGCAAGGACGCTGACGCACCCCGTAAGTAGGCATTTAGCCCATTCCCCGACGCTGTTACAACAACTACGATATGGGCAACCCCTCCCCGAGGGCTCGGGCATACGGACGACTGAAAGTCACCAAGAGGGGGGTGAATAGGTGAAACTAGAAAATTACAACTTTAAACACACACTACAAGCCGGGGTTAGCGTTTTAATTAAATTTAAGTCCGAAAGAGAGGGGGAAAACAAATCAAACAAGAATCAAGGCGAGTGACACGATGATTTGTTTTACCGAGGTTCGGTTCCAAAGAACCTAGTCCCCGTTGAGGAGGTCACTAAGACCGGGTCTATTTCAACCATTTCCCTCTCTCAAACGGTCACTTAGACCGAGTGATCCTTCTTCCTTAATCTCACAGGTCACTAAGACCCCGCAAGGACCACCACACACTTGGTGTCTCTTGCTTCGCTTACAAAGCACTTGAGAATAAGAATGAAAATAAAAAGGCCAAGCCAAGCAACAAGAGCAACAAAAGAACACAAGAACACCCTCTCTCAAGTCCCTAATGGAATTGAGTTGATTTGGAGCCTTAGAGAGGATTCAATCTATTTGATGTGTCTTGGAGTGGAGTCTTTTGCTCTTGTATTGAATGAGATGTTTGGAATGCTTGGATCGATATGAATGAGGTGGTTAGGGGTATTTATAGCCCCCAACCACTTCCATAGCCGTTGGGGAGGCTGCTGGCGATGGGCGCACTGGATAGTCCGGTGCGCCACCAGACAGGCACTATTCCTTGTCCGGTGCGCCGCCACGTCACCCAACCGTTAGGGTTCGGAGCTCGGTCGACCGTTGGAGCTTTGTCTTCTTGCGGCACCGGACAGTCCGGTGCCACACCGGACAGTCCGGTGCCATCTGACTTCTGTTGCGGCACTGTAGCCGCTGTAGCACTTTGTAGAGTCGACCGTTGGCGCTAGATAGCCGTTGCCTGCTGGCACACCGGACAGTCCGGTGAATTAAAGCGGAGCGCGCCCTGGAATTCCCAAGAGTGGCTGGTTCGGAGGTGTACGGCCTGGTACACCGGACACTGTCCGGTGGCACACCGGACAGTCCGGTGCGCCAATTCTCAGCACACTCAAGTTCTTTGCTCCGTTTCAAATTGAGTCCCTAACTTGATTCTTTTCTTGGTTTGTGTTGAACATTATGCACCTATAATACATGAATTCTAGACAAACTAGTTAGTCCATGTGTTTGTGTTGACTATCATCCACCAAAATTAATTATAGGAAAAGGTTAACCCTATTTCCCTTCAACGACCCCTCGGCCTCTTCCTCGGCTCTCAGCAGGAAACTAACGGGCACAAGTCAATAATACAGGCTCGGGCATACGGACGACCTCTCGGCCTCTTCCTCAGCTCTCTACAGGAAACCAACGGGCACAAGTCAACAATACAGTGCACCGTCACGTCGGCTTGCAGGGCGCCAAGACATCTCTCCTTTGAATACAACAACTCTAGGCTTCACTGCAACATCCCCTTCGTGTATAAATAGGGTAGTAGAGTTCCTCCAGAGGGACAGACAAGCAGGACACACAGACGAACACTCAGTTCTCCACTCAGACTTTTGATATTGACACTTGCCTCAATTAGTTCTAGGGACTTGGGGACTTCCCCTTTCCCACCGTGCTTGTAATCCCTACTGCAGGCACCTCAGTGCGAGTAATATAAGCCTCACCCCCCTCTGCTGTAAGTAGGGCTTTGCATTGCCCGAACCAGGATAAATTGCTTGTGTCAACTCGCAGACCATCTAGAATCTGGCCACATGACATTATTTACTAGTTGGTTAGGACCCTTAGTCTAAACACCGACACAGACATTATTATGTATGATTGCCATAGCCTAAAAGATTATCAAATCTATAGAAGATTCTCTCATCTTTATACTCCAATTTATTCTTTCAATCAATCTCCAAATATATAGAGAACACTCATTCATTCTCTCCATATAGGGGCATATTTGGCATGGTTCTACTCCACTTCAGAGGAGCTGTACTCCAAAACTCTGGGTGGCAGCTCTGCTCTAGAGTTTAGATTGCTTTCTCATAACTAGTGATGGGTAAATAACTCTAAACTCTATGTCTAGGTTGTTTTTAGAGATTTCGAAGCAGCAAAAGAGTTACTCAAAAAAATTGTATTGTAGATCTGAAAACTCCATAGAGCTTTCAACTCTAGAGTTAGGGCGTCTGGCAAGCTCTGACTAACTCCTCTTTAAAGTTTTGCTAGGAAGCTATGCGAAACATGCCCTAGATACTCTCTTCTCTCCTCTATTCTTTTTTTATATTTTAGTTAACAGATTAAGTAAAACTAAAACATGTATAAGATATTTAAGAATATAATAAATACGTATATAAAAAATATAGGGTAAACTATGTCTTAAATATGAGTATTTAACGTATCGATGGCATGATATGGATGACAGGATATAGAAGACACTCTTAAATAAGAGAGAAATAAGAAGTCTGCAAGTGAGGGGTATAAATTAAGGTTCAGGGGAAAAAAAAGAAAAAGCAGTCTAGCTGTGGCCGAAGTGCATTCGTGGAAGCTGTTCGGCGCACAGCTCCCGGGAAGATTTCCTTCTTCTGCACACCTGTTAGGGGATCAGCCAAAGCACAAGCTCACCCGCCGCATTGCAAAAGGCACGCGTTATGGAGCCGGAATCAGGTACTCGTACAAAATTAGGACGCCTTAATCTCGAATTTCTTCACGGTCCTGGACTGGTTTCCAATGACTACTGTCTGGCGCCTCGACTAGTGCGGGAGAGAAAAAAAAGTTTGGATTCTTTCTCAAAAACGTGGCGAAGAGAAGGACCTGCAACGTGTGTAACTTATTTTTATCCGAGGGAAAAGGACATAACACAGCGGGAAAAAGGCATTATGGGTATGGAAATAGACTTTATAAAACATGCTTTGTTTTGTCTCGGATGAAATATTCTAGAGCATCACTAATATATAATATATGATAGAGCATATTCTGGAGGAGAGAATCTGGTTATCATTTCAGAAGTATTTTGGTTTAGGCAGAAATTAGCAGTAGAATTTGACACTTGGCAGACAAGATAAGCTCGAATAGCTGGTGGCAACCGCAACGGTGACAAGTTTTTTTTCTTAGAAAAACTCATTGGTTGTTTGTGGTAGTTTCGTTTTGCTTTTGTGCCACCGCTGTACTGAACCTCTACCAACCAATAAGTTGTTAACAGCTGCTGCATTAGTCTAATTTAACTTTCAAGAATAATCTTTCTTACACAATATTTCTTAACAGCTGCTGCATTAGTCTAATTTAACTTTCAAGAATAATCTTTCTTACACAATATTTCTTCCTAGGGGTTGTAACACATATGGTACCAACACCATCGTATTAAATGTGATGGATGATATTACGATCAATAAAGAGCACTATTGCAATGACACTGATAGCAAATGTATCCAATACCACGTGTTATCATCCCTGTAACTAGGCCTAAATGTGCCAGCGTACCAACAAGGATTGTAAAGTGCAAACTACTACACCGGTTAACAATTACACTAGCCAATAGTGTGGGCTCGATACTTCCACTATGACAAGACATATTTGTTGCTAAAGCAAGACATGCTCAACATTGTAGCACGTCCAAATAGGCCATGGTACCTTGTCTGTCTCTACTCCGGATGACCACGTGGTACTAGTAGTATAGATAAGGCTCCCATCCATCACGTTAAATGAGATGGATGACAGTGTACTAGCAAAGTATTGTAAAGTATAAACTACTACATTGGCTACCAACTACGTCGTAGCTAACGACGTGGACTTTAGTCCTTGCCATTATGACAAGATATATCTGTCGCTACAACAAGACATATTCAACACTATGACATATATAAAATGTGCCATTGCTTACGAGTCCATGTCCACAACAAGATATAAGTAGTTGAACTTGTGAAAGGGAAATGTACCCTTGGGCATGAGAGAGATATGAGCGCATTTTCCAAGCCATTACTCGACAACGGTCGAGAGGGTCACCGGACATATCTGGTGTGCCACCGGACAATTCAGTGCCCACCTGAAAAGGAAGGTGACCAATCAGAAGATTCTGTTGCCGCTGCACATGAGCTGTCTGGTGCGCCACCGGACAGTCTGATGCACCCGTGGACAGAAGGCAATCAGAGCCTTTCAAATGAAACTACAACGAATCCTAGGCCTCTTGGGGCTATAAAAGGGACCCCTAGGCGCATGGAGCAACACACCAAGCATACTTTGAGCACAATACAACTCCAGACTCTATAACCACGCCTTTGAAGTGTTTGAGAGAGATTTTAGCGTATTTTCTGAGTTGTTACTTTGTCATTTTGTTATTGCGCTCTCTTCTTTGCATTTGTGCGCGTTGTTGCTGCATTGTGCTCTTGTGTGTATTCTATTCCCTCCCTTACTCTAGTTTTGATTGTGATCACTTTGTGTAAGGTGTGAGAGACTCCAACTTATAGAGATTCCTCACAAGCAGGATATTGTGAGATATAAGGAAGAAGAGTGGTACTCAAGTTTGATCTTTGGATCACTTGAGAGGGTTAAGTGCAATCCCCATCCATTGGACGTGACATTGTGGAGTAGGCAAGCATATTACACTTGATCGAACCACGGGATAAAAATTATCGTGTCTCTTGTGCTATTTACTTTATTGCAATTTTTATCTGTTCCTGGTTCCAATTCTTCACTTGTGATGTTGCTCTAAGTCTAAATTAAATCTTGATAGCACTACCGGAATTCGGCCCTTTGCCGAGGGCCGGCGACTTTGCCGAGTGCTTTTTTCGGGCACTCGGCAAAGAAGACTTTGCCGAGAGTCGCACTCGCAAAGCTCTGCGCTCGGTAAAGAGCTTGTCTACCGAGTGCAGGACACTCGGCAAAGACACCTTTGCCGAGCGTCAAACACTCGGCAAAGACGGCTCTCGGCAAAGGTCCGTTAGCGGCCATCTACAGCTGACGTCCATCAGTCTTTGCCGAGTGCCGCCAGCCGACACTCGGCAAAGCAGATTCTTTGCCGAGTGCCACATAGCTGACTCTCGGCAAAGATAGTCTTTACCGAGTGTTTTCTGTGGACACTCGGCAAAGCATATTTGTATTTTTTTATTTTGGCCACCAAACTTTTTGTGATATGTTCCTACACTATATAGACCTACATGTACCATTTTGGGACAATTATAACTGTGTTTTCAATAGCTAGTAGATTTAGTTCGTTTATTTGGATTTCTTCGGAAAATTCATATTTGAACTGCAGGTCACTCGAAACATGGAAAACAGTGCATGCAAAAATGATATCCATGCTACTTAGCACAAGTTACGACCGATTTCAGGAGCGGACCGGAAACTTCGAGCACCATGCTCACTCAACATGGCCATGAACTTGCCATCCAGGTGGTTATAAATTGTATAAAACACAAACAAAGTCAGAAAATCATGAAACCTGTCCACGTGTCATGATATCATATGTAGAGGCTGTGACAAAAATTTGAAAAAAAAATCGAGAAAGATGTGACGCACTATGTGTACAAACCCAAGAGATCCACATTGAAACTCTATGATTTCATGTCTAGTTCTCTTAGGTTTCTACACATACTGTCTCACAACTTTCTCCAAACATTCTAAATTTTTTATCACAGCCTCTACATATGATATCATGACATGTGGACAAGTTTCATGATTTTCTGAGTTTGTTTGTGTTTTATAAAATTTTTAAACAGCTGGATGGCAAGTTCACGACCATGTTGAGTGAGCATGGTGCTCGAAGTTTCCGGTCCGCTCCTGAAATCGGTCGTAACTTGTGCTAAGTATCATGGATATCATTTTTACATGCACGGTTTTCCAAGTTTCGAGTGACTTGCAGTTCAAATCTCAATTTTCCGAAGAAATCCAAATAAATGAACTAAATCTACTAGCTACTGAAAACACAGTTATAATTGTCCCAAAATGATACATGTAGGTCTACATAGTGTAGGAACACACCACAAAAAGTTTGGTTGGTAAAATAAAAAAAATACAAATGTACTTTACCGAGTGTCAGCTGTTTGACACTCGGCAAAGTAGGCTTTGCCGAGTGTCAGCTGGGTGGCACTCGGCAAAGAATAGTAAAAGAGTCTTTGCCGAGTGTCGCCCAGGGGACACTCGGCAAAGACTACTTTTGCCGAGTGCCAGCGATCTGGCACTCGACAAAGCGTATTTTAAAATTAAAAAAAATCTTTGCCGAGTGCTAGATCGCGGGCACTCGGCAAAGAGCGCGTACATAGCCCTCTGGTAACCTTCTTTCTCTCTCACTCTCTCACTCTCACTCCGCGCCGCCGCTACCGTCTACACGCCGCCGCGCCCACGCCCACGCCGGGCCCGAGCCCACGCCGTCGCGCCCGCGTCCACGTCGCGCCACCGCGCACACTCCACGCCGCCACGCACACGCCGCGCCCGCGCCCACGCTCTCGCCCGCGCCGCGCCCTCACCCCGCCCACGCCCTCGTCGCGCCGCTGTAGCCACCACAGCCGCGCCCGCGCCGCCGCCGTGCCCAAGCCGTGCCCCCGCCGTGCCCCTGTCGTGCCCTCGCCGTGCCCCCGCCGTGTCCCCGCCGTCTTGTCCGTGACCCGTCGTCCCGCCCGCCGGGTATGATTAGGTTTAATATTGAGTTAATTATATACGTGTTTGATTAGGTTAATATTTAGTTTTCTTGTGTTAAATTTATGTACGTGTATGATTAGGTTAATATGTAGTATTGTTGATTGCCGGCCATCGTGCCGTTGAATTATGTGTGGATGTTAGCCATCTTGCTGATAGTTTTATTTGCAGGATTTCGACCTCCTCGTGCAGGGGAGGTGCTGCCAAAATTTTCTATTAGAGGATGGAGGACCGTGAGTGGATGTACACGGGCCATAGAGGAAGGAACGATTTCACCACTGAATGGATTAGAAAGACCGATGATTTCATAGAACGGGCATATGGCGAAGCTGCTAAAGGAGCGAGTCTAGTCCCATGCCCATGCAGCAAATGTGCCAACCAGAAAAGAAAACCAAAAAAGGCCATGGTAGAACATATTTGGAAGAATGGATTTACGCCGGGCTATATTCGGTGGATATTTCATGGTGAAGTGCATCGTACGAGAGAGGAGGTGCTGAGACAACGTGTCAAGGATTATGACGCGGATGCGGGGGTAGCGGATATGTTGAACGACTATCAGGAGGCATAGTACACGGGAGGATGTATGGATAACGAGCTAGAGCCGACTGCAAAGGCGTTCTACGACATGTTCGACGTGGCACAGAAGCCCCTTCACGACCAGACAAAGGTTTCTCAACTGGATGCCATTAGGCGTGTAATGGCGTTCAAGTCGCAGTACAGCATGAGTAGAGACGCATTCGATGGCTTGTTGACGGTTATTGGGAGCCTGCTTCCGGATGATCACGTTCTGCCAAAGAGCATGTACGAGGCACATAAACTCCTTCGTGCACTCAAGATGACGTATGAGCAGATTCATGCTTGTCTGAAGGGCTGCGTGCTATTTAGGAAAGAATACACGGAGGAAAAGTACTGTCCCAAGTGTACATCATCTAGGTTCATGGAGGTAGACTCTGGTGATGGACAGAAGAGGCAGCTCGACATCCCCTTGACAATCCTACGGCACCTTCCGTTCATACCGAGGATCCAGTGTCTGTACATGATAGAGGAATCCGCGAAACAGATGACATGGCACAAAAATGGAAAACGATACAATCCTGACAAGATGGTGCACGCATCCGATGGTGAAGCATGGAAACACTTTGATGCCATTCACCGTGAGAAAGCCGAAGAGGCTCGTAATGTACGTGTTGCGTTGGCCACAGATGGGTTCAATCCCTATGGAATGAGCGCTGCCCCGTACACATGTTGGCCTGTGTTTGTTATCCCAATCAATCTCCCCTGGTGTGTGCTTTCAAAGGCAGAATATATTTGTGTCGTTGATAATTCCCGGACACCCGGGGAATAAAATGGGTGTGTACATGGAGCCTTTGATCGATGAATTGGTACGTGCCTGGGAGGAAGGGGTATGGATGTATGACCGAGCTACGAAGACAAACTTTAGAATGCATGTTTGGTACCAGTACTCCATGCATGACTTACCGGTGTATGGGCTATTCTGCGCCTGGTGTGTTCACGGTAAGTTCCCATGCCCAGTTTGCAAGGAAGCTCTCAGGTTCATTTGGTTAAAAAAGGGTGGCAAATATTTGTCCTTCGATAAACATCGACAATTTCTCCCAGTTGACCATCCATTCCGCCTAGACATCAAGAACTTTACGAAAGGTGTCGTAGTGACAGACCGCCCACCTGCAACGATGACTGGTGCTGAAATTCGTCAACAGATAGATGGGCTCGTGGCCAATACAGAAGGTGGTTTTGTGGGATATGGTGAGCAGCATATGTGGACACATAAGTCTGGCTTGACTCGGCTCCCCTATTATGACGACCTGCTCCTTCCACACAACATTGACGTGATGCACACTGAAAAGAATGTTGTCGAGGCACTGTGGGCAACAATTATGGACATTCCTGATAAGTCGAAGGATAACGTGAAGGCAAGAGTGGATCTGGCAGCGTTATGTGATAGACCAAACCTAGAGATGAAGCCGCCAAGTGGCGGAAAGACGTGGAGAAGGCCTAAGGCCGATTTCATCCTAAGTAGGGCCTAGAGGAAGGAAGTACTTCAGTGGATTAAGATGTTGATGTTCCCTGATGGGTATGCAGCTAACCTGAGTAGGGGGTGAACTTATCTACTATGCGAGTCTTAGGGATGAAGAGTCATGACTTCCACATATGGATTGAACGGATTCTTCCTGCGATGGTTCGAGGCTATGTCCCTGAGCATGTCTGGCTAGTGCTTTCAGAGTTGAGTTATTTCTTCCGTCAGCTTTGTGCAAAAGAGTTATCTCGGACCGTGGTTGCAGATTTGGAAAGATTGGCACTTGTGTTACTGTGTAAGCTTGAGAAGATATTTCCACCCGGCTTCTTCAATCCAATACAGCATTTGATTCTTCATCTCCCCTATGAGGCACGAATGGGGGGCCCCGTGCAGGGACGTTGGTGTTATCCAATCGAGAGATGTCTAAAGACTATTCGAAAGAAATGTAGAAATAAATGCAAAATCGAGGCTTCCATTGAAGTGGCATACATTCTAGAGGAGGCCTCAAACTTCACAACAACTTATTATGGTGACAAACTGCCGAGCGTGCATAATCCACCCCCTCGTTATAATGATGGCGACAATGAATCGAACCTTAGCATATTTCGAGGTCAACTCAGAAGCGCAAGTGGCTCGACCACCAAGACCCTAACACATGAAGAGTGGCGGCATATCATGCTATATGTATTGACCAACCATGAAGAGGTGACCCATACATGGAACAATTCCTTCATGAATTCTGGCGTCAATCAAGGGACCCCACTCCACAGGAATATGACACTCTTCTTAGAAAGGGTGCGAGAAATGGGTTGCCCGATTTCATTTCCTGGTTTAAACGTAAGGTACGTGCTTAGTTTGTAAAAGAGATACGTCTTTGAACTCAATTTAGCGTCTTTTAACTTGCGAATACTTGCAGGGCCAAAGAGATCCGTCTATGAGTGCCGAGTTGAGACAAGTAGCCAATGGCTTTGCTTATAGGGTCAAGAAATATTTTGGATATGACGTCAATGGATACCGTTTTCGCACAACAAACTACGACAAAAGTCGGCCCAATCGAAAAACAACGTGTTCTGGAGTCTTTACGCCCGGCCTGGACAATGTCGATTATTTTGGACGAATCGAAGAAATATATGAGCTCAATTTTTATGGTTCCAAACCTCTTACTCCAGTGATATTCAAATGTCATTGGTTTGACCCTCAAGTGACGAGACGGACACATTCTAATCTTGGGATAGTCGAAATTCGACAAGATTCCACCTTACCAGGAGACGATGTCTATATCGTGGCCCAACAGGCCACATAAGTGTATTATCTCCCATATGCGTGCCAAACGAAAGAACATCTTAAGGGTTGGGATGTTGTGTATAAGGTATCGCCGCACGGGAGGTTACCTGTTCCTAACGATGAAGATTACAACTTAGACCCGGACACATATGATGGAGAGTTCTTCCAAGAAGATGGGCTAGAAGGGCGATTTGAGATAGACTTAACCGAAGCTATCGGAATGGACGTAGATATTGAAATGGTTGTTGATGAGGAGGATGATGAGGTGCAAAATGATAATGACTTAGTAATCCTTGAAGGCAATGACATTAATGATGAACTTGCATCTTCCGATGGTGTTGAGATTGAAATGGTTGATAGTGATGATGAGAGTTAAGATCCAGCTAACCCCGACACATATGAAGATTATTTTTAATCGATGTAATGCTATATGACTATTTATTTTGCACCTGTTTTTAAATGCATCTTTTTATATGTGCTTATTTGTTTACTCTTAATTGCAGGTTTTTGGACAAATATGGTCGGCGGTAATTGGCTGAGGAGGAGGGGGAGGAGGAGTAGGACGGCGGATGAGGCAGAGCAGGCGGCGCAGTAGGACGACCTTGTCCAGCAGCAGGCGGCGCCTCAGGATGACTTAGACCAGCAGCAGGACGACGACGACCAGCACCAGGACGCCTCAGGTTCTGGCGGCTCAAGTTCGAGGAGCATCTACCTGCGAGGTGTCACACCCGGTTTTAGAAGGTAAACCGAATGCGAACCATGTACGTGCCAGGATCAGAAATTCACGTACATAGCGATTACATAAATGACTCATCATAGCACAATGCTTCGAATTACAATAAAGAGTAAGTAATAATATTACAAACTAGAGCCATTTACATAATATAAATCAAAGTACACAGAATCAAAAAGTAGCCAACATAAACAACCCACCACAAGCAGCTGACTGGGGGAGGTCGCTAGCCTAATCCTCGAACTCATTGAAGTCCTGGAACTCCTGGAGATCCGCCTCGACACCTTCTTCTTTACCTGAGCATAGATTGCACCAATGGCAACCTGGTGTTTTGTGAAAACAAGGGTGAGTACACATCAACGTACTCAGCAAATGTCTCGTTTGGCTATAGTGGACTAGCTTTATGTGGAGTTAGGGTCAAGCAGTTGCTTTTAGTTGATCAAGTAATTATTACTAGTAGAGAGCCAGGTTTTAACATTAACCCAAGTTGTTAACCCAAAAGTACCCTTTCCAAACGGAAAGAATACCACTTACCATTACCATAATCATAATCAAAACCATCATCCTCATCACCACCTGTAAACCATACATCTCTGATCAAGTATCTCTAATCAATGGAGCTCCCTTGGCCACTCATAACCGCGAGCACGGCTGATATATCAGTTTCATAACACTCTGCAGAGGTTGCGCACTTTACCCACAAGCCGTGATTCCCTCTCTAGCCCAGGCTTGCAAGACTCTTATTCACTCCCAAGGTGAATGGCCAGGGATTCACTACGAAGCCTTTACAAAGATTCCCTTAGGCTGTAGCCGCCCGTTAGGTTTCCTAAATGCACCGCACTC
The DNA here is from genome assembly GCF_902167145.1 of Zea mays. NCBI lineage: Eukaryota > Viridiplantae > Streptophyta > Magnoliopsida > Poales > Poaceae > Zea > Zea mays. The sequence continues at coordinate 56,957,357 of NC_050096.1, read as the reverse complement.
CTCCCCAAGGGGCAAACCAACCTTGGAAGAGCGAGCCGCATACACCAAGCCCCATTAACGGCACGACGACGAAGCGAACTACACCCCAGTTCCTCTAATTATTCAACTAAGGGCGTCTCATTCTACCCTCATGGTTGCACTGTTTTCTCGGACGGTCATCCAACGAACAGGTCCTTACGGAGAGGCACTCGAGAAACAGCTCGAGTCCCCTTAAATGCCACAAGTATATCATCATGTCCCGAATAAAACCATAGTATCATCATTGTATCTCATCATGTTTATTGATTAAAGTAAAGCAATAGCATGAAGCTAACCATAGTAACCCAAAAGGTAATCAAGGACAAGGTAAGTAAAAAGCTAGTCAATCCTTAGGTTGTTCATAGTATGCAGGACAATGAATTATAAAGTAAATAGGACATAATGGATCAGAGAACACTTGCCTTCACCAAATAGATGCTCAGGGTCTTCGATCTCATAAAACTTGAAGGGCTGGATCATTTGGTCGCCGAAGCTTGACCGTCGATTCCTTGAAGCTCAGAAATGAATCGCGATCTAATCGCAACGTGAAGCGAAGACGAACAGGCATAAGCAAACAAACATATATATATGCATAAGAACATTACACCATACAAGATAAAATGTTATAAAAGTGAGCAATATAAAATAGAGAGCGCCTCTACGGTTACGCGAGGAAAAGAACCACGATAGTCAAAGCTACGGTCGAGGGGTTATCGCGTTTACTCTAAACCAATATTAATTAGAATATTTAATTCGACACAATCACATTAATTGACATCAAATGTAGATTAAAACTACTATATAGTTATGACTAACTTACTAGTTTAATAGTGGACGATTACATAGTTAATTAACTGTCATGAGTGATTATAAGAAAACGGCTTAATCTCACGCGCGGATAACATGCGATACGTACGAACGTCGAGTGACAACGCGTGCGGACAGCACGCGTGACACTAGCGAACGACACGCGTGAAATAACACGTGCGACATGCGTGAACGGCACGTGCGAACGTTGCACGAACGACACGTGGATACACATGACTTAGCGTGCGGACGACACGTGGCCCAGCACGACACCACGTGCGGAACAGTACACGCGAGTAGCGCGCGAACAACGCGCAACATGCGTGAACGACGCGTGAAGCAGCACGCGAACACGCGAGAATCATTAACTAGTTGTTGTTTTTATACTAAACACTAAATAGATATTAAATATACCATCTAAGTTGTTAAAATCACATTAACACGTATTTACAATCGCATAATTAAAATCGTAAATTGATCTGATTGAGTATTTAATTTAATGACTCACAACTAAGTAGGAAATTAATTAGCGCAGGGGTAGACGCGGGATTCTCACCTTGCGACGATGGCGGATGGCGAGGCGAGCTCGCGACGAGGCTGAGCCGGGGCCGCGCAAGCGAGCCACGCCGGCTGCACGTCGTGGGCCGCGCCGGCTGCGCGCCGCGCTGGCAACGCGAGCTGCACGCTGCGGGCTGCGCAGGCAGGCCGGCCACGCCACCGCATCGGGCGAGCTACGCCGGCCACCACGCTGGGTTGGCCGCGCCGGGCAGCCGAGCCGAACGACCGCGCACCGGTGGACAGCGAGACGAGCATGAATGGCGGGCGCATCGAGGAAGCGAATGACGTCGACGGTAGGGCACGACGAGGCCGACACGAAGGACGGCGGCGATCCGGGCGGCTGCGAGGCGAGACGCATGTATGGGGAAGAGAGAGGGAGGAAGAAGGTGCTGCGCGCATCCAACCAGGGAGAGGAGGGACGCCATGCATGGGGCCACTCCTGCTGCTAGGGGTGGAAGAACACACCAGGGAGAGGCGTTGGCTCCATGGGGAAAGGCTCCCGCTGCTGGTGTCCATGGGGAGAAGATGGAGAGGGGAGGTGGCGTGAGATGAGAGAGAAGGGAGCTGGCGGCTCCGCAGGTGCGCGACGTGGGCGCCGAAGGGGGCGGCTGGCGGTTTTGCCGAAGGAAACGCGACGTGCGCGATCTGGACGAGAGGAAGAACGAACGGCAGGAGGAACCGTCAAGAAGATGAATAGTAAATAGGGGTGGGCCCACCTGCTAGAGTGAGAAATAGAGGGCCGCTCGGATGTGAGCCACTTGCTCAGCTCGTTTTGTTATTTTGTTTTCTTTTCTTTTTTTCTTTATATATATATATATGAAAATTGTAAGAAATCTTAAATAATAAAGTATCCAATTTCTAAATAAAGATTCGAGTAACTTCAAAAAAATAGATTGAATATAAATAAACATTTGCACTTAATTAACGTACAAACATCATGCTCTGAAAATGAATGTATCAAGGACTGATTAAAAGTTTTATAGTACTCAATGGTTAATTATATTCCACAACATTATTTTATTTATAAAAATAGCTCCCCTCTCTAATGGATTTAACAACCAAAAATTGAATTGCTTTTAACTTATGAAAATAGAGAAAAAAGGGAGGATAAAGAGAGGGTAACACCTAAATTTTGAGTATAGAGCAAAGAAAATTTTCTACTTTAAAATTCAGGGTGTTACACGAGGCCCCGCAAGTTTCCCTCAGCGTCCCATACTTCGGGACAGGCAACCGCTGATTCGGCCGGATGGAGAGAGGTACGTAACTTTATGTTCTTCATTGTTGTTCATATTATGTGTTCAAAATCATAATATAAACTAATACTTTTTATTTATCACTTGGACAGGTCTTGGACGGTTGTGGATTATGCTGGGGGTCAACGTCGCCCCCCCAATGGCATCCTCGGCCTGCTGTGCAGGGAACACTTCCTTAGACTAGTGGAGTACGCCGGAGTGACGGGCCCAGCCTTTACCTTCGACCACTACGCCGTCGCCCCGATGCAGCAGACCGGGACGGCCGGGAATTCAGTAACAAGGCAGAGCGGGTGAAGCAAGAGTTGTGGGTAAGTCTTAGTATAATGTAAAATATGTCACATTCGTTGCAAATTCTTGAAATAATGTATGGATACATCTGTCGGCGTCTCGAGACCGGGGGGTCCCTAAGCCGACGAGTGAGTGTGCCGCGTGCCCCAGCCCAGATGGGTCGAGCGCGTGGGCGAGCGCGAAGGGGGGAAGCGAGGTGGCCGGAGACGGGCGTGAGAGAGGTGGAAATCCCGCGGCCTTCGTGTTCGTCCCGCGCCCAGGTCGGGTGCGCTTGCAGTAGGGGGTTACAAGCGTCCACGCAGGTGAGGGAAGTGAGCGACCCCAAGAGAGCGCCTGTCCCGTCCTCGTCCCCGCGCGGCCAACCTTCTCTAAGAAGGCCCTGGTCCTTCCTTTTATAGGCGTAAGGAGAGGATCCAGGTGTACAATGGGGGTGTAGCAGAGTGCTACGTGTCTAGCGGGGGGGAGAGCTAGCGCCCTAAGTACATGCCGATGTGGCAGCCGGAGAGATCTTGGCACCCAGCTGGTGTGGTGTCGTGGCTGTCGGAGGAGCAACGGAGCCTGGCGGAGGGACAGCTGTCGGAGCGGTTGAGTCCCTGCTGACGTCCCCCTGCTTCCGTAAGGGAGCTGAGAGCCGCCGTCGTCACAGGGCTAGCGGGGCGCCATCATTGCCTATCTGGCGGAGCTAGCCAGATAGGACACCGGTCTTGTTCTCTGCGGCCCGAGTCGGCTCGGGGTAGGGTGATGATGGCGCTTCCTGTTGACGTGGCGGGCCTGTGCCCTAGGTCGGGCGACGTGGAGGCTCCTCCGAAGCCGGGGTCGAGTCTGTCTTCCATGGCCGAGGCCGAGCCCGAGCTCCTGGGTCGGGCAAGGCGGAGGTCGTTCGGCAGAGGCCAGGGCGGAGTCCGAGCCCTAGGGTCGGGCGAAGCAGAGTTCGTCGTCTTCCGGGTATTAGCCCGAGTCCGAGCCCTGGGTCGGGCGGGGCGGAGTTCGCCGTCTTCCGGGGCTGAGCCCGAGTCCGAGCCTTGGGTCGGGCGGAGCGGAGTTCGCCGTCTTCCGGGGCTTAGCCCGAGTCCCAGCCCTGGGTCGGGCGGAGCGGAGTTCGCCGTCTTCCGGGGCTGAGCCCGAGTCCGAGCCCTGGGTCGGGCGGAGCAGAGTTCGCCGTCTTCCGGGGCTTAGCCCGAGTCCAAGCCCTGGGTCGGGCGGAGCGGAGTTCGCCGTCTTCCGGGGCTGAGCCCGAGTCCGAGCCCTGGGTCGGGCGGAGCTTCCTATGGCGCCTTTGGCAGGGCCTGGCTTCCTGTCAGCATCACTCTGTCAAGTGGCGCTGCAGTCGGAGTGGCGCAGGCGGCGCTGTCCTTCTGTCAGACCGGTCAGTGGAGCGGCGAAGTGACGGCGGTCACTTCGGCTCTGCCGGGGGGCGCGCGTCAGGATAAAGGTGTCAGGCTACCTTTGCGTTAAATGCTCCTGCGACTCGGTCGGTCGGCGCGGCGATTTAGTCAGGGTTGCTTCTTAGCGAAGGCAAGGCCTCGGGCGAGCCGGAGATGTGTCCGCCGTTAAAGGGGGGCCTCGGGCGAGACGGAAACCCCTCGGGGTCGGCTGCCCTTGCCCGAGGCTAGGCTCGGGCGAGGCGTGATCGAGTCGCTCGTATGGACTGATCCCTGACTTAATCGCACCCATCAGGCCTCTGCAGCTTTATGCTGATGGGGGTTACCAGCTGAGAATTAGGCGTCTTGAGGGTACCCCTAATTATGGTCCCCGACAGTAGCCCCTGAGCCTCGAAGGGAGTGTTAGCACTCGCTTGGAGGCTCTCGTCGCACTTTTTTGCAAGGGGACCAGCCTTTCTCGGTTGCATTTTGTTCCGGTGGGTGCGAGCGAGCGCACCCGCCGGGTGTAGCCCCCGAGGCCTCGGAGGAGTGGTTTCACTCCTTCGAGGTCTTAATGCCTTGCGTGATGCTTCGGCTGGTCTGGTTGTTCCCTCATGCGAGCTGGCCGTAGCCCGGGTGTACGGTCGGGGCCCAAGTTCTCGGGCTGGTATGTTGACGCTGTCAACGGTTTGGCCGGAGCTGGGTTTGCGAGAGCAGCCCCCGAGCCTCTGCACAGGGCGAGAGGGCGATCAGGGACAGACTCGGCTTTTTTACATACGCCCCTACGTCGCCTTTCCGCAAGGAGGAGGGGGGAGAGCGCCATGTTACCCTCGATGGGCACCGAACATGGTGTCTCCGGTGAGCTGCAAGCGGGTAATCCGAGTGGACGTCCGTGCCCCGTTCATTGGGGGTCGGCTAGGGGCCCAGAGGCACGCCCAAAAGTACCTGCGGGTGATCTGCCGGACCCGGTCCCCTGGCGACAGGGTCCGAGGGCTCGATGCCTCCCTCCGATGGGATTCCGTTACAAGATCGCTCCCGCTGGTCTCGGAAATGTCCTAGGGTACCTCGGGAGCGCAGCCCGAGCCTTGGTTATGTATCGAACGTACCCCTGGTCATCCCTCGCTCGGCGTCTGAGGCGACTGTGAACCCTTCGGGGGCCAGCCTTCGAACCCCTGATCAGTAATGGGCGCGGAGCCCGAGTAGCCTGAGGCGGTCGTGGAACCCTTCGGGGGGGCCGGCCTTCGAACCTCTGACCAGTAGTGGGTGTAGGGCCCACGCGATCTGAGGCGGCTGTTGAACCCTTCGGGGGGCCAGCCTTCGAACCCCTGATCAGTAAGGAGGCTCGGAGCCTGGTTCCTTCACGGGGAAGGATCCCTTTCGGGGTATCCCCCTTTCCCGGTCCCTGTCGCAAGAGATAGAGAAAGAGGAAAAAAGGAAAAAGGATACGAAACCGAACGACGCGGCGTACCTTTTTTGGTGCGGTTATTTCGGCGAAGGCGAAGGCGAAGCGTCGCCCGCTGCTCCTGCCAGAAACGCCGCCTGTCCAGCCGCGGAGTTAACGCGACGGGGCGAGTAGTTGGCGGGGCGGCCGTTGTGCGTGCGCGAGCCGTTCGAGGAACGGATCACGGGCGCGTTGTCTTCACGCCGTGAGAGGGGGTTCTCTTGCTGCCCCCAGATGGGACGTGAGCTTGGCTGACGACATGACCGCTGCTCCCACGCGTCTGCCACCGCCATTACTGCCGGACCACTTTTGGCCGCGTTGACCGCCGCGTCAGGCTGGCGCTGCTGGGTCGCGCGCTGGGTCGCCTCGAGTCACGGTATTGGTTCCGCAATCGAGGAGGCGCGGTGGTGGCGCAAGTGGCGGTGCAGTTGCTTGCATGCAGCATCCTGCGCGCCGGTTACGCGACGCGTGGGCCTGGACCTCCATGCTGGCGTGTCGGGAGTCGGAGAAGCGCGTCCACTTGGCGCGGTTGCATGCCGCCTGCATGGCTGCTCGCCCCTTTTGCCCGTTGGTCTGGGCAAAAGTGGAGGGTCACTTGTAACCGCTGGGCGGTTGCGCGCACCACGCGCGGCGGCTTGGCTTCTTCTGCTCGGAGCCGGTCTGCATGACATGCGGGACCCAGCCCCCGCGCTGCAGGGGAGGGCTTTGGAGCGTGTTGGAGAAGACCCAGCCCATGATGGTTGGGGGCGCACGTAGGGAGAGTTGCCTTTAAAAGGAGAGTGACCCCTTTCGAAAGGCGACCATGTCTTCTCGCTCCCTTATGCACCGCGTCTTTCCTCCTTCCAAGCCCCCGGGTGGGGGATGCCCGCCGTCTTTTCGCCTCGTCGTTGGAGGGACGCAACTCCGTGGGAGTTGGTATCTTTCAGCCATCGTTCGGCTTCAAGGATTTTCATCGTGCAGCCCGGCTGCACCCCTCCACCGGCGGTCACCCAAGATGGTGACCTCCGGCTTGATGGTGGGGGAAAGCGAGCCGGGCTGCGGCCTCTGCCCCTCCCTCAGCCTCAAGGATTTTCATCACCAGGGCTGGGGAGGGGAGTGTGCCGAGTTGAGGTCGGCCCCCGCGTGGGCGGCGGCCCGCTCCTTCGCTCAGTGATCGGAGGGAGGAGCGGTTGTCGTCCATGGCGCTGGCATCTGCAGCGTGCCTGGCTTTCGGACGCGAGTGGCTTCGGTGCCGCTCGCGGCGCCAGCGTCTGCCACGGCAGCTGGAAGAGGTTCTTCCGCCGGCGTGATAGCCAAGGTTGGCCACGGACCGACCTCCAACTCTACGGCCTTCTGCCCGTCCTTGCCTCTCGAGTTTGGGCATGGGCGGGGGCCTCCTGGCAGCAGCATCCGCCCTGAGGTCATCGCTGCTGCTGTTCGGCCCCCCGGGACGGAGGTCTTCATCATCGCCGCTGCCGGGGCGGGCGACGACAAGCCGTTCGTCGGTCTTCTGTTGCTCCGCAGGCCTCTCCCCCGTCGAGTGGGGTTGTTCGTACCTGCGGAGGAGGGAACCGGAGTTCCGTTTGTAATGGCACTTCGAATGCCAGGGTTTTTTGTTCATTGCGGCTTTGGGGGCCTGAACATGTATGTAATCACGGCACGGAGCCGTGCTTTTTCCTCATTCTTGAGCGCTAAGACTCGTCTGTTGATTATATGAACCGCTTCACCAAGCATGAGTCGCCCCGTGTCAAGGTGACGAGTGAGGTATCCGTATCCCGGAGGCGTAGGAGTCCCTCGGCTCGGTCGGCCTTGCTGTCCGAGGCTCCTCGAGCTTAGTTAAAGAGACCCCTCGGCCACTCTTCGACGAGCCGAGGCCAGGGGTAGCGATATCAGTATGAACAGAGGCGGAGTCGGCTCGAGAATGAAACCTGGTTGGCCGGAGCCTAGTCGAGTTGTCCGTCAGCGGGACCGATGCCGGAGTTGATCAGCCGAGGCCTCGGACCGGGCTGGCGCCCTTGGAAGATGGTTGGCCGAGGCCCCAGGGGTAACCGGCCGAGCCGCCTGCTCGGGTCGGATTCCCGAAGAAGTCCCTGGCAGCGATTGCCCGGGCGTGGTGATGACGTCGTCCTTCGGAGTGGAGATCCTCGGACCGCGTCGCCGTCCGAGGCTAGGTCGGGCCTCGCCGAAGGCGTCGTCGATGCCGAGGGTGTTGCTACCCCCTTCCAGCGTCAAGACCCGAGCCTGTAGGGTCAGAGTGTCTTGTAGCGTGTGCCTTGTGCAGCCGCCGAGGCCAGAACACACACCCTCGCTGCGTTGTAAAGCTGCGTCCCTTTTCCTCTTGTTTCGAGTATCTGGACTTTTGTCGGTAACAGGGATGTTTGTGCGAGCGAAAGTTGCTTCTCGCGGAAGGTGATGAGTGAGGTATCCGTATCCCGGAGGCGTGGGAGTCCCTCGGCTCGGTCGGCCTTGCCGCTTACGCGTACTTTCACCCGTCCGTGAGGCCCTGTCACCGACTCGGTCGAGAAGGCTCGAAGGATCGCTTCAGCAGAAGGGCTTCCGAACGTAAAGACTTGTTCGATCCGCGGAGCCACTTTATCCAAACGCGAGTTACTTATCGCAGAAGGTGATGAGTGAGGTATCCGTATCCCGGAGGCGTAGGAGTCCCTCGGCTCGGTCAGCCTTGGCTGCTTACGTGTACTCCGTCGTTTCCAGGACCCACTTTTCGAAGTAGTCAAAAAGCACGAAAGATATTCTGGTAAAAGAGATCTTTTTTCGAGGAAAATTTTGACGCAGAGGGGGTTTCCCCCCTTTTAGCCCCCGAGGGAGGGTCGGGCTTTGCCGAGGCGAGGCCGACCCTTCCTTGATGACTAAACTTTGCGTGGGTGCGAGGTATATGAACGACTTGGAAAACATCTTAAGGGTAGAAGCGACGTAGCTGTTGGATGTTCCAAGCGTTGTCGTAGACCTCGCCTTGGCTGTTGGCCAGCTTGTACGTTCCGGGCTTCAGAACTTTGGCGATGACGAATGGCCCCTCCCAGGGGGGCGTGAGCTTGTGCCTCCCTCGGGCGTCTTGCCGCAGCCGAAGCACCAGGTCGCCCACCTGGAGGTCCCGGGGTCGGACCCCTCGGGCGTGGTAGCGTCGCAGGGATTCCTGATACCGCGCCGAGTGTAGTAAGGCCCTGTCCCGAGCCTCTTCCAGCTGGTCCAGCGAGTCTTCTCGGCTAGCTTGGTTGCTTTGATCGTCGTAGGCCCTCGTCCTCGGGGAGCCGTATTCCAGGTCAGTGGGCAAGACGGCCTCGGCCCCGTAGACCAGGAAGAACGGCGTGAAACCCATGGCTCGGCTCGGCGTTGTCCTCAGGCTCCAGACCACCGAGGGGAGTTCCTTCATCCATCGCTTGCCGAACTTGTTGAGGTCGTTGTAAATCCGAGGCTTGAGCCCTTGTAGAATCATGCCGTTGGCACGCTCTACTTGCCCATTCAACATGGGATGAGCTACGGCGGCCCAGTCCACCCGGATGTGGTGATCCTCGCAAAAATCCAAGAATTTTTTGCCGGTGAACTGGGTGCCGTTGTCGGTGATGATGGAGTTTGGGACCCCGAAGCGATGGATGATGTTGGTGAAGAACGCCACCGCCTGCTCGGACCTGATGCTGTTCAGGGGTCGGACCTCGATCCACTTGGAGAATTTGTCGACGGCGACCAGCAGGTGCGTGTAGCCCCTGGGCGCCTTCTGCAAGGGACTGACGAGGTCCAGACCCCACACAGCAAAGGGCCAGGTGATGGGTATCGTCTGCAGAGCCTGAGCGGGCAGGTGGGTCTGCTTCGCATAGAATTGACACCCTTCGCAGGTGCGGACAATTCTAGTGGCGTCGGCCACCGCCGTTGGCCAGTAGAAGCCTTGCCGGAAAGCATTCCCGACGAGGGCTCGAGGCGCTGCATGATGGCCGCAAGCCCCCGAGTGTATCTCTTGCAGGAGTTCCTGACCTTCGGCGATGGAGATGCATCGCTGGAGGATGCCCGAGGGGCTGCGGTGGTAGAGCTCCTTCTCATTGCCCAGCAAGACGAACGACTTGGCGCGTCGCGCTACCCGCCGAGCCTCGGCTTGGTCGAGGGGTAGCTCTCCATGGCGGAGATATTGCAGGTACGGGGTTTGCCAGTCTCGGTCAGGCGTGGCCCCGCTCCGCTCCTCCTCGATGCGCAGCGCCTCGCCCTCGGGGGCCGAGGGTACCTCGGGCTGAACCGAGGACGCCTCGGGATGGGCCGAGGGCACCTCAGGCTGGGCCGAGGGTACCTCGAGCTCGGGCACGTCGTTGATCTTGACGGAGGGTTGGTGCAGATCCCGGGAGAAGACGTCCGGGGGAACCGTCGTTCGCCCCGAGGCTATTTTTGCCAACTCGTCCGCAGTCTCGTTGTAGCGCCGAGCGATGTGGTTAAGCTCGAGCCCGTAGAACTTGTCTTCCAGGCGCCGAACCTCATCGCAGTAGGCCTCCATCTTCGGGTCACGGCAGTGGGAGTTCTTCATGACTTGGTCGATGACGAGCTGCGAGTCGCCACGAGCGTCGAGGCGTCGGACCCCTAGCTCGATGGCGATTCGCAATCCGTTAATCAGAGCTTCGTACTCAGCCACATTGTTGGACGCCGGGAAATGGAGGCGTAGCACGTAGCGTAGGTGTTTCCCGAGGGGTGAGATGAAGAGCAGGCCTGCGCCGGCTCCCGTCTTCATCAGCGACCCGTCGAAAAACATGGTCCAGAGCTCCGGTTGGATCGGAGCCGTCGGCAGCTGGGTGTCGACCCATTCAGCTACGAAGTCCGCCAATACCTGGGACTTGATGGCCTTCCGAGGGGCGAACGAGATTGTCTCGCCCATGATTTCCACCGCCCACTTCGCAATCCTGCCCGAGGCCTCTCGGCACTAGATGATCTCCCCCAGGGGGAAGGATGACACCACAGTTACCAGGTGAGACTCGAAGTAGTGTCGCAACTTCCGCCTCGTCAGGATCACTGCATACAGCAGCTTCTGAACTTATGGGTAGCGGATCTTGGTTTCGGACAGTACCTCGCTGATGAAGTAAACTGGCCTCTGAACGGGCAATGCATGCCCCTCTTCTTGCCTCTCGACCACAATCGCGGCGCTAACCACCTGAGTGGTCGCGGCGACGTAGACCAAGAGGGCTTCTCCATCAGCTGGGGGTACCAAGATAGGCGCCTTTGTAAGAAGCGCCTTCAGGTTCCCGAGAGCTTCCTCGGCCTCAGGGGTCCAAGCGAAACACTCGGCCTTCCTTAACAAGCGGTACAGAGGCAGACCTCTTTCGCCGAGGCGTGAGATGAAGCGGCTCAGGGCCGCGAGACATCCCATGACCCTCTGTACGCCTTTTAAGTCCTTGATGGGCCCCATGCTGGTGATAGCTGCGATCTTCTCCGGGTTGGCTTCGATGCCTCGCTCGGAGACGATGAACCCCAAGAGCATGCCCCGGGGCACCCCGAAGACACACTTCTCGGGATTGAGCTTGACGCCTTTCGCTTTGAGACATCGGAATGTCACTTCAAGGTCGGAGAGGAGGTTGGAAGCCTTCCTCGTCTTGACTACGATGTCATCGACATAGGCCTCGACTGTGCGACCGATGTGTTCGCCGAACACATGGTTCATGCACCGCTGGTACGTCGCGCCCGCATTCCTCAAACCGAACGGCATGGTGACATAGCAGTACATGCCGAAGGGTGTGATGAAAGAAGTCGCGAGCTGGTCGGACTCTTTCATCCGGATTTGGTGATACCCTGAGTAGGCATCGAGGAAGGACAGGGTTTCGCACCCAGCAGTGGAATCCACGATTTGATCGATGCGAGGTAGAGGGTAGGGAACCTTCGGACATGCTTTGTTGAGACCAGTGTAGTCTACACACATCCGCCATTTCCCCCCTTTCTTTCTCACAAGCACAGGGTTGGCAAGCCATTCGGGATGGAATACCTCTTTGATGAACCCTGCTGCCATTAGCTTGTGCATCTCCTCGCCTATCACTCTGCGCTTCTCCTCGTCGAATCGGCGCAGAGGCTGCCTGACGGGTCGGGCTCCGGCCCGAATATCCAGCGAGTGCTCGGCGACATCCCTCGGTATGCCGGGCATGTCCGAGGGACTCCACGCAAAGACGTCAGCGTTTGCACGGAGAAAGTCGACGAGCACTGCTTCCTATTTGGGGTCGAGCCCGGAACCGATCCGGATCTGCTTGGAGGTGTCGCCACTGGGGTCGAGAGGGACGGCCTTAACCGTCTCCGCTGGCTCGAAGTTGCCGGCATGTCGTTTCACGTCTGGCACCTCTTTGGAGAGGTTCTCCAGGTCGGCGATGAGGGCCTCGGACTTGGCGAGGGCCTCGGCGTACTCCACGCACTCCACGTCGCATTCGAACGCGTGTTTGTACGTGGGGCCGACGGTGATGACCCCGTTGGGGCCCGGCATCTTGAGCTTTAGGTAGGTGTAGTTGGGGACGGCCATGAACTTCGCGTAGCATGGCCTCCCCAATACCGCGTGGTAGGTTCCTCGGAACCCGACCACCTCGAACGTCAAAATCTCCCTTCGGAAGTTGGAGGGCGTTCCGAAGCAGACGGGAAGGTCGAGCCGTCCGAGGGGCTGGACGCGCTTCCCAGGAATGATCCCGTGGAAGGGCGCAGCGCCTGCTCGGACGGAGGACAGATCGACGCGTAGGAGCCTGAGGGTCTCGGCGTAGATGATGTTGAGGCAGCTGCCCCCATCCATCAGGACCTTGGTGAGCCTGACGTCACCGACGATGGGGTCGACGATGAGCGGGTATTTCCCCGGGCTCGGCACGTGGTCGGGGTGGTCAGCTTGGTCGAAGGTGATGGGCTTGTCGGACCAGTCTAGGTAGACTGGCGCTGCCACCTTCACCGAGCAGACCTCCCGTCGCTCTTGCTTGCGATGCCGAGCCGAGGCATTCGCCGCATGCCCTCCGTAGATCATGAAGCAGTCGCGGACCTCGGGGAACTCTCCTGCTTGGTGATCTTCCTTTTTGTCGTCGTCGCGGGCCCTGCCACCCTCTGCGGGTGGCCCGGCCTTGTGGAAGTGGCGCCGAAGCATGACGCACTCCTCGAGGGTGTGCTTGACGGGCCCCTGATGGTAGGGGCACGGCTCCTTGAGCATCTTGTCGAATAGGTTGGCACCTCCGGGGGGCTTCCGAGGGTTCTTGTACTCGGCGGCGGCGACAAGGTCCGCGTCGGCGGCGTCGCATTTCGCTTGCGACTTCTTCTTGCCTTTCTTCTTGGCGGCGCGCGGAGTAGACGCCTTGGGAGCCTCTTCCGACGGGCGGCCCTGGGGCTGCTTGTCCTTTCGGAAGATGGCCTCGACCGCCTCCTGGCCAGAGGCGAACTTGGTGGCGATGTCCATCAGCTCGCTCGCCCTGGTGGGGGTCTTGCGACCCAACTTGCTCACCAGGTCGCGGCAGGTGGTGCCGGCAAGGAACGCGCCGATGACATTTGAGTCGGTGATGTTGGGCAGCTCGGTGCGCTGCTTCGAGAATCACCGGATGTAGTCCCGAAGAGTCTCTCCCGGCTGCTGTCGGCAGCTTCGGAGGTCCCAGGGATTCCTGGGGCGCATGTATGTGCCCTGGAAATTGCCGGCGAAGGCTTGGACCAAATCATCCCAGTTGGAGATCTGCCCCGGAGGCAGGTGCTCCAACCAGGCGCGAGCAGTGTCGGAGAGGAACAGGGGGAGGTTGCGGATGATGAGGTTGTCGTCGTCCGTTCCACCCAGTTGGCAGGCCAGGCGGTAGTCTGCGAGCCACAGTTCCGGTCTCGTTTCCCCCGAGTACTTTGTGATAGTAGTCGAGGGTCGGAACCGGGCCGGGAACGGCGCCCGTCGGATGGCCCGACTGAAGGCCTGCGGACCGGGTGGTTCGGGCGAGGGACTCTGATCCTCCCCGCTGTCGTAGCGTCCCCCACGCCTGGGGTGGTAGCCTCGGCGCACCCTTTCGTCGAGGTGGGCCCGACGGTCACGACGATGGTGCTCGTTGCCGAGGTGGCCCGGGGCCGCAGGCGCGGTGTTGCGCGTGCGCCCGGTGTAGACCGAGGCTTCCCGCATGAATCGGGAAGTCGCGGCATGAGGTTCCGAGGGGTATCCCTGCCTTTGGGAGGCAGAGCTCTCGGCCCGTCGGGCCGCAGCGCCTTCCAGGAGATTCTTGAGCTCTCCCTGGATTCGCCGACCCTCGGTGGTTGATGGCTCCGGCATCGCGCGGAGGAGCATCGCTGCGGCTGCCAGGTTCTGACCGACCCTGCTGGATGTGGGTGGCGGCCTGACCCTGACGTCGTTGGCGACGCGGTGCTGGGAACCCTGGGGCAGGTGACGTATTTCTCCGGCCGGGGGCTGGCCCGCCCATACCTGCCCGACGTCCCGGCGGATCGACTCGAGCGCTCCTGCTCCCTCGTCGAGCCTGGCCTGCGCCCCGCGGACTTGCTCGAGCTGTGGGTCGTGACCCCCCGCCGGAACGGGGACCATAGCTAGCTCCCGCGGGATGTCGGCGCGAGGCACCGGCCTAGGGAGATCACCGTCCTCCGGCATGCCGAGGTGGTTACCTTCGGAGGGATCCCCTAGCTCGACGTGGAAACATTCGCGGCTCGGGCCGCAGTCCTCGTCGTCAAGGCTGCGGCTACCGTCGGAACAGTCGGAGAGGCAGTAGTCACATGCGGTCATAAAGTCCCGCATGGCACTGGGGTTGCCAAATCCAGAGAAATCCCAACAGATGCTGGGATCGTCATCTTCCTCGGACCCAGAGGGCCCGTAGGTCGAGACGTCCGTCAATCGGTCCCAAGGCGACCGCATACGAAACCCAGAGGGGTTGCACTCGCCTCAACGAGAGCGCCCGCCAAAGCGAGGTCGCTAGGCGGGTTGAGGCCGAGTCGAAATGACGTAGGATGGGAATCAGTCAGTACCTTTTGGTCGACGAGGAGCGACATAGTCACGTCGGGGGCTGATCGCGCCGTCGTCTTAGGTACGAGGGCGACGTCCTGCAGGCCCTCCGCGAGCGCGCTGGCGTCGTCCACTTGCTCGGGATTGGCGTGTCGCGGGGGGACGGCGCTCGCCTTCGTCTCAAACGCGAGGTCGACGCCCGACGCGCCCCCCGTTGGGGCGCTGGGGACGTCGATTCGCTCGACAGCCGACGAAGCGCGGCCTCCCGCTCGGCCTTGGTTGCCCCGCCTCCTCCCCCGATGGCGGGGGAGAGGACGGGGCAAGCTCGAATGTTGTTCTTCCACCACGCGGGGAAGACGTCGTCGATTCCGCCGCCGGCGGGCGGGTTGTCGGTCGCCATTGTCGTTGTCGCGCGGCGGTGGAAGGAGTATCATGTCGTAGCTGCCGTCGAGGGACATGAACTCAAGACTCCCGAAACGGAGCACCGTCCCAGGTTGGAGAGGTTGTTGGAGACTGCCCATCTGGAGCTTGACAGGAAGCTGCTCGTCAACACGCAGTGTGCCCCTACCTGGCGCGCCAACTGTCGGCGTCTCGAGACCGGGGGGTCCCTAAGCCGACGAGTGAGTGTGTCGCGTGCCCCAGCCCAGATGGGTCGAGCGCGTGGGCGAGCGCGAAGGGGGGAAGCGAGGTGGCCGGAGACGGGCGTGAGAGAGGTGGAAATCCCGCGGCCTTCGTGTTCGTCCCGCGCCCAGGTCGGGTGCGCTTGCAGTAGGGGGTTACAAGCGTCCACGCGGGTGAGGGAAGCGAGCGGCCCCAAGAGAGCGCCTGTCCCGTCCTCGTCCCCGCGCGACCAACCTTCTCTAAGAAGGCCCTGGTCCTTCCTTTTATAGGCGTAAGGAGAGGATCCAGGTGTACAATGGGGGTGTAGCAGAGTGCTACGTGTCTAGCGGGGGGGAGAGCTAGCGCCCTAAGTACATGCCGATGTGGCAGCCGGAGAGATCTTGGCACCCAGCTGGTGTGGTGTCGTGGCTGTCGGAGGAGCAACGGAGCCTGGCGGAGAGACAGCTGTCGGAGCGGTTGAGTCCCTGCTGACGTCCCCCTGCTTCCGTAAGGGAGCTGAGAGCCGTCGTCGTCACAGGGCTAGCGGGGCGCCATCATTGCCTATCTGGCGGAGCTAGCCAGATAGGACACCGGTCTTGTTCTCTGCGGCCCGAGTCGGCTCGGGTAGGGTGATGATGGCGCTTCCTGTTGACGTGGCGGGCCTGTGCCCTAGGTCGGGCAACGTGGAGGCTCCTCCGAAGCCGGGGTCGAGTCTGTCTTCCATGGCCGAGGCCGAGCCCGAGCTCCTAGGTCGGGCGAGGCGGAGGTCGTTCGGCAGAGGCCAGGGCGGAGTCCGAGCCCTAGGGTCGGGCGAAGCAGAGTTCGTCGTCTTCCGGGTATTAGCCCGAGTCCGAGCCCTGGGTCGGGCGGGGCGGAGTTCGCCGTCTTCCGGGGCTGAGCCCGAGTCCGAGCCCTGGGTCGGGCGGAGCGGAGTTCGCCGTCTTCCGGGGCTTAGCCCGAGTCCGAGCCCTGGGTCGGGCGGAGCGGAGTTCGCCGTCTTCCGGGGCTGAGCCCGAGTCCGAGCCCTGGGTCGGGCGGAGCGGAGTTCGCCGTCTTCCGGGGCTTAGCCCGAGTCCGAGCCCTGGGTCGGGCGGAGCGGAGTTCGCCGTCTTCCGGGGCTGAGCCCGAGTCCGAGCCCTGGGTCGGGCGGAGCTTCCTATGGCGCCTTTGGCAGGGCCTGGCTTCCTGTCAGCATCACTCTGTCAAGTGGCGCTGTCCTTCTGTCAGACCGGTCAGTGGAGCGGCGAAGTGACGGCGGTCACTTCGGCTCTGCCGGGGGGCGTGCGTCAGGATAAAGGTGTCAGGCTACCTTTGCGTTAAATGCTCCTGCGACTCGGTCGGTTGGCGCGGCGATTTAGTCAGGGTTGCTTCTTAGCGAAGGCAAGGCCTCGGGCGAGCCGGAGATGTGTCCGCCGTTAAAGGGGGGCCTCGGGCGAGACGGAAACCCCTCGGGGTCGGCTGCCCTTGCCCGAGGCTAGGCTCGGGCGAGGCGTGATCGAGTCGCTCGTATGGACTAATCCCTGACTTAATCGCACCCATCAGGCCTCTGCAGCTTTATGCTGATGGGGTTACCAGCTGAGAATTAGGCGTCTTGAGGGTACCCCTAATTATGGTCCCCGACAACATCGTTTTTGTATGCAGGATTTCTTCATATGTGAGGCTGGATACGAGGCTAGGGCGGATGTGGTGGCCATCACGAGCTGTAAGAAGCTCGTCGTGGACATGCACTATGAGGCCCGAATCCAGGCCATCGTCACCTACCACGGCTCCGTCCTTGGGGAGAGGGTGACCAAAACTCAAGCCCGAACCATGTCGTTGACCAGGGACCAGTACCTGCAGGTAAAGTCATGCATGTTTGGTACCAGTACTCCATGCATGAATTTTATGTTATCTTCTGATATGCACTTTACGTGTTTACTTTGTAGATGATTCCACATTGGTGCGCCGCACATCCTCTGTGCTGGGAGCAGATGGTGGATAGGTGGTGTTCGGCTGAGTAGGACCAGGCGCATAACGCTAGCCGGGAACGGTGTATGATGATGCAAGGTCCCTCCCACCACCAAGGCAGCCGGAGCCTGGGGCAATATGCCGAAGCATGGGTACGCCCTCTTTTTTATTTAGGTATATAGCATTGGATTAGATATTGTTTCTAACTATCTCGTTGATTTTCTTGCAGTCGGCGTCACATGGTGGCCAGCCTTGCTCCACCTTCTCGGCCTATGCTATGGCCCATAAGGGCAAGGCAACGTCAGACGTCACCTACAACCCAGATGACGGGCCCGAGGCCTACACCAACCCCGCCGTCTACAGCCGCCTTCATGACTACACCGCCATGGCGCAGGAGGTCCATGGCCCAGACTATGATCCCAGCACCGAGCCGATCGACCTCGATGTGCTCGTGAGGGTCGGAGGAGGCAAGAGATATGGGCGGTACTAGATTGCCGATGGGGCAATCGACTCATCGTTCACTCCCACTCTGTCTCAGGTGCGGGCAAGGAGCACGGGCTCGAGTCCAGCCATACGACCTCGGCACGACAGCTCACAGCTTCGCATACAGCAACTCGAGGTTAGTGTTTCAGTAACTCGTCATTCCTTGAGTTATATACCTTCTCTTTGAGTTACTATAACGTTGGCTTGTAATATTACAGACCCAACTAGAAGAAGAGAGGAGGGAACCTCAAGAGATGGAGGCAAGGATAATGGCGGAGCGGGCGGCGACTGATCAGAGGATGGCAGATATGTTCCAGTACATGCGGAGCCTTAGCGCGGCACAGGGTTTCGCTCCGCCACCTCCATTGTTCCCTGCAGTTGACCCTGTTGTGTTCCATACTCCTGTGAGTATCAAAATTATAGTTAGATGTTGGTAATGCATCTGGTATAACACATGCAATCTCTTCTCTGTGCAGGGCCAATCTAGGGCCGCATCCAACAACCCTCCTGAAGGGTTCAGCCCAACGCAGCACCAGACCAACCGCCCACCTCCATGAGTGTTATGTTTTCAGTGTTGAATACTTATGTCTGTGTGTTTGAAGACTTCAGAACTTGTGTTAAATACTTATGTTTGTGTTGGATACTTATTGTCGGGGACCATAATTAGGGGTACCCCCAAGACTCCTAAACTCGGCTGGTAACCACCATCAGCACAAAGCTGCAAAGGCCTGATGGGCGCAATTCAGGTCAAGGCTCCGTCCACTCAAGGGACACGATCTTGCCTCACCCGAGCCCAGCCTCGGGCAGGAACAGTAGACCAAGGCAGATTCACGCCTCGCCCGAGGGCATCCTCAAGTAACGGGCACACCTTCGACTCGCCCGAGGCCCAGCTCGGGCAGGCTTCGTAGTGAAGCAACCTTGGCCAGATCGCCACGCCAACCGACCGCATCACAGGAGCATTCAATGCAAGGATCGCCTGACACCTTATCCTGACGCGCGCTCCTCAGTCGACAAGGCCGAAGTGACCGCAGTCACTTCGCCCCTCCACTAACTGACCTGACAGGAAAACAGCGCCGCCTGCACTACTCCGACTGCTGTGCCACCCACCCGGGTGAGGCTGACAACAACCAAGTCCAGCCTCGGGCGCCATAGGAAGCTCCGCCTCGCCCGACCCCAGGGCTCGGACTCAACCTCGACCCCAGAAGACGGTCTCCGCCTCGCCTGACCCCAGGGCTCGGACTCAACCTCAACCTCGGAAGACGGTCTCCGCCTCGCCTGACCCCAGGGCTCGGACTCAACCTCGACACCAGAAGACGGTCTCTGCCTCGCCCGACCCCAGGGCTCGAACTCAACCTCGACCCCGGAAGATGGTCTCCGCCTCGCCCGACTCCAGGGCTCGGACTCAGCCTCGACCCCGGACGACGGTCTCCGCCTCGCCCGACCCTAGGGCTCAGACTCAGCCTCGACCTCGAAAGAGCCTCTGCCTCGCCCGACCTTGGGCTCGGGCCGACCACGTTGTAGGGGGGTACATCATTACCCTACCCCTAGCTAGCTCAGGCTACGGGGAACGAGACTAGCGTCCCATCTGGCTCGCCCCGGTCAAACAAGTAATGATGACACCCCGCGTGCTCCATGACGACGGTGGTTCTCAGCCGCCTACGAAACCAAGGAGACGTCAGCAAGGTCCCGACAGCCCCGACAGCTATGCTTCTACAGGGTTTAAGCGCTCCTCCGACGGCCACGACGTCACATTAACAGGGCACCAACACCTCTCTGACAACCACGTCGGCATGTACATAGGACTCTGACTCCTCTCTGCCGGACACGTTAGCACACTGCGACACCCCCCATTGTACACTTGGGCCCTCTCCTTACGTCTATAAAAGGAAGGTCCAGGGCCCTCGTACAAAAAAGGTGGCCGCGCGGGAGGACGGGCTGACGAGCAGTCTCTCTCTCCCTCTCCCTTGCAAACGCTTGTAACCCCCTATTGCAAGCGCATCCGCCCTGGGCGCAGGACAACACGAGCCGCGGTTCCCCTCATTGTCTTTCCCCCTTGTGTTCTGTCTCGCGCCGACCCATCTAGGCTGGTACACGCAGCGACAATTTACTCGTCGGTCCAGGGACCCCCCGGGGTCGAAACACCGACAGTTGGCGCGCTAGGTAGGGGCCTGCTGCGTGTTGACGAACAGCTTCCCGTCAAGCTCCAGATGGGTAGTCTCCAGCAACCTCTCCAGCCCAGGACGCTGCTTCGTTTCGGGTGTCTCGAGTTCATGTCCCTCGACAGCAGCTACGACATGGTACTCCTTCCTCCGCTGCACGACAACGACAATGGCGGCCGTCAGCCCGCCCGCCAGCGACGGAATCGACGACGTCTTCCCCGCATGGCGGAAGAACAGCATCCGAGTCTGTCCCGTCACCTTCCCCGTCGACGGAGGAGGAGGCGGGGCAACCATGGCCAAGCAGGAGGCGGTACCTTGTCGGCTGTCGAGCGAGTCGACGATGTCGGCGCCCCAGAGGGGGACACGTCAGGCGTCGACCTCACGTCTGAGACGAAGACGGGCGTTGTTTCCCCGCGACACGCCAAAACCAAGCGGATGAATGACGCCAGCACGCTCGCGAAGGACCTACTGGGCGTTAGCCTCGTACCTGAGATAACGGTGCAGTCCGTCTCCGACGCGACTCCGTCACCATCCGTCGATCAAGAGGTACCGTCCGTTTTCCACCCTTTGCCTTTTAGATTCAGCTTCGACCCACCAAGCGACCCCGCTTCGGTGGACGCTTTCATAAAGGCATATCCGAACCTTCCGGGGTATCATATGTGGTCAACCTGGGACCGATTGACGGCCGTCTCGACCTACGGGCCCCCGGGTTCCGAGGAAGATGACGAGCCCGACTATGGTTGGGATTTCTCCGAGCTCGAAAACCCCAGTGCCATGCGGGACTTCATGACTACATGTGACTACTGCCTCTCTGATTGCTCCGATGATAGCCACAGCCTCGGCGACGAGGACTATGGCCCAAGTCGCGAATGTTTCCACGTCGATCTAGGGGGTCTCGACGATGGCAACCACCTTGGTATGCCGGAGGACGGCGATCCCCCTAGGCCCGCGCCTCGCGTTGACATCCTTCGGGAGCTAGCTATGGTCCCAGTCCCTGCGGGGGGTCAGGACGCACAGCTCGAGCAAATCCACGAGACGCAGGCCAGGCTCAACGAGGAAGCATGACAACTTGTGCAGCTCCGGCAGAACATCGGTCAGGAGTGGGCAGGTCGAGCACCAGCCGGAGAAGCGCGTCATCTACCCCAGGACGTCCAACACTGCATCGCTGACGATGTCAGGGCAAGGCTGCCCCCGGCTTCCAGTGGGGTCGGCCAGAACCTGGCTGCAGCAGCAATACTACTCCGAGCGATGCCGGAACCATCCACCACCGAGGGACGGCATATCCAGGGAGAACTCAAGAATCTTCTGGAGGATGTCGCGGTCCGACGGGCCGAAAGCTCTGCCTCCCGAAGGCAGGGGTACCCCCCGGAGCATCGCGCCGCGACTTCCCATTTCGTGCGGGAAGCCTCAGTTCACACCGGGCGCACGCGGGACACAGCGCCTGTGGCCCCGGGTCGCCACGGCAACGAGCACCATCGTCGCGACCGTCGAGCCCACCTCAACGAGAAGGTGCGCCGAGGCTACCACCCTAGGCGTGGTGGACGCTACGACAGCAGGGAGGATTGGAGCCCCTCGCCCGAACCACCCGATCCGCAAGCTTTCAGCCGGGCCATACGACGGGCACCGTTCCCGACCCGGTTCTGGACCCCGACTACCATCACCAAGTACTCGGGGGAAACAAAGCCGGAATTGTGACTCGCGGACTACCGGCTGGCCTGCCAGCTGGGCAGAACGGACGATGACAACCTCATCATCCACAACCTCCCCCTGTTCCTCTCCGACGCCGCCCGAGCCTAGCTCGAGCATCTGCCTCCTGCGCAGATCTCCAACTGGGACGACCTGGTCAAAGCCTTCGCCGGAAACTTCCAAGGCACATACGTGCGCCCTAGGAACTCCTGGGATCTCCGAAGCTGCCGCCAGCAGCCGGGAGAATCCCTACGGGACTACATCCGGTGATTTTCGAAGCAGCGCACCGAGCTGCCCAACATCACCGACTCAGATGTCATCGGCGCGTTCCTCGCCGGCACCACTTGCCGCGACCTGGTGAGCAAGCTGGGTCGCAAGACTCCCACCAGGGCGAGCGAGCTGATGGACATCGCCACCAAGTGCGCCTCTGGCCAGGAGGCGGTCGAGGCCATCTTCCGGAAGGACAAGCAGCCTCAGGGACGCCAGCTGGAAGACGTCCCCGAGGCGTCCGCCCAGCGCAACACAAAGAAGAAGGGCAAGAAGAAGTCACAAACGAAACGCGATGCCGCCGACGCAGATCTTGTCGCCGCTGCCGAACACAGGGACCCCCGGAAGCCTCCCAGAGGGGCCAACCTGTTCGACAAGATGCTCAAGGAGTCGTGCCCCTATCATCAGGGTCCCGTCAAGCACACCCTTGAGGAGTGCGTCATGCTTCGGCGCTACTTCCACAAGGCCGGGCCACCGGCGGGAGGTGGCAAAAGCCCACGACAATGATAAGAAGGAAGACCACAAGGCAGAGGAGTTCCCCGAGGTCCATGACTGCTTCATGATCTATGGTGGCCGGGTGGCGAACGCCTCGGCTCGGCACCGCAAGCAGGAGCGCCGGGAGGTCTGCTCGGTGAAGGTGGCGGCGCCAGTCTACCTAGATTGGTCCGACAAGCCCATCACCTTCGACCAAGGCGACCACCCCGACCGTGTGCCGAGCCCGGGGAAGTACCCGCTCGTTGTCGATCCCGTCATCGGCAACGTCAGGCTTACCAAGGTCCTCATGGACGGAGGCAGCAGCCTCAACATCATCTACGCCGAGACCCTCGGGCTCTTCCAGATCGATTTGTCCACGATCCGGGCCGGTGCGGCGCCCTTTCACGGTATCATCCCCGGGAAGCACGTCCAACCCCTTGGGCAACTCGATCTGCCCGTCTGCTTCAGGACTCCCTCCAACTTTCGAAAGGAAACTCTCACGTTCGAGGTGGTCGGGTTTCGAGGAACCTACCACGCAGTGCTGGGGAGACCATGCTACGCCAAGTTCATGGCCGTCCCCAACTACACCTACCTCAAGCTCAAGATGTCGGGCCCCAACGAGGTCATCACCATCGGATCCACATACCGACACGCGTACGAATGCGACGTGGAGTGTGTGGAGTACGCTGAGGCCCTCACCGAGTCCGAGGCCCTCATCGCCGACCTGGAGAGCCTCTCCAAGGAGGTGCCAGATGCGAAACGCCACGCCGGCAACTTCGAGCCAGCAGAGGCGGTTAAGTCCGTCCCTCTCGACCCCAGCAATGACGCCTCCAAGCAAGTCCAGATCGGCTCCGAGCTCGACCCCAAATAGGAAGCAGTGCTCGTCGATTTTCTCCGCGCAAACGCCGAGGTTTTTGTGTGGAGTCCCTCGGACATGCCTGGCATACCGAGGGATGTCGCCGAGCACTCGCTGGATATCCGAGCTGGAGCCCGACCCGTGAAGCAGCCTCTGCGCCGATTCGACGAAGAAAAGCGCAGAGCCATAGGCGAGGAGATCCACAAGCTGATGGCTGCAGGGTTCATCAAAGAGGTATTCCATCCCGAATGGCTAGCCAACCCTATGCTTGTGAAAAAGAAAGGTGGGAAATGGCGGATGTGTGTAGACTACACTGGTCTAAACAAAGCATGTCCAAAGGTTCCCTACCCTCTGCCTCGCATCGATCAAATCGTGGATTCCACTGCTGGGTGCAAAACTCTATCATTCCTTGATGCCTACTCAGGGTATCACCAAATCAGGATGAAAGAGTCCGACCAGCTCGCGACTTCTTTCATCACACCCTTTGGCATGTACTGCTATATTACTATGCCATTCGGTTTAAGGAATGCAGGCGCGACATACCAAAGGTGCATGAACCACGTGTTCGGACAGCACATTGGCCGAACGGTCGAGGCTTACGTCGATGACATCGTAGTCAAGACGAGGAAAGCCTCCGACCTCCTCTCCGACCTTGAAACGACATTCAAGTGTCTCAAAGCAAAAGGCGTAAAACTCAATCCCGAGAAGTGTGTCTTCGGAGTCCCCCGAGGCATGCTCTTGGGGTTCATCGTCTCCGAGCAGGGCATCGAGGCCAACCCGGAGAAAATCGCGGCCATCACCAACATGGGGCCTATCAAGGACTTGAAAGGAGTACAGAGGGTCATGGGATGCCTTGCGGCTCTGAGCCGCTTCATCTCGCGCCTCGGCGAAAGAGGCCTGCCCCTGTATCGCCTCTTAAGGAAGACCGAGCGCTTCACTTGGACCCCCGAGGCCGAGGAAGCCCTCGGGAACTTGAAGGCGCTCCTTACAAGCGCGCCCATCCTGGTGCCCCCCGCTGCCGGAGAAGCTCTCCTGATCTACGTAGCCGCAACCACTCAGGTGGTCAGCGCCGCGATCGTGGTCGAGAGACGAGAAGAAGGGCATGCATTGCTCGTCCAGAGGCCGGTCTACTTCATCAGTGAGGTACTGTCCGAGACCAAAATCCGCTACCCACAAATTCAGAAGCTATTGTACGCGGTAATTCTGACGCGCGAAAGTTGCGACACTACTTCGAGTCTCATCCGGTGATTGTGGTGTCATCCTTCCCTTGGGGGAGATCATCTAGTGCCGAGAGGCCTTGGGTAGGATTGCAAAGTGGGCGGTGGAGATCATGGGCGAGACAATCTCGTTCGCCCCTCGGAAGGCCATCAAATCCCAAGTCTTGGCGGATTTCGTGGCAGAATGGGTCGACACCCAGCTTCCAGCAGCTCCGATCCAACCAGAACTCTGGACCATGTTTTTCGACGGGTCGCTGATGAAAACAGGAGCAGGCGCGGGCCTGTTCTTCATCTCACCCCTCGGGAAGCACCTTCGCTACGTGCTGCGCCTCCATTTCCCGGCGTCCAACAACGTGGCCGAGTACGAGGCTCTGGTTAACGGGTTGCGCATCGCCATCGAGCTAGGGGTTCGGCGCCTCGACGCTCGTGGCGACTCGCAGCTTGTCATCGACCAAGTCATGAAGAACTCCCACTGCCGCGACCCGAAGATGGAAGCCTACTGCGACGAGGTTCGGCGCCTGGAAGACAAGTTCTACGGGCTCGAGCTCAACCACGTCGCCCGACGGTACAACGAGACTGCGGACGAGCTGGCTAAAATAGCCTCGGGTCGGACAACGGTCCCCCCGGACGTCTTCTCCCGAGACCTACATCAACCCTCCGTCAAGACCGACGACACGCCCGAGCCCGAGAAGGCCTCGGCTCAGCCCGAGGCACCCTCGGCCCTGCCCGAGGCACCCTCGGTCGCCGAGGGTGAGACACTGCCCGTCAAGGAGGAGCAGAATGGGGTCCCGCCTAATCAAAACTGGCAGACCCCGTACCTACAATATCTCCACAGAGGAGAGCTACCCCTCGACGGAACCGAGGCTCGACGATTGGCGCGACGCGCCAAGTCGTTCGTCTTGCTGGGTGACGGAAAGGAGCTCTACCACCACAGCCCCTCAGGCATCCTCCAGCGATGCATATCCATCACCGAAGGTCAGGAGTTATTGCAAGAAATACACTCGGAGGCTTGCGGTCACCACACAACGCCTCGAGCCCTCGTTGGAAACGCCTTCCGACAAGGTTTCTACTGACCAACCGCGGTGGCCGACGCCACTAGGATTGTACGCACCTGCCAAGGGTGTCAATTCTATGCAAGGCAGACCCACCTGCCCGCTCAGGCTCTGCAAACAATACCCATCACCTAGCCGTTTGCTGTGTGGGGTCTGGACCTCGTCGGTCCCTTGCAGAAGGCACGGCTTCATGCACCTGCTGGTCGCTATCGACAAATTCTCCAAGTGGATTGAGGTCCGACCCCTAAACAGCATCAGGTCCGAACAGGCGGTGGCGTTCTTCACCAATATCATCCATCGCTTTGGAGTCCCGAACTCCATCATCACCGACAACGACACCCAGTTCACCGGCAGGAAGTTCCTGGACTTCTGCGAGGACCACCACATCCGGGTGGACTGGGCCACCGTAGCTCACCCCATGATGAATGGGCAGGTAGAGCGTGCCAACGGCATGATTCTACAGGGACTCAAGCCGAGGATCTACAACGACCTCAACAAGTTCGACAGGCGATGGATGAAGGAACTCCCCTCGGTGGTCTAGAGTCTGAGGACGACGCCAAGCCGAGCCACGGGCTTCACGCCGTTTTTTCTAGTCTATGGGGCCAAGGCTATCTTGCCCACAGACTTAGAATACGGCTCCCCGAGGACGAGGGCATACGACACCCGAAGCAACTAGACCAACCGAGAAGACTCACTGGACCAGCTGGAAGAGGCTCAGGACATGGCCTTACTACACTCGGTGCGGTATCAGCAGTCCCTGCGACGCTACCACGCCCGAGGGGTTCGGTCCCGAGACCTCCAGGTGGGCGACTTGGTGCTTCGGCTACGACAAGACGCCCGAGGGCGCCACAAGCTCACGCCTCCCTGGGAAGGGCCATTCATCATCGCCAAGACTTTGATGCCCGGAACATACAAGCTGGCCAACAGTCAAGGCGAGGTCTACAGCAACGCTTGGAACATCCGACAGCTACGTCGCTTCTACCCTTAAGATGTTTTCAAGTCATTCATATACTTTGTTTACATACACAAGTAAAGTCTAACCATCAAGGAAGGGTCAGCCTTGCCTCGGCAAAGCCCGACCCTCCCTCGGGGGCTAGAAGGGGGGAACCCCCTCTGCGTCAAAATTTTCCTCGAAAAAAGTCTTTCGGCCAGAACATCTTTCGTGCTTTTCGACTACGTCGATAGTGGGATCCTGAAAACGACGGAGTACACGTAAGCGGCAAGGCCGACCGAGCCGAGGGACTCCTATGCCTCCGGGATACGGATACCTCACTCATCACCTTCTGCGATAAGTAACTCACGCTCGGATAAGCGATTCTGCTAACCGAACAAGTCTTAACGCTCAGAAATTTCTCTGCCGAAATGATTTTTCGTGCCTTCTCGACTATACCGATAACAGAATCCCGCGGACGAGCAAGAGTACACGTAAGCGGCGAAGGTCGACCGAGCCGAGGGACTCCAACGCCTCCGGGATATGGATACCTCACTCATCACCTTCCGCGATAAGTAACTCTCGCTTGGATTAACGATTCTGCTACCGACAAGCAAGTACTGATACTCGAAACAAGAGGAAAAGAAACACAGCTTTATAACACGACAATGACATGTTTGGGCCTCGGCGGCCGCAAAAAACATACGCACACTACAGACAAACTGTTCCCACAGGTTCAGACATCAATAGGGGGAGCAGCAGCACCCTCGGCATCGTCTCCACCTTCGACGGAATCTGACCCAGCCTCGAACGGCAACATGGGCAAAGGATCTCCACCTCGAAGGAAGATGTCAGCACTGCGCCTGGGCCATCGCCGCCAGGGTCTCCTCCAGGAACTCGGCCCAAGCAGACGGCTTGTCTAGCCGCTCCGTGGCCTCAGCCAGCTGTCCCCCGAGGACACCAGCCCGGCTCGTGGCCTCGGCAGCCCGACTCCGGGGTTGGTCCCGCCAGTAGACGACCCGGCCAGGCTTCGGCCACCGCTGCTACACCTCCTCGCCCTAGGCCGACAAAGCCCCTTTTTCGAGCCAACTTCGCCTCTGTCCCTGCTGACACCGCTGCCTCCAGCTCCGGCTCATCGCAGAGCGACTGAGGGTTTTCTTTAACTGGGCAAGAGAAGCCTTGAGTGGCAAGGCCGACCGAGCCGAGGGACTCCTACGCCTCTGGGATATGGATACCTCACTCGTCACCTTCCGCGTAGGGCAACTCACACTTGGTTAAGCGGTTCAGCTAGCCGACAGGCGAGACCTGGTGCTCGAAATGAGGAAGAAACACGGCTTTACGCCCAAATACACAGATGTTCAGGCCCCGACAGCCGCAATGAACATACACCGGCACTCAAGATGCCATTACAAACGGAACTCCGGTTCCACTCCCACGGGTATGAACAACCTCCACATCGGAGGGCCTGCGGGACGACAACTTCCAGGTGGCTCGCCGCCACCCACTCCTGCAGCAGCGACAACGACCTCCGCTCTAGGCAGCCAAACAACAGCAGCGATGACCTCAGGGCAAACGCTGCTGCGACAAGGCCCTCGCCCACGTCCCCACTCGAGGGGCGAGGACAAGCTATCAAAGCCAAAGAGCCGGAGGCCCGGAGCGCAGATGGCGCCGACGATCTCGTCGGCGACGAGGACTTCTCCAGCTGCCACCACCTCAGCACCGACGACGGTAGCCACCTGCCTACCGGCAGATCCCCACTCGGTGCGCTCCCCCGCCTCAGCCCGGATGACGAAAATCCTTGAAGCTGAGGGCGGGGCGGAGGCCACAGCCCGGCTCGCTTCTCCCCACCAAACTGCCCATTGGTGAGGGAATGCAGCCGGGCTGCACGACGAAAATCCTTGAAGCCGAACGATGGCTGAAAGGTACCGATCTCCACGAGATCGCGCTCCAAGGTCTTCACCAACGCGCTCAAAGGTCCTCCCCCTACGACACGGGGGCTGGGTCCCACACGACATGCAAGCTGGCCCAGGACAGAAGAAGCCAAACCGCCACGCGCGGAGCGTGTAACCGCCCAGCGGTTACAAGCATTCCTCTGTCTTCGCCTAAAACCAGCGGGTGAAAGGGCGGACCGCCATGCAGGCAGCATGCAACCGTGCCATGGGGATGCACCCTTTCGACTTCAACGCGTCCAGCATGGAGTCCCAGGCCCACACGTCATGTAACCGACGCGCCGGTTACTATGTGCGAAAAACTACAGCGCCACTTGCGCCAGCGCCGCGCCTTCTCGACTTTGAAACCAATGCCGCAATTCGAGGCAACCCTGCGTGTGGACCAGCAGTGCCAGCCAAACACGCCGGTCACGGGTCAGCCAGCCGCGGGAGAAGGCGCGACGGTCGATATGGCCAGAAGTGGGCCGACAGTAATGGCGGCAACAGGCGAGCGGAAGCAGCGGTCAAATCGTCTGCAGGCTCACGTCCCCTCCTGGAGCAGCAGGAGAGCCCTCTCCCACGGTGTGAAGACGACGCGCCCATGTTCCGTTCCTCGAACGGCTCGCGCATGCACAACGACTGCCCCGCAAACCACTCGTCCCGTCGCATTAACTCCGCGGTATGGCAGGCGATACCATTGGCAGGCGAAGCGGGCGACGCTTCACCTCCGCCATAATGACCGCGTCAAAAAAAGGTGCGCCACGTCGTTCAATTTCGTATCCTTTTTCTCTTCCCCTTTCTCTCTCTTGCTACAGGGACCGGGAAAGGGGATACTCCGAAAGGGATCCTTCTCCGCGAAGGAAGCGGGCCTCGAGCCCTCCTATTGATCAGAGGTTCGAAGGCTGGCCCCTCGGAAGGTTTCGACAGCCGCCTCAGAGCACTCGGGCTCCACGCCCACTACTGGTCAGAGGTTCGAAGGCTGGCCCCTCGGAAGGGTTCGACAGCCGCCTCAGGCCGATCGGGCTCCACGCCCACTACTGATCAGGGGTTCGTAGGCTGGCCCCCCGAAGGGTTCGACAGTCGCCCCAGAACATGCAGAGTGAGGGATGACTCTGAGTATGTTCGATACATAACCAAGGCTCGGGCTACGCTCCCGAGGTACCCTAGGACAATTCCGAGACCAGCAGGAGCGATTCTGTAACGGAATCCCATCAGAGGGAGGCATCGAGCCCTCGGACCCTATCAAACGGGACCGGGTCCGGCAAATCACCTGCAGGTACTTTTGGAGCATGCCTCTGGGCCACTAGCCGACCCTTATCGAACGGGGCACGGGTGTCCACTCGGATCACCCGTTAGCAACTCACTGGAGACACTATGTTCGACGCCCTCCGAGGGCAACATGGCGCTTTCCCCCTCCTCATTGCGGTAAGGCGATGAAGGGGCGTATGAAAAAAGCCGAGTCAGTCCCTGACCGTCTCTCGCCCTGTGCAGAGGCTCGGGGTCTGCTCTCGCGAACCCGGCTCCGGCCAAACCGTTGACAGCGTCAACATACCAGCCCGAGAACTCGGAACCTGACCATGCACCCGGACTACGATCAGATCGCATGAGGGAACAACCAGACCGGCCGAGGCATCACGAAAGGCACTAAGACCTCGGAGGAGTCAAACCACTCCTCCGAGGCCTCGGGGGCTACACCCGGCGGGTGCGCTCGTGCGCACCCAACGGAACGAAGTGTGACCGAGAAAGGTCGGTCCCCTTGCAAAAAGTTGCGACAAAGCCTCCAAGCGAGTACCAACACTCCCTTTGAGGCTCGGGGGCTACTGTCGGGGACCATAATTAGGGGTACCCTCAAGACTCCTAAACTCGGCTGGTAACCACCATCAGCACAAAAGCTGTAAAGGCCTGATGGGCGCAATTCAGGTCAAGGCTCCGTCCACTCAAGGGACACGATCTCGCCTCACCTGAGCCCAGCCTCGGGCAGGAACAGTAGACCAAGGCAGATTCACGCCTCGCTCGAGGGCATCCTCAAGTAACGGGCACACCTTCGACTCGCCCGAGGCCTAGCTCGGGCAGGCTTCACAGTGAAGCAACCTTGGCCAGATCGCCACGCCAACCGACCACATCACAGGAGCATTCAATGCAAGGATCGCCTGACACCTTATCCTGACGCACGCTCCTTAGTCGACAAGGCCGAAGTGACTGCAGTCACTTCGCCCCTCCACTGACTGACCTGACAGGAAAACAGCGCCGCCTACACTACTCCGACTGCTGTGCTACCCGCCCGGGTGAGGCTGACAACAGCCAAGTCCAGCCTCGGGCGCCATAGGAAGCTCCGCCTCGCCCGACCCCAGGGCTCGGACTCAACCTCGACCCTGGAAGAGACCTCGACCCCGAAAGACGGTCTCCGCCTCGCCCGACCCCAGGGCTCGGACTCAACCTCGACCCTGGAAGACGGTCTTCGCCTCGCCCAACCCCAGGGCTCGGACTCAGCCTCGACCCCGGACGACGGTCTTCGCCTCGCCTGACCCCAGGGCTCGGACTCAGCCTCGACCTCGGAAGAGCCTCCGCCTCGCCCGACCTTGGGCTCGGGCCAACCACATCGTAGGGGGGTACATCATTACCCTACCCCTAGCTAGCTCAGGCTACGGGGAACAAGACCGGCGTCCCATCTGGCTCGCCCCGGTCAAACAAGTAATGATGACACCCCGCGTGCTCCATGACGACGACGGTTCTCAGCCCCCTACGGAAGCAAGGAGACGTCAGCAAGGTCCCGATAGCCCCGACAGCTGTGCTTCTACAGGGTTTAAGCGCTCCTCCGACGGCCACGACGTCACATGAACAGGGCACCAACACCTCTCCGACAGCCACGTCGGCATGTACATAGGACTCTGGCTCCTCTCTGCCGGACACGTTAGCACACTGCTGCACCCCCCATTGTACACCTGGGCCCTCTCCTTACGTCTATAAAAGGAAGGTCCAGTGCCCTCGTACAAAAAAGGTGGCCGCGCGGGAGGACGGGCTGACGAGCAGTCTCTCTCTCTCTCCCTCGCGAACGCTTGTAACCCCCTACTTCAAGCGCATCCGCCCTGGGCGCAGGAGAACACGAGCCGCGGTTCCCCTCATTGTCTTTCCCCCTTGTGTTCCGTCTCGCGCCGACCCATCTAGGCTGGGACACGCAACGACAATTTACTCGTCGATCCAGGGACCCCCCAAGGTCGAAACGCCGACACTTATGTCAGAGATTGAGACGTATGAGACTTATGTTTGTGTTGGATACTTGTGTTGAACACTTATATATGTTTGTGATGGATATTTATGTTTGTGTTGGCTATTTATGTTTGTGATGATATCTGTGATGTATATATGTGATATATATGTGATATCTTTCGTTTGTTTGGATGGAATATAAAAAACAAATAAAAAAGGTGTCTACTGGTCACTTTGCCAAGTGTAACACTCGGCAAAGAGGTGCTTTGCCGAGTGTCCAGACCATAGCACTCGGCAAAGAACCAAGACCTGGGCACCGGTATAGGTTCTTTGCCGAGTGCAATGTCCTTGACACTCGACAAAGAAGCACGCTTTGCCGAGTGCCGTGCCAAGCACTCGGCAAAGAACCTGATATGGGGACCCTCTCTGGCGGATTCTTTGCCGAGTGTCCTAGGTGGCACTCGACAAAGATGGATTCTTTGCCGAGTGTCTGACCGACAACACTCGACAAAGGTAACACATTTGCCGAGTGTCACTCAGGACACTCGGCAAAGACGCCGTCTCCGTCACCCGACGCCGTAACGGCTGCTTTTCTTTGTCGAGTGTTGTCTGGCACTCGGCAAACCTCTTTGCCGAGTGCCCGAGAAAAAATACTCAGCAAAGAAGGCTTTGTCGATGCACTGTGTGCCGAGCCTTCTTTACCGAGTGCGACACTCGGTAAAGCCTGTGCCGAGTGTTTTTAAGGCTTTGCCGAGTGCTCTTGTGCCGAGTGTTTTTAAGGCTTTGCCGAGTGCTTCAGGCACTCGGCAAAGGCGGTGATTCCGGTAGTGTAGAGCAATTATGTGAAAGGAACTTCTCTCTTCCTCTCTACCTCAAACTTGGTTTTAATTAACTCTAACTCGCGTGATGCTAGCCGCCAGATATGACCTTTTCCGGCGTATGAGTAGATGCAATGAAATGACCTTAAAACGGGTTTCTTTACACCCACTCGTCACTCATGTAGCCTGCGTCTCGTGCGCGTACAGGCAACCAAACACGAGTTCTAGCAAAGTCAATACATACAATGATATAAGGTGAGACGGTGCAAGTAATAAATTAGACGGTATTTAAGTAAAGAGTTGTCCATGTTTTCTTCTCTATCAAACCATGCGGTCCCATTTTATTTTAAATTAGAAAAATTAGGTAGCGAAAAATGAAAATTAGTGGGTGGACATAGAGAGTTGCCTGCTTGTACCGGCAACACACCAAAACCTAACCGATCACATTCTCGAAAGCAGAAAACCCATTTGGCCTAGTCGAATTAATGAGCTAGAAACTCGACGTGATGCGTACTAGTAAACGCCCATAATGTGAGCCTGATCAAGTATGTGTCCGGATTGACGGAATGGACGGATGGACCTGTTTCATTTCATGGCTTCTTCCCCTTCCTTTTTGGATGAGTTTCATTGGTTAAGTGGGACGTGGAGGAGCAGGAAGTCGTGGATGCCAGACGCATTTCCACTTGATTGGTTCGCTGCTTGTACACAATCTAGCTCGCGCGAGCGTGGTTGACCGGATATAGATGTTTTAAATGTATGGGTGGATACGGATAAATAATTTTAAAATGGCTTATTTTACATCTGTTCATACGGGGTTACGTCTTCCACGTGCAGGCAACCAAACACGAGTTTAGATAAAGTTAATGCACACGATAGTCTAGGAGGTGATAAAACGGGCAACCAATCACACGGTAAATGAACAATGACCTTCTTTTTTTTCTTTTAGAATGCACGCCCACAGAAAAATTCCTTCTATGCCTTTTGAAACTAAGTTTTTTATGAAGAATTGAAACTTGAAAGCTACTCTCTGTTGATCATTTCAAAAAATAATGATAATTAAATTTATAAAAAAAACATCAGCAATATTTATACATTTGAATAAGTTATTTATAAAAAATGAATTCAATAATCTATATAATAATACATTAGTACTAATTATATATTGCAATAATAATAAATTTTATATTTGATCAAAATTAAATATATTTATTTTCAAGAACGACAATTGTTTTGGGACAGGGAGTTAGAGCAGAGCCAAAAAAACTACTCCTATACTCTTTGTAGCCCGTTTGAATGTTGATATTGGAGCACAAAATTGATAATTAGAATCAACTTTCTAAATTTATTGTTTGGTTACACATAGAATTGAGATTTGGAATCAGAGACTCAATTTTCTGGAATTGGACTATAACTAGAAACTCTCTCACACAAAATACAGAGCGTCATCCCTATGTATTGCGTAAAATTGGACCGTATAATCCAAACTTCAATTTAGCTACATCCAAACTATAGAATTGAAATTACATCTCATTTCAATATCATGGCTGATTTGATATCGAATCCAATTCAATTTCATGCCCTTCAATATCAACATCTAAACAAAGCATTAGACTATTTCCAGCGGCCTCCTTTATTTCACGACGTGACTCACTCTCCATTTTAAACTTCACTGCAATATGAAACAAAAACAGTATTTTACACACTCGTATTCACCCTCCACTGTGGATATAGACTCTTGTTTTGCTGACCTGATAGCAACGTTGTCCGAAAGAAGCGGGCCTAATAAACTGTCCATGAGATACGTGTAGTAACCACCACCTATGAGATGAGCAGTGACCAAACACCAAAGCGGTGTCCGGAAGAATGGGCGAGTGCCTGTCGGCGTAGTGCGGCGTGGGTGCATCATCCTCGCGGGCACCGTTTCTGCAAACGCTTCCAACTTGCGCTCACTCCAGTTTGGCTGCATGCGGCGCGCCCCTGCAGGAGCGCGTTGTCCACGGGCGCACAGATGCACATAGCCACATAGGGTATCGCGTCACGTCATCGTGAGACACAATGAACCGAACGAAGGAAAAGAAAAAGGGCAGATTGCCCCGCAAAGCACAGACATTAGGGGGGATCTTCGGTGCTCCATGTATGTGTTTGGTGGCACTTGCAATAGCAAAACCATGTTCTGCCAAACAAGTTCCCACCGCCGGCCGGAAGCAAGGAAAACCCCAGCTTAGCAGAGGAAGGCTACCCTAATCTGGGTCTCTGGGCTGAGCAAACCCAGCACGCACAACGAGGTAGCCAGCACAGCAGGTTAACCGTTGACCAAAAAAAAGTTACCTTTGTGAGTGATAACTGATTGTTTGCGCACTGCAGGCTGTTGTTGCTTGTGTTTTGGTGTACCTTGCTTGGCTAAGCAAGCCGATTCGGCATTTCGGCTCTTTCAGACGAGCAGGGCAAAACTCGCCGTGTAAAAAAACGATGATTCGAACTCCAGTGTCAATGGCTATTTGTAGCAATGGAGGTGGAGCAAAACTTGCTTGTGTATTTGTCGGCGTCTCGGACCCGGGGGTCACTTGGACCGACCAGTGAAATCGCTGCGTGCCCCTGCCCAGATGGGTTGGCGCGGGATGGAATACAAGAGGTGGGACAAGCCTTGTATTATCTTGCATCAGGGGTGCCGCTCGTAGTAGGGATTACAAGCGCGTCGCGTGGGGGAGAGAGAGACACAGAGTTCGTCCGCCGCTTCCCCCCGCGCGAACCCCCCTCAGGGTGGCCCTGGACCTCCATTTTATAGAGGCAAGGAGAGGATCCAGACGTACAACGGGGGGCATAGCTATGCGCTAACGTGTCCGGTAGTGGAGTGCCTAAGCCCTGTTGTTAACACCCTTTTGGAGGCGCCAATTACTCAAAAGAACCAGCGGCGGTGCTCTCTGGTCAGGCGCGGACGGTCCGTGGCCTGGGGCCGGACGGTCCGCGACCTGGCGCAGGGGCTAGGGTTTCTTGCCTGACGGCCGGACGGTCCACACCCTGAGGCCGGACGGTCCACACCCTGGCGACAGGGTCGTCTTTCTTCTCCTTGCTGGAATCTAGAAAAAAGATAAACTCGGGGGCTCGGGGCTGAGCAAGCCCAGCACGCACAACGAGGTAGCCAGCACAGCAGGTTAACCGTTGACCAAAAAAAAGGAAAAAAAAGTTACCTTTGTGAGTGATAACTGATTGTTTGCGCACTGCAGGTTGTTGTTGCTTGTGTTTTGGTGTATACCTTGCTTGCCTAAGCAAGCCGATTCGGCATTTCGGCTCTTTCAGACGAGCACGGCAAAACTCGCCGTATAAAAAAAAACGATGGTTCGAACTCCAATGCCAATGACTACTGTAGCATTGGAGCAAAGCTTTTCCACATGTCAAAACAACCGACCCATGTTTCTCTCCTTGCTTAACCTTTCCCACTTCTCAGTTCAGTTAAACTTGCCTTGCCAAACATATCCGAGGCCCCCTTTCCGTGTAGAAATAAATCTCACTTAAATTGCTCATGGCTTCTGTTTGGAGGAGCTCTGCTATCTGCCTCTCTCTCCACGAGTTTATCTTTCTAAGTTTATCGTAAGTTAAACTATTTAAACTTTGATATATACGATTAAATTATTCTAAACTAAAATAATCACATATCATGATAGTTTAGATCATGATGAATATATTAATTTTATTTTTATGTTATAATATCTTATAAACATTTAATATAATTGGTCAAAGTTGATAGCGATTGATCTAGAACAAACTCAAAAAGATAAACTCATGCGAAGTATATTTTTTGATGATGCGATTTTATTGAATTTTCTAGGATGGAGCATAGGGTGAGGAGCCGACTAAAAAAATTTCTATGCTAATCCTTATAAAAAAGTACAACAGAGAAATGTTTACTCCTAACTTTTAGTGTAAGTGTAGAAACGGTTCTCTTCTACTCATACACGAATCCATTGACATTTTAGGCCTTCTTTAGAACACAAGAAGGAATCAACAGGGAATTTTTTTCGTGTTTCAAAGGAGACCTTAACCGTTCGACTGATGGGAGTGATTCTCTTGGAAAGAGTTATTAACATACTTGTGCATGCTATTTTGTTCCAAAAAAAAAAAAACGATTGCAAATACATTTGTTAACAAGTTCGTTTAAATATATAAACAAAAGCATTAATATTTTTACACTACATAAGCAAATTATAAAATATAATTTAAAACAAATTAAATAATGTTTTTTAAATGTTATAATTGTTTACGTTTTTATTTATAATTAATTTAATTTGAGATACTTTGATTTGTGCTGGCATTGTTCTAATGAGACTACGACAGCATTGTGTGTCCTGTGTCGTTGCCACTGCCACACTGGCCTACTATTCTATAGCCTCTGTCCACGTCCCCGGCCACGTCTCTGTCGTTTTCTCTCCAGAAGCGTCTCGTCGCCGCTCCCTCGCTACACCCCCGACCCCTCACAGAAACAAACAAGCCCAGTCCAGGGCAAAAACTAAACAAGAGGGGTGGTGAAGAAAAGGGAAACGGAACCATCTCGTGGCAGAGCGCCGATCTGGACGGCGGAAGCAAAAGCAAATGTGATGGTTATCCGCACTAATGGGAGCCACGTTAGAGCGGGGTCCATTGGTCGGTCTCGACCAGTAGTGCCCGTGCCCTCCACCTGCTGCGCCTTTTCTTCCATCCCCACGCGAACGTGGGCATTCTTGGCATGCCGGTGCTGCAAGATACCACGTATCTGGACCCAGAAGTCAGCGAGGCACACCCTAGCGTTCCTTCTAGACGTCACGCCACGCCAGGGAACGAAACGACTCCTTGGCTAGATCCGCTGACTGCCTCTGCCGGAACCCACGCACCCGCGTGCTGACGCGCGGGGTCACACAAACACAACAGCGTCACACGCACACACGTACGCGATGGTCGCCCCCACCCCGCCTGCTACGCGTCCACAGACAGGGCGCCACGGCGAGCGGTTGCACGCCGCGTGCCTTGTATAAAGTCGGGGGCCGCCTTCCGCTGTGTTCTCGCATCTCTCGCCACTTCGCAATTCGCCAGTCGCCACCGGCACCACCACACCCACCCTCGCGGCCGCGAACAAACGACCCACTGACCACTGGCGGGCTGCACGGCAGCCATGTCTGCGCCGAAGCTGGACCGCAACCCGAGCATCCGCGACCGCGTCGAGGACACCCTCCACGCGCACCGCAACGAGCTCGTCGCCCTCCTGTCCAAGTAAGCGCCCCCCCGCAGGCCGCACCGACCGACCCCGGTCGCCGACCTCTGATCACTTGCCTCTGCTCTGCTCTGCCTGCCGCGGCTGGCTGTTACAGGTACGTGAACAAGGGGAAGGGCATCCTGCAGCCGCACCACATCCTCGACGCGCTCGACGAGGTCCAGGGCTCCGGGGGCCGCGCGCTAGCCGAGGGACCCTTCCTCGACGTCCTCCGCTCCGCGCAGGTGCCGGCGCCGTCCGTCGCGCTCTCTTTCCCTTCCCGGCGATGATTTCGGCTATATCTATATGCTGAGTGAGTGGGTTGTTGCTTGGCCCTGTGTGCGTGTTTGCATCCCCCCCCCCCCCCCCCCCCCCCGCCCGTTCCGCAGGAGGCGATCGTGCTGCCGCCGTTCGTGGCCATCGCGGTGCGCCCGCGCCCGGGAGTTTGGGAGTACGTCCGCGTCAACGTTCACGAGCTCAGCGTCGAGCAGCTCACAGTCTCGGAGTACCTCCGCTTCAAGGAGGAGCTTGTCGACGGCCAGTACGTGCTGCTTTACTCCGCGCCCCCGTTCTCTGCTTTGATTTTGCGTGCGTCCCTGTTCTCTTAGGCCCCGTTTGTTTCGTTGGAATTGAATTCCATTTTAATAATTATAATTTAGACAAAACTAATTAATTTCATATATTTATATATGTAATATATTTGTATATTATTCTAAATCATATGAGAAAGATAATTATATACTACATTTATGTTATAGCAAAGCAAATAGAATAGTGTGCTTTAAGTTGTACATCGGAAACATAGCATGTAAAGTTATAGAATCAATTTCCATCTCTCATCCCATGAATTTGAGATAAACCTATATGATAACTTTGGAAAGTGGTGGAATGTCATATTCTAAAAAATTAGCCTATTCCATTAGTAAGATTCCAATTCCTCAAAATGAAAGGAAACAAACGGGACCTTAGTAAACTTGCTCTCAGGCAACTCAGCAGCCGCGCTTGCTGGGGTCCAGTCAGGTTGACACTCCAATTGAGTAAACATGGCACTTTTGCACACCTTTCTTTGAAGAGAAACTTTTGTACACCTTCCTTTTAATGTCAATACATGTTTTTGGAGGACAAACAAACGTAAGCTCCCTATCGTTAATAACTTTCCGACCATATTGTTTCCTAGATTTGATGTATGCAATAAGTTAGTTGAAGTACCTTCCAGGATTGCCCGGAGCTTTGCTTCGACACGTTCCTCGTACATTTTAAGCAAACAAAACTTTTTTTTTCTCAGACTGTTCTCATGTTTATCCATACTTTTCTTTCGTCACTTCGTTATAAAGAACGTATTTAAGGCCATGTTTAAGAGTATATATCGCCCAAAAAAAAGTTAAACTGTATCCAAAATGGCAGGCACAATGATCCCTACGTTCTCGAGCTTGACTTCGAGCCGTTCAATGTCTCAGTCCCACGCCCAAATCGGTCATCATCTATTGGAAACGGTGTGCAGTTCCTCAACCGACACTTGTCCTCAATCATGTTCCGCAACAGGGATTGCTTGGAGCCCCTGTTGGATTTCCTCCGTGGCCACCGGCACAAGGGGCATGTGAGATTTCCTCTAGACATGGAACTTTTTTGGGTCAAAAATTGGTCTGATGTTATGCATAGTGTTGAACTGTTGAGGCTGAAGCTATACATGTGTGGTTATAGGTTATGATGCTTAATGATAGAATACAAAGCTTGGGGAGGCTTCAGTCTGTGCTGACCAAAGCTGAGGAGCACTTGTCAAAGCTCCCTGCTGACACACCATACTCACAATTTGCTTATAAGTAAGTCTTTATCTACCACAATGGGCTTATTGCTCCTTCATGTACTATTGTAAGGTAATAGTTTGGCATTTTTTTTTGTTGCGCCTACTTTGGGGCTTGAGTTTGTGAATAAACCCTGCATTGCCCTGATGTGCACTATTTTAGCTTGCAGTTTGCAATTTAATTTTCTCAGAGCTGATTAAAAAGGCTTTTGGATGAAGAATACATTTTATAAGAAATGTCGTGTTGACAATTACAGAATCAAATCTTTCGAGAAGGCATTAAGTTGCTCTTTTGTAGGCATTTTGGCATGCCATTAATCTGTTTTTTCACAA
This sequence comes from Zea mays, assembly GCF_902167145.1. Classification (NCBI taxonomy): domain Eukaryota; kingdom Viridiplantae; phylum Streptophyta; class Magnoliopsida; order Poales; family Poaceae; genus Zea; species Zea mays. Next base: position 56,917,761 of record NC_050096.1, on the reverse strand, counting down.
CCGACTAGAAAAATAGTTAGCTTCAACACATATATATGTTTTTTCTTTCTTTTGGTAACATTCAGATTTCAAGAGTGGGGCCTGGAGAAAGGTTGGGGTGATACAGCAGGACATGTTTTGGAAATGATCCATCTCCTTCTAGACATCATTCAGGCGCCAGACCCATCTACCCTAGAGAAATTCTTGGGGAGGATCCCCATGATTTTTAACGTTGTTGTGGTATCCCCTCATGGATACTTTGGTCAAGCTAATGTATTAGGCTTGCCAGACACAGGAGGACAGGTAATTATGACATGGGCTGAGATGTTAACAAATCTTGAAATTAGCTATTTTCCTGACCCTGCAGTTATCACAAGTCATGAGTTTACTTTGTTGCTGTCCAGATCGTCTATATACTGGACCAAGTCCGTGCACTAGAAAATGAGATGGTTCTCCGTTTAAAGAAACAAGGGCTTGATGTTTCCCCAAAGATTCTCATTGTAAGTGCATTTTTATTTTGATTCTTTCATTTTTTAGCATCTGTTAGGGTTGTATATCCTCTCTGTACATGCTTAGCTGTATTGTTCATCAGTCCCATTTTTTCCGGGTCTTGTATGCTGGTTCAGTTTTAACTCCTTACAGGAAACAGAAGAGCTTCTTAATTATGAGTTTTTGCTGCAGTACTCAGAAATACCCGTGAGCTATCCATTTGATTAGTTTTAGATGATTGTGATCACATATGACCCTAGGAAGTAGTAGGTGAAATTTATATAAATAAGAAAAAAACTTTGAGATTAAAATATCTTTTATAAGAAAATTCTTTGAGATTAAGAAAATTTTCCTCAAGATCTAATTGTTGCATGGGTGGTTTGTTGGTTGTGACAAATCTATTTGTTTTGGAACTTTGGAACATGAGCGACCATGATTAGCTGAAACCTGAAAGTATGTGTACAACCGCATGCCAGGGGCGAAGCTAGGATCTGAGATTAGGGAGACCAAATTAGATTAGAGGGGGTTGTTAGAAGCATTTTTTGCATCGTTTACATGAGAATTAGCTAAAGAAACTAACAGCCCCTATAGAATTAGGGGGGACATCCCCCCCCCCCCCCCCCCCGCATGGTAGTGCTGCTGGCGGTGCCAAACTTGAAATGAGAACCTATTGTTGCTACTTTTTTCTCCAGTCATCAAGCTTCTTGAATTTTGAAGAAAAAAAAACTTATAAAGCGATGGTGGCTGCATGTTCTTGTATGGATTAGCAAGCAAAAAGTAAAAAAAAACACAAGATCATAAAGCAATGATAGTGGCATGTTCTTGTATACTGTAACATCAAATATTTAAATGATAATTACTGGTATTCAATATAGTCTGATTATAAATCTAATTACACAGAAGAAGACTAAAATACAAGACATATTTATTAAACATAATTAAACATATATTTAATATCTATAATTAATATAACATTTAATGTGACACGAACTAAACTTCATTCAGGGGAACCAAACACCCGCTAACAAGTAACAAGTAGAGTAGTTGCACAGACGATGTTCTTTTCTGGTCACATGCATGGAAGCGCATGCACAAACTGGCCTAGGGTTTCCAGTGAGATGGGATGCCGTCCACTTAAAATTAGGGGATTTATTTTTATTTTCTTGGTATTTGCTTTTCTGGTCTCTTAGTTATTTTGGTTCATAATTTTCAAAAAATCAATGGCCACGATTTGTTCGAGATATTACTTTTTATGGGGTATCAAAGTACCCTAGCAAGGCTCATTAATTATTTACTTATTTGTTTTAGGTTACTCGGCTGATACCAGATGCAAAAGGAACATCATGCAATCAGCGGCTTGAGAGAATTAGTGGAACACAACATACTTACATATTACGAGTTCCCTTCAGAAATGAAAATGGGATACTTAAGAAATGGATATCAAGATTTGATGTGTGGCCATATCTGGAAACATTTGCTGAGGTGAATATCTTTGGTTTCTTTTGGTTCTTACCTTGAACATTGACCATGAGATGGCTCTGAACTGTCTTCTTTTAATGAAAAAAAATCTGAGGAAAGTACCTTATGACTTCATGGTACAATGTAAAATCTGTGAATAGTTAGTTAGGAGACGATATTTGATACCCCCTCAATTTCAAATTGCAATTCGTTTTTTTTTCTAGATTTGTAGTTTTACTATGTAACTCAGTGAAAATTATATACCTAGAAAGCAAGACAACTTACAATTTGTAATGGAGAGAGTACATATTAAGAAAAGGTCCAACACTCAAAAGGTAAGAATCCAAATTATTTCCAGTAGAGTTGCATGAAAAAGCAACATTTCTGCCTTTGCAAGTGTTGATTTCTTATATGCAAATTTTCTGTATGCCGGTTCTTTTTCTTACATGACATTTTCTACTTCAATGGTCCTCCCCATTTGACAAAAGCTGTATTTTCCTTTTTTGTACAGGATGCTGCTGGTGAAATTGCTGCTGAATTACAAGGTACTCCAGACTTCATAATTGGAAACTACAGTGATGGAAATCTTGTGGCGTCATTGCTATCTTACAAGATGGGAATTACCCAGGTATGCCCTGTTGATCATACTTGAGGTCTTACATTTGTTTCGTTGCTAACCATATATGCATGGTCCTTGCAGTGCAACATTGCTCATGCTCTAGAAAAGACTAAGTATCCAGATTCAGACATATTTTGGAAGAATTTCGATGAGAAGTACCATTTCTCCTGCCAGTTCACTGCTGATATAATTGCTATGAACAATGCTGATTTTATCATCACCAGCACATACCAAGAAATTGCTGGAAGGTTTTTATTCTGTTTCCATCTTGTTGGCCAGTGTAGATTTATTTTGTGACTTAACATTCACCAATTAATTTGCATGCACACTGAATCATGTTTACCTCACTCATGCATATACTGTTCTGATGTTAAGTTACTGTATTGATTGTAATTATGATAAACATGCAATCCATGCTTTTTCATGCATTAATCTTGCATGGACTGTGATCACATATGGATAATAGGTATTCTTAATTTCCTACAAGACGCTCGTATACTAATTTTTTTCTCTCTCAGCAAAAATACTGTTGGACAGTATGAGAGTCATACTGCCTTTACTCTGCCTGGTCTGTACCGAGTTGTCCATGGGATCGATGTCTTCGATCCAAAGTTCAATATAGTCTCTCCTGGAGCTGACATGTCCATATACTTTCCACATACCGAGAAGGCCAAGCGACTCACCTCTCTTCATGGTTCAATCGAAAATTTGATTTATGACCCGGAGCAAAACGATGAACACATGTGAGAGTACTTTCTGCTATCCTGCCTGGTCCTTTGAGGCCTTTTGGGTTGTGATGTGGGTGTCCATCGCAGTATTCTCTTCTAATTCGATTCGAGCTTTGAAATCTCTGCTGATGATATTGTCATCACTAATTCGCAGTGGGCATCTGGATGACCGGTCAAAGCCCATCCTCTTCTCCATGGCAAGACTCGACAGGGTGAAGAACATAACAGGGCTGGTCGAAGCTTTTGCTAAGTGCGCTAAGCTGAGGGAGCTGGTAAACCTTGTCGTCGTTGCCGGGTACAATGATGTCAACAAGTCCAAGGACAGGGAAGAGATCGCGGAGATAGAGAAGATGCATGAACTCATCAAGACCCACAACTTGTTCGGGCAGTTCCGCTGGATCTCTGCCCAGACAAACAGGGCCCGTAACGGCGAGCTCTATCGCTACATCGCTGATACCCATGGTGCTTTCGTACAGGTATATATATATATATGGCTCTGGATTACAATCTAGATTATATAGAGGTTCCATTCCATACCTGGCATATGTACCGACTTTAATCTTGGCATGTTAACTACAGCCGGCCTTCTATGAAGCGTTCGGTCTCACCGTCGTTGAGGCCATGACCTGTGGGCTTCCTACTTTCGCGACGCTCCATGGAGGTCCAGCTGAGATCATAGAGCATGGCGTCTCGGGCTTCCACATTGACCCGTACCACCCCGAACAGGCTGCTAATCTGATGGCCGACTTCTTCGACCGGTGCAAGCAAGACCCAGATCACTGGGTGAAAATATCTGGAGCAGGGCTGCAGCGCATATACGAGAAGTCGGTGCTGGAAATCCTGTTCTACTCATGGTTGGTCTCTAGTCAGTGTGATGCTCATTTTCTTTCGTACGTGTTGCGTACCCAGGTACACATGGAAGATATACTCAGAGAGGTTGATGACACTGGCCGGGGTCTACGGTTTCTGGAAGTACGTGTCGAAGCTCGAGAGGCGGGAGACGAGGCGCTACCTTGAGATGTTCTACATACTGAAGTTCCGCGAGCTGGTGTGCTCTGTTCTCAACTCTCTTAGCATTACAGTACATGGAAATGAAATTTAGTCTCTTGTCATTATATTTCCTTGTAAGATTGACTGGCTGGCTTCTGCTTCCCGTGCATGCAGGCGAAGACCGTGCCGCTTGCAATTGACCAACCGCAGTAGCTTGCGCAACTGCGACTGCGTAGCACTTGGTACAAGACTGAAACCTGAAGGACCTTCAGTAATTTAGGCGCGGCAGACGGTAGCCAATAAAATGTGCCGGAGCTGAACTGGTTTTTTATTATGTACATAATGGCAGTATAACAAAATTACTGAAGGCAGGTGGGTTGCAGTTGTGTGTTCGTTACTGTTTACTGTATTATGTCAAGCTGTCGGCTGCAATTTCTTTGCTGGCAAGCCGCAGGCACTGGTGAAGTGCTGATAAATACATCATATTCTGTTGACCTGTGAAGAAACTTGTTCTAGGTGGATTCCATTGTACTAGCTCTGTTGCCCAGCATCTCCTTGTTTGGGAACATTAACAACCAGCCCTCAACCCTCAATAAAATAGTCGCATCATGTAGCTACCGTTTTCATCTCAAATCCATGTAGATTGGATAACAAGTCAAAATCCTTTATATTTTTTTTCTAATCGCATCTAATCTATATCCAAATCCTTCATATATTTTTTAATCGCGTCATAGGAATAACCCAGGTCTTCTGGTTACTAGATGGGAGACATGGGAGTGTCAACTGTGCCAAACGATTCAAGAAAGCTCATTAACCGGCTTTAAATGTGAATATGTGATACCCCCATAACCGAAATTAATCTACAATTCGCAACGCAACGCGTCGCGTCGTTGCCAGTCTGCCACACGGGGGAAAGAACCGTGCTAGGCACTGTCACACGCTGCTGTCGTACCGTGGAACACTCTGCGGTGCGGCGGCGCGGCAGAGCGGGCACGTCGTGCTCACTCGCAACCACGCCTGGATGCACTCCGCGTGGAACCCGTGGCCGCAGCCCAGCACGAGCCGCGTAGCGGCCTCGCCGTCCCCGGCCTCCGCAAGGCACACCGCGCACTCGACCTTGCCGTCCGCGCCGCTGCGTACCGTGGCCACGGGCACGGGCACCGAGAGCGAGAGCGGCGATGCCGTCGTTGCGCGAGGCGGTCCGTAGGCCGCCGTCGCGTCCCGAGACGGGCAAGACAGCGGCCGAGCGGACGAGGTGGCTGGAGGAGCGGTAGCGCCGCCGGTGGCGTTGCTTCTGGTTCCGTGCTTCCTGCACTGCCAGATGAAGCGCCACACGAGGTAGAGCAGCACGACGAGGACGCTCAGGGCCGCCAGCGCTGACGAGGCGCGGCTGGAGACCCGCCCGTGCGGCGCCGGCGCAATGCCACCGCTATCGGTGTCCATCGTCGACGAGTATCGGGCTATCGTCCTAGGCTCTGGCCACCCCCGTTAGCTGACAAAACTAGCCGGTATAGTACGCAGAGGAGAAGTTCGCACTGACCGGAGGGAGGCATACATAGAAGTCTTGTGTCAGATCACGTCATCAGGCCAAATATATAATATGATAGCGTCCATGAACGATAGTAGATAGTTACGTATATATACTCATGCTCACTAGTATTAAATGAAACACACCATGCCGTTGGGTACGAATAATACCTTCATTTGTCGCAACTCGCAAGGGAGCAATTAGCCGCAGCAGGTAACCTAAATTAGGTCCCAAATTACGTCCTTTAACTTTGTATAACTTAGTCTAAATCGCTTCTTTATCTTCGAAAATTTGGTAAGGTACTTTTCAGATACTAATAGGCATGTTAGATTAATATTATTAGATTTAAATTAAAAAAAAACCACACTTTAATATGGAAAGTAAAACTTCTTAGAGAGTTAAAGCACATCAAGTTTGACTAAATTTATATACTAAAAACAATTATTTATGATACCAAATAAATATTATTAGATTTTCACTAATTGTTTAACGCCGTAAATATTTGCGGTGTCCTCACTCCTCAGTAGTTTTGGTCAAACTTGAGGTTGTTTTGTTTCTTCAAAAGAAAATTAGAATAACCTATATGCCACCTCTGGTATGGGCTAATTCAATCTTGTGCACAAGTCTAACATAATTGTACATTCTTGAGAAAACTCCTTTTCGAGTTCGAGTTTTCTACTCCGATTCTTCGTCTTTGATCTTAGAGTGCTCAAACTTCTAGAACACTCTTGGATTATCTCTATCTTTACGCTCACAAAGTTTTACCTCATTCCGAGTGGTTTTTATCGAGTAGCACTACCGCGCAGGGCGCTCGACACTACCATACCACGACACTAATGTTCGGGACCGTGTCTGAGGAGGGTGGACTGCCCTGAACCCCCACTTCTCAGGGCCCCATCTCCTCGGTGCATATAGTAACCCTCACTCTTAGGGCTCAAACTAGCGACCAGCTTTGCCGCCCACAGCCTACACGCAAGCGATTGTAAATAATTTGATATTTGAGCTAAGAATATCACAAATGACACTGCTAGATATAGATCAATATTTGCTAGGGATTTTTTTTTTAGTTTGTGGGAGAAATAGATTGCTATCCCAATATATAATTCGGAAGAAGGAAGGAGCCATGCACGGTTACAGTTTACAAGCTTATTTAATTTCAACCGATTCTGATGCATGCTAATTAGTTTACAAACTAGTACTACAAGAAAGACGAGGCGACGACCATGTTATTTATCAAAACTATCTGGTAGAAACATAGCAAGCTTATTTCAGGCGTTTCAAGTGGCAGTGCATGCATCTATCTATTGTCTCCGGATATTCAATTCAATAGCTCCCGCCGAGCAGCTTCTTGATGTCCTTCTGCGGGTACGCAAAAAAGTCAGTGCTGTAGTAAGATCACATGAGATGACCGATCGAGGAAGCTGAACCGCGCGCGCCTCCTCACTCACCTGGATGCTGAGTGGGTAGGTGGTCGGAGCATACCGCTCGGCGACATGCCCCTGTCTGTCCACCAAGAACTTGGCGAAGTTCCACTTGATGTCTTCGCCCATGGGGCCGGTCTTGCTGGATTTCAGAAACTTGTAGATGGGCGCAGCGTCCTCGCCGTTCACATCGACCTTACGGCCGGCAAAAAACAAACGCCGAAAACACGTGTTGTTATTAATTGCATGTGATCGATCGTTGTCTATTTCAGCTTGGACATGCAAAAGAAGAAGAAGAAGAAGAAGAAGAAGAAGAAGAAGAAAACCCAGAAATTTATAAGAAAGGTTTGCGCGCACAGAATTAAATTTACCTTGTGAAGAATCGGGTACTTGGCCTTGAAGCGAGCGCAGACGAGCTGGACGATCTCCTCGCTCGTGCCGGGCTCCTGCCCGCCGAACTGGTTGCACGGGAACGCAAGGATCTCGAAATCTGAAGGTCGTCGTCACGTACGCCAAATTATGAATCATAACCGACCCAAATAATTAATTACATGAGGAAAACGGGCATAACCAGAAGAGAAACTGGATTCGATCGATGTCTCTCTGAAAGGCGACCGACAGAGACTCACCCTGGTCCTTGTACATCTCGTGTAGCTGGGCAAGCTCCGTGTAGTTGGAGTTGGTCAGGCCACTGTGTGTCATTGTAAAGAAACAACAGTTACATTGTTTAGGCATGCAATCGCTCAGACGCATATGCTGTATGTGCTGACAGAGGGAACATAATGCATGGTGGCTGTATGTAGTATATTACCACTGTGATGCGACGTTGACGATGAGGAGAACCTTGCCCTTGAAGGTGCTCAGGTGCACGTCTTCGCCGCTTGCGTCCTACACACACACACACACAGACAATGTGATATAACGCATGCATGCACTTCTGAATCACCGTTCGCACGCATTAGTTTTCCAAGGGAACTACTAGCTAGCACTAGCAGGCGGCCGGACCTTGACGGTGAAGCCGTGGACGGAGCTGGCGGCAGCCATGGCGGATTGCCGGAGCCCGGTCGGAGGAGGATATACCAAGGCGATCGAGAGCCACAGAGACAGCCACCTGCTGGGAGATGCGTGTGGGGGTTCGATCCCGTTTTATATAGCGGATCAGCCGAGCAGTCTACGCTGCGCCGCGGCTCTGCTGGCTGTAGCTACGATCGAGGTTGCTGTCGCCTTGGTTGCATTGTGGTTGGTGTTGCGCCATCATCTGAGGCAGGCAGAGCCGCAGCTTGACGAGATTCTTGATCGGTACAAGGGGATGGAACCACAGGAAAGTCGTACGGGAGAGCATAAACCTCAGCATCTTCCTCCAGCTGCCCGGCATTGTAGTTCACGCCGACTAATATAAGCGCGGCCTCATTGCCTTTGCTCCATATGTCCAGAACAGAATTCGACCCTGGATCAAAGATCGAGAATGACGCACGATGACTACCTTCCAGGTTTCCATGGGCAACACGCCAACAGGCAGGGGGAATATGATGGACCCAACTTATTAAGTTAGGTGCCGTTTGGTTCGCATATTAGTAACGTAATAGTTAGCCGGTAACGTTAAATCATGTTAATTCTAATCGTAATCTATACCACATTATAAATGGATATCGACTTATTCAAACTTGTTACCGTCGGTATTCAAATGTGAATCATTACCACGTTACATCATATGAAACAAACGGCACCTTTATCTGCTAAAATTAGCTAGGGCATCCAAACAGTTTAGCTAATAATTTAACTATTATCTATTTTTAACAAATTAGCTAATAATTAATTATCTATTCATTAGCTAGCTAATTTTAATAGTAATTTTTAGTCAACTAATTATTATCTCTAATACATTCAAACACTCCCTAAATCTCCTATTCAATTTTAAGATCTAATCTCTTCGGATCTCTCTCAATTCTCTTCGAACCAAACATGCCATAAAAACATCTTTTTCCGCTGCTCTAGAAACGTATATGGTGGACATGGTTGACTTTGCCTTCAAGGATGTAGTATTATCTAAACGGCTCGAATGCTTATATATATCTCTCGCATCGTACATCTTTATAATAGAGCTAACAAATGCTACACAATTCAAAAAAAAAGGTTTCCAAGATAGCGGAGTTAGCAAGTTCGGAAATTGTCCAAGCGAAAATTGATGCCAGAACCCTCTGGGACATAATTCCATTCTAGAAAGATCAGGGCTAGTTTGACAATCCCATTTTTTTCATGGGATTTTTTTTTCGTTAAGAAAAATTAGTTTATTTTTCCTTAGAAAAATAAAAATTTGGAAAAATAGAGTTGTCAAGCTAGCCCTAAAAAGAAAACTAAAACACGGGTATATTTCTATTTTCACTTGTCAAACCCCAATGCAAATAATTCATGACACTGTTTCCTTGTCACTTATTACATAACATCAGCTACCTGGCAAGAACAAAACCCAATGCAAATAATTCATGACATTGTTTCCTTGTCACTTATTACATAACATTAGCTACCTGGCAAGAACATAACCCAATGCAAATAATTCATGACATTGTTTCCTTGTCACTTATTACATAACATTAGCTACCTGGCACGAACACAAACCCATGCAAATAATTTCTATACATGGTTGCCATGTCACTTGTTACATAGCATTAGCTACTTGGCAAGAGAAGGTTGACTGATGCCAAGATAATGGAAGGCGCCTCATGAATCAAAGTGCACTGCTCGTATTTGAACAAGAATACAACTGTTTTCTCAGATACCATCCGCCATGCAAAAAACATTTCTCTACTTCGGTCAGGACCTAATGACCATATGAAAAATTATTTGCTTTATTTATGGATGCGCTAGAATCATTAACTTGGAAACACAGGGCCACCAGAACTCGCGGATGTGGCAACCTGAATGCTTCAAAGAAACATAGTGAACATGGGGTTATCAATCAGAAGGACCAATCATTTTCTCTGGGACGACAAGCTCATGGAATTCTTGCTCCGTTAATACTCCAAGGTCTAATGCAGCTTTCTGGGGAAAAGATAAAATAGAGAAGGGATTAGTGTATAATACCATGAGAAAAGTTTAAAGAATGTGAAATCAACACAAAATACAATTCCCATGATTAGGTGGTACTCTAGGAGGATAAGAATAAACAAGAGAATGGAGAATGAACTTATATCACATGATTTAATGTCCTTCAAGTTTACCATATCTAATGCCTTAAGAATTGAATAGTTCAGCCAACCAGGCCAAGATATCAACATGCGCAAGTCACCTAAGCTAAGATAGCACGTAATACACCACAGAGCAAGGCCAAGGCAAAGTGAAATAAGTAACGAAAGATCACCTTCAACGTGGTTCCTTCTTTGTGGGCTTTCTTAGCAACAGCTGCAGCATTGTCATAGCCAATTTTCTGCAATCGTTCAAAAAGTAAGCATGGCTCACTACTTTTTACAACCACAAACAGATATTTAAAAAAGGTAAATTTTCATTTTACTTACAGGGTTCAAAGATGTCACTAACATCAGAGACTGGACAAAAAAAGGAAGAGAAATAAGTATTGCACCTTATACAGTATACACAAATCATTTGCAAGTACTCAGTAAAAAATGTCATGGATTGTTACCTCATGCAAAAGTTGTGAAATTCTCTTGTGGTTTGCTTGAATTCCCCTGACACAATTTTTCTCAAAGGACACGGATGCATCCCCTAACAACCTCAATGACTGTTGAAAAAGGGAAAGGTTATAAGACATTTGCAGTAAAAATCACGAGGTTAAAGTTACCAACTCATATATTAACATTATGTACCTAAATCAACAAGAGGGTTATGAGGCTAGAAAGAGTCCCTATAGTAAATTAACCGTATTGAAGTATGATAGTAGAAAGCATACTCGAAGTAATCCGGCTGCGATCATTGGCTTAAAAACATTCAGTTCAAAATGCCCATTGGCACCACCAATTGTAACACCAACATGATTACCCATAACCTGCAATGCCATCAACCAAATGACAGTTATTTGAAATTATTAAAATTCAGATATAGTCAGATGCATATGCTAGAGTAAATAATGCAGAAGAAATAGAATGTCAAGACAAATATGGTTCAGCTTCAGCAGCAGCCACAGTCAGGTACCAAGATTTCAGCTTATTTGCAAAAAGTAAAGGTGGAGGGCCCCTCGTATAAGCATATTTCATTTGTCAGATATGCTAAAAGAATTCATTTTTATCAACTCAATTATTTGTTATTGATCGCTATTCAGATGCAATTGTTCCTTATCCAACATTTAGTTTTAAAAGTATAGTAAAAAGCACTGCATCAGACAAATTATATGACTCAGATCTATGTAATTTCCTACAGTAAATTACAACAACTGCTCCCTAAAAATGTTTCTGACTATCTAAGCAAGCTGGAAGGTAGTTATGACTTATGAGGTGCAGATCACCTTAACCATAAACAACATAATAGATGAATATGTAGTCCTCACAAGGAATATGGAGATTAGAATTTTCTTCAAACATTAAATTTTGTACCTGTGCACAAACCATTGTCAGAGCCTCACACTGGGTTGGATTAACTTTCCCCTGAAAAGTACAAGTTGAAACAGAAGCTTCACAATGCTGTCTTCCGTTGATCAACATACAAAAACCATATCATGATATAATAACAGTCTGCTTACAGGCATAATGCTGCTCCCAGGCTCATTTTCTGGTAGGATTAGTTCACCAAGACCACACCGAGGACCACTATGATTGTGTTGGAAATATTTAGTGCATGCCCCCAGAATGCTAGAGAAAATCATATGTTATAAAAAATAGAAGATTGGAATAACGACCTTCCTAGCAAACGTATGTCGTTTGCTATCTTCATAAGAGATGCAGAAATTGTATTTACGGCACCACTGCTCTCAACAAAAGCGTCATGTGCTGCCTACTTATAAGGAAAAAACTGATGAAAACATATAGTGATGAAACAATAGAATATAGTCTGAATAATATAAAATTAGAAGGAAAAGTAGCCAGACAATAAAACCGAAAGCCATATTAAATACACTATACAAATAAGTGGTTGGATTTTGCTTCTACAAAGAACAAAGCCTAACAACTAGAATTAAATAAAATAAATGAAAATGACATACACATGTTAATATTTCGTCCACTCAACTTGGGAACAGATGATATTTGTGTCAGTTGATTTCAGTTCGTAACTATTTGTTATTTTCATTTTGTGAGGCAACATATTCAAAAATGCCCTTCCAACTGCTAAACAGTAACAAATTCCTTGTCTATATGCAGTAACAAATTAGAGTAAGATTTATATATGTGCACTGTTACTAACCAAAGCTTCAAACTTGTTCTCTGCTGTCACAAAGGGTAGGTTTGTTTCCTCAGCCACTGCAGCAGCTATTTTGGCATCAAATCTGAAAAAGACAGATTGGATTTAGGTATTTAAATAAATGAAAGGAACGCCTTAGGTAAAGCATGGAATTAACACTCTGTTTCAAAGTAATCCTAAACCAAGTACCATAAGTCCATAAGATTGGTAATGATTAACCATATAAAAGAAAAAAAACAATTTGGGAGGATACTCAAATCTCCATATCCCACTTCTTTTAATCCAGAAGTAGACATAGGAGATGAAACTGGAAAAAGAAACTAGATAGTAATGAAACTAATTCGAAAATTCGAACTGACAGATTAACCTGGGTTATTCATTGCACTCTGGATGGCAAGGTTACATGAATTTTCTTCCAGAGGCAATTGGTGATTGACTACTAGGTAACTCAATAAAATTTAGAAAGCGAGGATCATTGAAGATTTTTCTTCCAGAGCCGAGCCGAATCTGAGTGAGCCAGAGCCGAGCCGAGCCGAATCTGAGTGAGCCAGATCAGACTCGTGAGCCTCGAGCTTTTTTCTAGCCCTACCTACGACACACTCATGACCTATCACAACTAGGCCTTAGCGCGCAGGTGAAAGGGAAATAGGGTTAACCTTTTCCCAGTATTAATTTTGGTGGTTGAATGCCCATCACAAATATTAGACTAACTAGTTTGCTCTAGATTATATACTATACAGGTGCATAAAGGTTCAACACAAACCAATAAAAGATTAAAGATTGGGTTCAAATACAAAAGAGCAAAGAAATCAAGTGTGCCCTGGTCTGGCGCACCGAACTGTCCGGTGTGCCACCGGACAGTGTCCGGTGCACCAGGTTCGTACCAGAGTAAACTGGCCACTCTCGGGTTTCTCAGAGTGTGCTCCGCTATAATTCACCGGACTATCCAGTGTGCCACCGGACTGTCCGGTGCACCAGCGGAGCAACGACTACTTCGCGCAACGGTCGCCTGCAAAAGCTGAAGATTCAGATGAACAGTGCACAATAGTGCGCGGTAGAGCAGAGCTGCCCATTAGAGGCACACCGGACCATCCGGTGCCACTAGAGGACAAAGCCTCCAACAGTCAGAAGCTCCCGAACCCTAACGGTTGGGTGACGTGGCTGACGCACCGGACTGTCCGGTGCGCCCATCGACAGCAGTCTGCCCCAACGATCCTTTGGTGGTTGAGGGCTATAAATACCCCCAACCACCACCACTCCAAGCATCCAAGTTTCCAGCACTTCACATTCAATACAAGAGCTAGTGCATTCACTCCTAGACACATTTTCAATAGAATCAAAGCCTCTCGAAGTCCCAAATACATTTCACTCACCTAGTGACTTGAGAGAGAGTTTATTCGTGTTCTTTGCGCTCTTGTTTCTTGGATCGCTTTCTTCCTTCCTCATTCTTGTTCCCAAGAGAATTGTAATCAAAGCAAGAGACACAAGTGTGTGGTGGTCCTTGTGGGGTCTAAGTGACCCGTTTGATTAAGGAGAAAGCTCACTCGGTCTAGGTGACCGTTTGAGAGAGGGAAAGGGTTGAAAGAGACCCGATCTTTGTGACCACCTCAACGGGTACTAGGTTCTTTAGAACCGAACCTCGGTAAAACAAATCACTGTGTTCATCCGCTTTATTTCTTGGTTAATTTGTTTCCCCCTCTCTTTCGGACTCTGATTTAATTCTAATGTTAACCCCGGTTTATAGTGTGTGCTTAAGTTTATAATTTTCAGATTCTGTCTATCCATCCCCCCTCTAGGCGACTTTCAATTGGTATCAGAGCCCGATACTTCATTAGAGTCTAACAACTCGAAGTGTTGTCGGGAGCATCCGCCAAGAGGGAGATGGAAACCGGCGAGAAGGCCACAAGCTACGGGAAGGCTCCATCAAGGGAGTCCGGCCTCAAAGGCAAGGAGGAATCCCCTCCCCACGTCAAGTCGCATCGGAGTGGCGACAAGAAGAAGAAGAGGAAGAAAGTGGTCTACTACGAGATCGACTCTTCGTCGCCCTCCACATCCGGCTCCGACGCGGCGTCCGTCACTTCTAAGCGCCATGAGCGCAAGAAGTATAGTAAGATGCCACTTCGTTATCCCCGTATTTATAAGCGCACCCCCATTACTTTCTGTTCCATTAGGCAAGCCACCATGTTTTGATGGCGAAGATTATTGTATGTGGAGTGATAAAATGAGGCATCACCTAACCTCACTCCACACAAGTATTTGGGACATTGTTGAGTTTGGAGCGCAGGTACCTAATGTAGGGGACGAAGATTACGATTCGGATGAGGTTGCCCAAATCCGACACTTTAACTCCCAAGCGACTACTATACTCCTCGCCTCTCTATGTCGAGAGGAGCATAATAAGGTGCAAGGGTTAAAGAGCGCTAAGGAGATTTGGGACGTCCTAAAGACCGCGCACGAAGGAGATGAGGTGACCAAGATCACCAAGCAGGAGACGATCGAGGGGGAGCTCGGTCGATTCATCCTCAACCAAGGAGAGGAGCCACAAGCGATGTACAACTGGCTCAATACCTTGGTCAATCAAGTGTGCAACCTTGGGAGCACAAAATGGGATGACCATGAAATGGTCAAGGTTATTCTTAGATCCCTCGTATTTCATAATCCCACTCAAGTTCAATTAATACGTGGTGATCCTAGATATAAGCTAATGTCTCCCGAGGAGGTAATTGGAAAGTTTGTGAGCTTTGAACTAATGATCAAAGGCTCCAAACACATCGTCAACTTAGAGCAAGGCGCCACCTCAACACCTGAGGTGCAACCCATCAAAGCGACGAAAGAGAAGAAAGAGGAGTCTACATCAAATAGGCTTCCCATCGACGCCTCCAAGCTCGACAACGAGGAAATGGCGCTCATCATCAAGAGCTTTCGCCAAATCCTCAAGCAAAGGAGGGGAAAAGACTACAAACCCCGCTCCAAGAGGGTGTGCTACAAGTGTGGTAAGCCCGATCATTTTATTGCAAAATGTCCAATGTCTAGTGATAGTGATAGGGGCGAAGACAAGAAGGGGAAGAAGAGAGAAAAGAAGAAGTACTACAAGAAGAAGGGTGGCGATGCCCACGTGTGTCGGGAATGGGACTCCGACGAGAGCTCCACCGGCTCCTCCTCTGACGAAGATGCCGCCAACATCGTCGTCAACAAAGGCCTTCTCTTCCCAACATTGGCCACAAGTGCTTCATGGCAAAGGACGGCAAAAAGAAGGTACAAACTAGAACCGCCCCAAGTATACTACATCTAGTGATGAGGGTAGTTCTAGTGAAGATGAAGATGATTTGCTTACCCTTTTTGCGAACCTTAACATGCAATTGATAGGAGCCATTCATGAAGGATGAACTCTTAAACAGCCAAGAGGAATTCCTTATTAAAGAAAACAAAATGCATGTTAAAGTAAAAAATGCTTATGCTCAGGAAGTAGAGAAAAATGAAAATTTAACTAAGGAGTTTAGCATTTGCCATGACACTATTTCAAACCTTAGAACTGAGAATGCTAGTTTAATTGCTAAGGTTGAAAAATTAAATGCTTGTAATGATTCACTTGCTAGTCTTAGAACTGAAAACGACAATTTAGTTTCTAAGATTAAAGAGCTAAATGCTTTTATGTATAAGAATGAGGCCTCTAGCTCTAGGCAATCAACCCATGTTAAATTGCCTAAGAAGAAAACTCCTACTGCGTCAAATGAGCCTAACATTTCATTTAAGACTTTTGATGCATCTTATGTTTTAACTAACAAATCAGGCAAAGTAGTTGCCAAATATGTTGGGGGCAAACACAAGGGGTCAAAGACTTGTGTTTGGGTACCCAAGGTGCTTGTTTCTAACATCAAAGGACCCAAGACTGTTTGGGTACCTAAGAACAAGGCCTAAATTGTTTTGTAGGTTTATGCATCCGGGGGCTTAAGTTGGATAATTGATAGCGGATGCACAAACCACATGACAGGGGAGAAAAGAATGTTCTCCTCCTACGAGAAAAACGAAGATCCCTAAAGAGCTATCACATTCGAGGATGGAAATCAAGGTTTTGTCAAAGGACTTGGTAAAATTGCTATATCACCTGATCATTCTATTTCCAATGTTTTTCTTGTAGATTCTTTAGATTACAATTTGCTTTCAGTTTCCCAATTATGCAAAATGGGCTACAACTGTCTATTTTTAGATACAGGTGTTACTGTCTTTAGAAGGAGTGATGATTCAATAGCATTTAAAGGAGTGTTAGAGGGTCAGCTATATTAAGTTGATTTTAATGATAACACAGCTGGACTCAACACTTGTTTAATTGCTAAGACTAATATGGGTTGGCTCTGTCATCGTCGACTAGCCCATGTTGGAATGAAGAATCTCCACAAACTTCTAAAGGGAGAACACATTTTGGGACTAACAATTGTTCATTTTGAGAAAGACAGAGTTTGTAGTGCATGTCAAGCAGGAAAGCAAGTTGGCGCACATCATCCACACAAGAACATAATGACAACAAACAAGCCACTGGAACTACTCCACATGGTTCTATTTGTCCCGATAGCTTACATAAGCAACGGCGGGAGTAAGTACTGTCTAGTAATTGTGAATGACTATTCTCGCTTCACTTGGGTGTTCTTTTTGCAGGAAAAATCTCAAACCCAAGAGACTTTAAAGGGATTCTTGAGACGGGCTCAAAACGAGGTCGGATTGAGAATCAAGAAAATAAGAAGCGATAATGGGACGGAGTTCAAGAACTCACAAATTGAAGGTTTTCTTGAGGATGAGGGCATCAAGCATGGGTTCTCTTCTCCCTACACACCTCAACAAAATGGTGTAGTGGAGAGGAAGAATAGAACTCTACTGGACATGGCGAGGATCATGCTTGATGAGTACAAGACACCGAACTGGCTTTGGGCTGAGGCGATTAACACCGCCTGCTACTCCATCAACCGGTTATATCTTCATCGAATCCTTAAAAAGACATCTTATGAACTCCTCACCGGTAAAAAGCCCAATGTTTCATATTTTAGAGTCTTTGGAAGCAAATTCTTTATTCTTGTTAAAAAGCGAGGATCATGCTTGATGAGTACAAGACACCGAACATGCACCAAGGTTCCCACCTTATGACACGGGGGCCAGGCCCCACACGTCATACAGACTAACCCGAAGAAGGAGCGTGCGACTACCCCGCGGTTATGCGCCCCTCCATTCTTGGGGCAACCAGCGGTCACGAAGGCGAACCGCCGCAAAAGGGGCATGCAACCGCCCCACGGTTAAGCACCCCTTCATCTTCGCCATAACCAGCGGTCAAAAAGGCGAACCGCCACGTAAGAAGCGTACAACCGCCCCGCGGTTATGTGCCCCCTCAGCTTCGCTGCAACCGGCGGTCCAACACGGGGGCCCAGGCCCACATGTCATGCAACCGGCGCGCCGGTTACCGGGTGCGGAAAAATCGCACCGCCGCTTGCGCCAATGCCATGTCTTCTCGGGGCCGTCGCGGAAGTCTGAAAAGATAAGTTTTTCAGAACCAGTGCAGCGACTCGAGGCACCCCGCGCATGGCCCAACAGTGACATTAAGTACGAAGGTCACGAGCCAGTCAGCCGTGGGAATAGGCGTAGCAGTCGGCGTGACCATAGGCGGGCCGGCAGTAATTACATCAACAGGCGCGCAGGTGCAGCAGGCCAACCACCAATCAGACTCTGGCCCCACCTGCAGACTCACATCCTCCTCTGAGGCGGGCCCGGGGGCCACTGTCGGTACCTTGAATCAGGGGTACCCTCTTCTACAGTATGAAGGCGCTGCACCCGTACGGCACCACCAGGCCACACGGAGAGCGGCACCCGATCCCACCGCATGGGCAGGTCTAGGGCCACCACGTGGCAAGGAAAGATAATACTTCCCAGGGTGCATCAATGGATCCGGACCTCCACAGAGGGACACCGGACCCCTGTACTTACGAGTCCAGAGCTCCCAAGAGGCCATGTCGGGTCCCTCGGGTAAGCCCCAGGTCCCTCCGAGTAAGGTCCGGGCCTTGGCAAAATCCCTTGACGAGGAGGACCCCGGCATGAGTAGGGGTCCGGTGCCGGCACGTGTCCAGGCCTTGCCTTACGCTTCCCGCTCAGGCGGAGATCCGCTACTGCCGCGTGGCTTGTGGCCCGTGACATAAGCCAACGGGTCAAACCTGATGTAAGGCCCATACAGCCAAGCAGCCCCTGCATTTATTGCAGAGAGGACGCGCCGCCTGCCACCACGTTAACGGGCGACATGCCCTCTCAGCATTTAATGCGCCCTGTCCAATCCGTTGGCAGACGGCGTCATGGTCATCCAGCAGACGGCGTGGCTGACCAGTCTGTTGTCGAACAGTGCGCCCGTGTCGAGTGGTGCACTGTACTCATCATCCCTTCTACAAGAAGCTTCCCCTGCACGCCGATGATACGCAGATCTCGGGTGCCAGGGCACAAGAAGATTGCCCCAGCAGCAACATTTGTAGCTCCAAGCGCTATATTCTTTATGTCCCTGGGCCCACATGTCGGGGCCCAGTACCTTTGTGCATGCCCCCCTTCAGCTGTAAAAGGGGAGGCATGCGATGTTACACACAGGCTCAATCTTTAGACCCAATCTTGGACTCACAAGCTCATACAAGCTCACAAGCAATACATCAAACAGTGGAGTAGGGTGTTACGCTCCGGCGGCCCGAACCACTCTAAACCCTCGTGTGTTCTTGTGTTCTTCCCGTCTTCCCAACTAACAAGCAAAACGCCTAGGCCCCTCCTCATCTTAGGATTTAGGGTGGGTGCACTCCGCCACCCGGCCGGAGATTTGCTCTCCGACAAAATCTATAGAATATTCTCTCATCTTTATACTCCAATTTATTCTTTAAATCAATCTCCAAATATATAGAGAACACTCATGCATTCTCTCCATATAGGGGCATATTTGGCATGGTTCTACTCCACTTCAGAGGAGTTGTACTCCAAAACTCTGGGTGGCAGCTGTGCTCTAGAGTTTATATTGCTTTCTCATAACCAGTGATGGGTAAATAACTCTAAACTCTATGTCTAGGTTGTTTTTAGAGATTTCGAAGCAGCAAAAGAGGTACTCAAAAAATTTGTATTGTAGATCTGAAAACTCTATAGAGCTTTCAACTCTAGAGTTAGGGCGTCTGGCAAGCTCTGACTAACTCCTCTTTAAAGTTTTGCTAAGAAGCTATGCGAAACATGCCCTAGATACTCTCTTCTCTCCTCTATTCTTTTTTATATTTTAGTAAACAGATTAAGCAAAACTAAAAATGTTTAAGATAGGATATGATAAATACGTATATAAAAATTGTAGAGCAAAATATGTCTTAAATATGAATATTTAACGTATCGATGGCATGATATGGATGACAGGAAATAAAGGACACTTAAATAAAGAGAAATAAGAAGTCTGCAAGTGAGGGGGTACAAATTAAGGTTAGGGGGGGGGGAAGAAAAGGCAGTAGCTGCATTTGTGGAAGTAGCTGCTCGGCGCACAGCTCCCGGGAAGATTTCCTTCTTCTGCACACGTGTTAGGGGATCAACCAAAGCACAAGCTCACCCGCCGCATTGCAAAAGGCACGCGTTATGGAGCCGGAATCAGGTACTCGTACAAAATTAGGACGCCTTAATCTCGAATTTCTTCACGGTACTGGACTGGTTTCCAATGACTACTGTCTGGCGCCTCGACTAGTGCGGGAGAAAAAAAAGTTTGGATTCTTTCTCAAGAACGTGGTGAAGAGAAGGACCTGCAACGTGTGTCACTTATTATTATCCGAGGGAAAAGGATATAACACAGCGGGAAAAAAAAGGCATTATGGGTATGGAAATAGACTTTATAAAACATGCTTTGTTTTGTCTCAGATGAAATATTCTAGAGCATCCCTAATATATAATATATGATAGAGCATATTCTGGAGGAGAGAATCTGGTTATCATTTCAGAAGTATTTTGGTTAGGCAGAAATTAGCAGTAGAATTTGACACTTGGCAGCCAAGATAAGCTCGAATAGCTACCGCAACGGTGGCATTTTTTTTTTAGAAAAACTCATTGGTTGTTTGTGGTAGTTTCGTTTTGCTTTTGTGCCACCGCTGTACTGAACTCTACCCACCAATAACTTGTTAACAACTGCTGCATTAGTCTAATTTAAGGGATTTTCATTTTCCTAAGGGAAATTAGTTCATTTTCCCAGGGAAAATAAGAATTCTTTGGGAAAATTGAGCTCCCAAACTAGCCCTTACACAATATTTCTTCCTAGGGGTTGTAACACATATGGTACCAACACCTGTCCATCGTATTAAATATGATGGATGATATTACGATCAATAAAGAGCACTATTGCAATGACACAGATAGCAAATGTATCCAATACCACGTGTTATCATCCCTGTAACTAGGGCTAAATGGGCCAGTGTACCAACAAGGATTGTAAAGTACAAACTACTACACCGGTTAACAACTACACTAGTCAATAGTGTGGGCTCGATACTTCCACTATGACAAGACATATTTGTTGCTAAAGCAAGACATGCTCAACATTATAGCACGTCCAAATAGGCCATGGTACCTTGTCTGTCTCTACTCCAGATGACCACATGGTACTAGTAGTCTGGATAAGGCTCCCATCCATTATATTAAATGAGATGGATGATAGTGTACTAGCAAAGTATTGTAAAGTATAGACTACTACATTGGCTACCAACTACGTCGTAGCTAACGACGTGGACTCCAGTCCTTGCCATTATGACAAGATATATCTGTCGCTACAACAAGACATATTCAACACTATGACATATATAAAATGTGCTATTGCTTACGAGTCCACAACAAGATATAAGTAGTTGAACTTGTGAAAGGTAAATGTACCCTTGGGCATGAGAGAGATATAAGTGCATTTTCCAAGCCATTACTCGACAACGGTTGGGAGGGTCACCGGACATATCTGGTGTGCCACCGGATAATTCAGTGCCCACCTGAAAAGGAAGGCAACCAATCAGACGATTCTGTTGCCGCTGCACATGAACTGTCTGGTGCGCCACCGGACAGTCCGATGCACCCGCGGACATAAGGCAATCAAAGCCTTTCAAATGAAACTACAACGAATCCTAGACCTCTTGGGCTATAAAAGGGACCCCTATGCGCATGAAGCAACACACCAAGCATACTTTGAGCACAATACAACTCCAGACTCTATAACCACACCTTCGAAGTGTTTGAGAGAGATTTTAGCGCATTTTCTGAGTCGTTACTTTGTCATTTTGTTGTTGCGCTCTCTTTTTTGCATTTGTGCGCATTGTTGCTGCATTGTGCTCTTGTGTGTGTATTCTACTCCCTCCCTTACTCCAGTTTTGATTGTGATCACTTTTGTGTAAGGTGTGAGAGACTCCAACTTGTAGAGATTCTTCACAACCGGGATATTGTGAGATATAAGGAAGAAGTGTGGTACTCAAGTTTGATCTTTGGATCACTTGATATGGGTTGAGTGCAATCCTCGTCCATTGAACGTGACATTGTGGAGTAGACAAACATATTACGCTTAATCGAACCACGGGATAAAAATTATCGTGTCTATTGTGTTATTTACTTTATTGCAATTTTTATCTCTTCCTGATTCCAAGTTCGAGCAAAGTCAACAAATACAATGGTATAAGGTGAGACGGTGCAAGTAATAAATTAGACGGTATTTAAGCAAAGAGTTGCCCATGTTTTCTTCTCTACCAAACCATGCGGTCCCATTTTATTTTAAATTAGAAAAAACTAGGTAGCGAAAAAAATGAAAATTAGTCGGTGGACATAGAGAGTTGCCTGCTTGTACTGGCAACACACCAAAACCTAACAGATCACATTCTCGAAAGCAGAAAACCCATTTGGCCTAGTCGAATTAATGAGCTAGCAACTCGACGTGATGCGTACTAGTAAACACCCATAATGTGAGCCTGATCAAGTATCTGTCCGGAATGACCGAATGGACGGATCACGGATGGACCTGTTTCATTTCATGGCTTCTTCCCCTTCCTTTTTGGATGAGTTCCATTGGTTAATTGGGACGTGGAGGAGCATGAAGTCGTGGATGCCAGACACATTTCCACTTGATTGGTTCGCTGCTTGTACACAATCTAGTTCGCGCGAGCGTGGCTGACCGGATATGGATGTTTTAAATGTATGGGTGGATACAGACAAACAATTTTAAAATAGCTTATTTTGCATATGTTCATGCGGCTTACGTCTTCCACGTGCAAACACGCGCTTAGATAAAGTTAATGCACACGATAGTCTAGAAGGTGATGGAACGGGCAACTAATCACACGGTAAATGAGCAATGACCTTCTTTTTTTTTTCTTTTATAATGCACACCCACCGAAATTTCTTCTATGCCCTTTTAAAACTAAGTTTTTTATGAAGAATTGAAAGCTACTCTCTGCTGATCATTTTAAAAATAATAATAATTAAATTTATAAAAAACATCAGCAATATTTATACATTTGAATAAGTTATTTATAAAAAATGAATTCAATAATCTATATAATAGTACATTAGTACTAATTATATATTGCAATAATAATAAATTTTTATATTTGATCAAAATTAAATATATTTATTTTCAAGAACGACAATTGTTTTGTGACAGGGAGTTAGAGCATAGTAAAAAAAAACTACTCGTATACTCTTTGTAGCTCGTTTGAATGTTGATATTGGAGCACATAATTGATAGTTAGAATCGACTTTCTAAATTTGTTTTTGGTTGCACATAGAATTGAGATTTGGAATCAGAGGCTCAATTTTTTTGGAATTTGACTATAACTAGAAACTCTCTCTCACAATACATAGCGTCATCCATCTGTATTACGTGAAATTGGACCGTATAATCCAAACTCCAATTTAGCGACATCCAAACTATAGAATTGAAATTACATCTCATTTCAATACCATATCTGATTTAGTTTTGAATCCAATTCAATTTCATGCCCTTCAATATCGACATCTAAACGAAGCATTAGATTATTTCCAACAGCCTCCTTATTTCACCACGTGTCTCACCCCTCCATTTCAAACTTCACTGTAGTATAAAACAAAATCAATATTTTACACACTCATATTCACGCTTCACTGGGGATATAGACTCTTGTTTTCCTGACCTGATAGCAACTTGGTCCGAAAGAAGCGGGCCTAATAAACTGTTCATGAGATACGTGTAGTAACCACCTATGAGATGAGCAGTGACCAAACACCAAAGCGGTGTCCGGAAGAATGGGCGAGTGCCTGTCGGCGTAGTGCGGCGTGGGTGCATCATCGTCGCGGGCACCGTTTCTGCAAACGCTCCAACTTGCGCTCACTCCAGTTTGGCTGCATGCGGCGCGCCCCTGCAAGAGCGCGCTGTCCACGGGCGCACAGATGCACATAGCCACATAGGTATCGCGTCACGTCATCGTGAGAAACAATGAACAGAACGAACGAAAAGAAAAAGGGCAGATTGCCCCGCAAAGCACAGACATTAGGGGATCTTCGGTGCTCCATGTATGTGTTTGGTGGCACTTGCAATAGCAAAATCATGTTCTGCCAAACAAGTTCCCACCGCCGGCCGGAGCAAGGAAGCCTACCTAATTTGGGTCTCGGGGGCTCGGGGCTGAGCAAGCCCAGCACGCACAACGAGGTAGCCAGCACAGCAGGTTAACCGTTGACCAAAAAAAAGGAAAAAAAAGTTACCTTTGTGAGTGATAACTGATTGTTTGCGCACTGCAGGTTGTTGTTGCTTGTGTTTTGGTGTATACCTTGCTTGCCTAAGCAAGCCGATTCGGCATTTCGGCTCTTTCAGACGAGCACGGCAAAACTCGCCGTATAAAAAAAAACGATGGTTCGAACTCCAATGCCAATGACTACTGTAGCATTGGAGCAAAGCTTTTCCACATGTCAAAACAACCGACCCATGTTTCTCTCCTTGCTTAACCTTTCCCACTTCTCAGTTCAGTTAAACTTGCCTTGCCAAACATATCCGAGGCCCCCTTTCCGTGTAGAAATAAATCTCACTTAAATTGCTCATGGCTTCTGTTTGGAGGAGCTCTGCTATCTGCCTCTCTCTCCACGAGTTTATCTTTCTAAGTTTATCGTAAGTTAAACTATTTAAACTTTGATATATACGATTAAATTATTCTAAACTAAAATAATCACATATCATGATAGTTTAGATCATGATGAATATATTAATTTTATTTTTATGTTATAATATCTTATAAACATTTAATATAATTGGTCAAAGTTGATAGCGATTGATCTAGAACAAACTCAAAAAGATAAACTCATGCGAAGTATATTTTTTGATGATGCGATTTTATTGAATTTTCTAGGATGGAGCATAGGGTGAGGAGCCGACTAAAAAAATTTCTATGCTAATCCTTATAAAAAAGTACAACAGAGAAATGTTTACTCCTAACTTTTAGTGTAAGTGTAGAAACGGTTCTCTTCTACTCATACACGAATCCATTGACATTTTAGGCCTTCTTTAGAACACAAGAAGGAATCAACAGGGAATTTTTTTCGTGTTTCAAAGGAGACCTTAACCGTTCGACTGATGGGAGTGATTCTCTTGGAAAGAGTTATTAACATACTTGTGCATGCTATTTTGTTCCAAAAAAAAAAAAACGATTGCAAATACATTTGTTAACAAGTTCGTTTAAATATATAAACAAAAGCATTAATATTTTTACACTACATAAGCAAATTATAAAATATAATTTAAAACAAATTAAATAATGTTTTTTAAATGTTATAATTGTTTACGTTTTTATTTATAATTAATTTAATTTGAGATACTTTGATTTGTGCTGGCATTGTTCTAATGAGACTACGACAGCATTGTGTGTCCTGTGTCGTTGCCACTGCCACACTGGCCTACTATTCTATAGCCTCTGTCCACGTCCCCGGCCACGTCTCTGTCGTTTTCTCTCCAGAAGCGTCTCGTCGCCGCTCCCTCGCTACACCCCCGACCCCTCACAGAAACAAACAAGCCCAGTCCAGGGCAAAAACTAAACAAGAGGGGTGGTGAAGAAAAGGGAAACGGAACCATCTCGTGGCAGAGCGCCGATCTGGACGGCGGAAGCAAAAGCAAATGTGATGGTTATCCGCACTAATGGGAGCCACGTTAGAGCGGGGTCCATTGGTCGGTCTCGACCAGTAGTGCCCGTGCCCTCCACCTGCTGCGCCTTTTCTTCCATCCCCACGCGAACGTGGGCATTCTTGGCATGCCGGTGCTGCAAGATACCACGTATCTGGACCCAGAAGTCAGCGAGGCACACCCTAGCGTTCCTTCTAGACGTCACGCCACGCCAGGGAACGAAACGACTCCTTGGCTAGATCCGCTGACTGCCTCTGCCGGAACCCACGCACCCGCGTGCTGACGCGCGGGGTCACACAAACACAACAGCGTCACACGCACACACGTACGCGATGGTCGCCCCCACCCCGCCTGCTACGCGTCCACAGACAGGGCGCCACGGCGAGCGGTTGCACGCCGCGTGCCTTGTATAAAGTCGGGGGCCGCCTTCCGCTGTGTTCTCGCATCTCTCGCCACTTCGCAATTCGCCAGTCGCCACCGGCACCACCACACCCACCCTCGCGGCCGCGAACAAACGACCCACTGACCACTGGCGGGCTGCACGGCAGCCATGTCTGCGCCGAAGCTGGACCGCAACCCGAGCATCCGCGACCGCGTCGAGGACACCCTCCACGCGCACCGCAACGAGCTCGTCGCCCTCCTGTCCAAGTAAGCGCCCCCCCGCAGGCCGCACCGACCGACCCCGGTCGCCGACCTCTGATCACTTGCCTCTGCTCTGCTCTGCCTGCCGCGGCTGGCTGTTACAGGTACGTGAACAAGGGGAAGGGCATCCTGCAGCCGCACCACATCCTCGACGCGCTCGACGAGGTCCAGGGCTCCGGGGGCCGCGCGCTAGCCGAGGGACCCTTCCTCGACGTCCTCCGCTCCGCGCAGGTGCCGGCGCCGTCCGTCGCGCTCTCTTTCCCTTCCCGGCGATGATTTCGGCTATATCTATATGCTGAGTGAGTGGGTTGTTGCTTGGCCCTGTGTGCGTGTTTGCATCCCCCCCCCCCCCCCCCCCCCCCCCCCCCCCGCCCGTTCCGCAGGAGGCGATCGTGCTGCCGCCGTTCGTGGCCATCGCGGTGCGCCCGCGCCCGGGAGTTTGGGAGTACGTCCGCGTCAACGTTCACGAGCTCAGCGTCGAGCAGCTCACAGTCTCGGAGTACCTCCGCTTCAAGGAGGAGCTTGTCGACGGCCAGTACGTGCTGCTTTACTCCGCGCCCCCGTTCTCTGCTTTGATTTTGCGTGCGTCCCTGTTCTCTTAGGCCCCGTTTGTTTCGTTGCAATTGAATTCCATTTTAATAATTATAATTTAGACAAAACTAATTAATTTCATATATTTATATATGTAATATATTTGTATATTATTCTAAATCATATGAGAAAGATAATTATATACTACATTTATGTTATAGCAAAGCAAATAGAATAGTGTGCTTTAAGTTGTACATCGGAAACATAGCATGTAAAGTTATAGAATCAATTTCCATCTCTCATCCCATGAATTTGAGATAAACCTATATGATAACTTTGGAAAGTGGTGGAATGTCATATTCTAAAAAATTAGCCTATTCCATTAGTAAGATTCCAATTCCTCAAAATGAAAGGAAACAAACGGGACCTTAGTAAACTTGCTCTCAGGCAACTCAGCAGCCGCGCTTGCTGGGGTCCAGTCAGGTTGACACTCCAATTGAGTAAACATGGCACTTTTGCACACCTTTCTTTGAAGAGAAACTTTTGTACACCTTCCTTTTAATGTCAATACATGTTTTTGGAGGACAAACAAACGTAAGCTCCCTATCGTTAATAACTTTCCGACCATATTGTTTCCTAGATTTGATGTATGCAATAAGTTAGTTGAAGTACCTTCCAGGATTGCCCGGAGCTTTGCTTCGACACGTTCCTCGTACATTTTAAGCAAACAAAACTTTTTTTTTCTCAGACTGTTCTCATGTTTATCCATACTTTTCTTTCGTCACTTCGTTATAAAGAACGTATTTAAGGCCATGTTTAAGAGTATATATCGCCCAAAAAAAAAGTTAAACTGTATCCAAAATGGCAGGCACAATGATCCCTACGTTCTCGAGCTTGACTTCGAGCCGTTCAATGTCTCAGTCCCACGCCCAAATCGGTCATCATCTATTGGAAACGGTGTGCAGTTCCTCAACCGACACTTGTCCTCAATCATGTTCCGCAACAGGGATTGCTTGGAGCCCCTGCTGGATTTCCTCCGTGGCCACCGGCACAAGGGGCATGTGAGATTTCCTCTAGACACATGGAACTTTTTGGGGTCAAAAATTGGTCTGATGTTATGCATAGTGTTGAACTGTTGAGGCTGAAGCTATACATATGTGGTTATAGGTTATGATGCTTAATGATAGAATACAAAGCTTGGGGAGGCTTCAGTCTGTGCTGACCAAAGCTGAGGAGCACTTGTCAAAGCTCCCTGCTGACACACCATACTCACAATTTGCTTATAAGTAAGTCTTTATCTACCACAATGGGCTTATTGCTCCTTCATGTACTATTGTAAGGTAATAGTTTGGCATTTTTTTTTGTTGCGCCTACTTTGGGGCTTGAATTTGCGAATAAACCCTGCATTGCCCAGATGTGCACTATTTTAGCATGAAGTTTGCAATTTAATTTTCTCAGAGCTGATTAAAAAAGCATTTGGATGAAGAATACTTTCTATAATAAAGCTCGTGGTGATACTTACAGAATCAATTCTTTCAAGAAGGCATTTAGTTGTTCTTTTCTAGGCATTTTGGCATGCCTAGAAAATGTTTTTTCTTTCTTTTGGTAACATTTAGTTAGGCATTCTGGCATGCCTACAAAATGAAGAATACTTTCTATAATAAGAAGGCATTTAGTTAGCTTCAACACATATATATATATATATATGTTTTTTTCTTTCTTTTGGTAACATTCAGATTTCAAGAGTGGGGCCTGGAGAAAGGTTGGGGTGATACAGCAGGGCATGTTTTGGAAATGATCCATCTCCTTCTAGATATTATTCAAGCGCCAGACCCATCTACACTAGAGAAATTCTTGGGGAGGATCCCCATGATTTTTAACGTTGTTGTGGTATCCCCTCATGGATACTTTGGTCAAGCTAATGTATTAGGCTTGCCAGACACAGGAGGACAGGTAATTATGACATGGGCTGAGATGTTAACAAATCTTGAAATCAGCTATTTTCCTGACCCTGCACTTATCACAAGTCATGAGTTTACTTTGTTGCTGTCCAGATCGTCTATATACTGGACCAAGTCCGTGCACTAGAAAATGAGATGGTTCTCCGTTTAAAGAAACAAGGGCTTGATGTTTCCCCAAAGATTCTCATTGTAAGTGCATTTTTATTTTAATTCTTTCATTTTTAGCATCTGTTAGGGTTGTATATCCTCTCTGTACATGCTTAGCTGTATTGTTCATCAGTCCCATTTTTTCCGGGTCTTGTATGCTGGTTCAGTTTTAACTCCTTACTGGAAACAGAAGAGCTTCTTAATTATGGGTTTTGCTGCAGTACTCAGAAATACCCGTGAGCTATCCATTTGATTAGATCTAGATGATTGTGATCACATATGACCCTAGGAGGTAGTAGGTGAAATTTATATAAATAAGAGAAAACATTGAGATTAAAATATTTTTTATAAGAAAAAAAATCTTTGAGATTAAGAAATTTTTCCTCAAGATCTAATTGTTGCATGGGTGGTTTGTTGGCTGTGACAAATCTATTTGTTTTGGAACTTTGGAACATGATCGACCATGATTAGCTGAAACCTGAAAGTATGTGTACAACCGCCTGCTGCTCGTTTGGATGGTAGTGCTGCTGGCGGTGCCAAACTTGAAATGAGAACCTATTGTTGCTATATTTTTTCTCCAGTCATCAGGCTTCTTGAATTTTGAAGCAAAAAAAAAAGAACTTATAAAGCAATGGTGGCCGCATGTTCTTGTATGGATTAGCAAGCAAAAAGTTAAAAAAAAAACACAAGCTCATAAAGCAATGATAGTGGCATGTTCTTGTATGGATTAGTCCCTGTAACATCAAATGTTTAAATGATAATTACTGGTATTAAATATAGTCTGATTATAAATCTAATTACACAGATGAAGACTAAAATACAAGATAGATTTATTAAACCTAATTAAACATATATTTAATATCTATAATTAATATTCAAACATTTGATGTGACACGAATTAAACTTCAGTGAGGGGAACCAAACACCCGCTAACAAGCAGAGTAGTTGCACAGACGATGTTCTTTTCTGGTCACATGCATGGAAGCGCATGCACAAACTGGCCTAGCGTTTCCAGTGAGATGGGATGCCGTTCACCTAAAATTAGGGGATTTGTTTTTATTTTCTTGGTATTCGCTTTTCTGGTCTCTTAGTTATTTTGGTTCATAATTTTCAAAAATCAATGGCCACGATTTGTTCGAGATATTACTTTTTATGGGGTATCAGAGTACCCTAGCAAGGCTCATTAATTATTTACTTATTTGTTTTAGGTTACTCGGCTGATACCAGATGCAAAAGGAACATCATGCAATCAGCGGCTTGAGAGAATTAGTGGAACACAGCATACTTACATATTACGAGTTCCCTTCAGAAATGAAAATGGGATACTTAAGAAATGGATATCAAGATTTGATGTGTGGCCATATCTGGAAACATTTGCTGAGGTGAATATCTTTGGTTTCTTTTGGTTCTTACCTTGAACATTGACCATGAGATGGCTCTGAACTGTCTTCTTTTAATGAAAAAAAACTGAGGAAAGTATCTTATGACTTGCATGGTACAATGTAAAATCTGTGAATAGTTAGTTAGGAGACGATATTTGATAACCCCTCAATTTCAAATTGTAAGTCGTTTGGTTTTTTCTAGATTTATAGTTTTACTATCTATATCTAGGTGCATAGCGAAAACTATATACTTAAAAAAGCCAAGACAACTTACAATTTGTAATGGAGTGAGTACATATTAGGAAAAGGTCTCAACACTCAAAAGGTAAAAATTCAAATTATTTCCAGCAGAGTTGCATAAAAAGTAACATTTCTCCTTTTGTAAGTGTTGATTTCTTATATGCAAAATCTCTGTGTGTACTGGTTCTTTTTCTTACATGACATTTTCTACTTCAATGGTCCTACCTATTTGATAAAAAGCTGTATTTTTCTATTTTATACAGGATGCTGCTGGTGAAATTGCTGCTGAATTACAAGGTACTCCAGACTTCATAATTGGAAACTACAGTGATGGAAATCTTGTGGCATCGTTGCTATCTTACAAGATGGGAATTACCCAGGTATGCTCTGTTAATCATACTTGAGGTCCTACATTTGTTTCGTTACTAACCATATATGCATGGTCCTTGCAGTGCAACATTGCTCATGCTCTGGAAAAGACTAAGTATCCAGATTCAGACATATTTTGGAAGAATTTCGATGAGAAGTACCATTTCTCCTGTCAGTTCACGGCTGATATAATTGCTATGAACAATGCTGATTTTATCATCACCAGCACATACCAAGAAATCGCTGGAAGGTTTTTATTCTGCTTCCGTCTTGTTGGCCACTGTAGATTTCTTTTGTGACTTAGCATTCACCAATTAATTTGCATGCACACTGAATCATGTTTACCTCACTCATGCATATACTGTTCTGATGTTAAGTTACTGTATTAATTGTAGTTATGGTAACATGCAATCCATGCTTTTTCATGCATTAATCTTGCATGGACTGTGATCACATATGTATAATAGCTATTCTTAATTTCCTACAAGACGCTCATATACTAATTTTTTCCTCTCTCTCAGCAAAAATACTGTTGGACAGTATGAGAGTCATACTGCCTTTACTCTGCCTGGTCTGTACCGAGTTGTCCATGGGATCGATGTCTTCGATCCAAAGTTCAATATAGTCTCTCCTGGAGCTGACATGTCCATATACTTTCCACATACCGAGAAGGCCAAGCGACTCACCTCTCTTCATGGTTCAATCGAAAATTTGATTTATGACCCGGAGCAAAACGATGAACACATGTGAGTACTTTCTGCTATCCTGCCTGGTCCTTTGAGGCCTTTTTGGGTTGTGACATGGACGTCCTTTGCAGTATTCTCTTCTAATTCGATTCGAGCTTTGAAATCTCTGCTGATGGTATTGTTATCACTAATTCGCAGTGGGCATCTGGATGACCGGTCAAAGCCCATCCTCTTCTCCATGGCAAGACTCGACAGGGTGAAGAACATAACGGGGCTGGTCGAAGCTTTTGCTAAGTGCGCTAAGCTGAGGGAGCTGGTAAACCTTGTCGTCGTTGCCGGGTACAATGATGTCAACAAGTCCAAGGACAGGGAAGAGATCGCGGAGATAGAGAAGATGCATGAACTCATCAAGACCCACAACTTGTTCGGGCAGTTCCGCTGGATCTCTGCCCAGACAAACAGGGCCCGTAACGGCGAGCTCTATCGCTACATCGCTGATACCCATGGTGCTTTCGTACAGGTATATATATATATATATATATATATGGCTCTGGATTACAATCTAGATTATATAGAGGTTCCATTCCATACCTGGCATATGTATGGTCCGGTCGACTTTAATCTTGGCATGTTAACTACAGCCGGCCTTCTATGAAGCGTTCGGTCTCACCGTCGTTGAGGCCATGACCTGTGGACTTCCTACTTTCGCGACGCTCCATGGAGGGCCAGCTGAGATCATAGAGCATGGCGTCTCGGGCTTCCACATTGACCCGTACCACCCCGAGCAGGCTGCTAATCTGATGGCCGACTTCTTCGAGCGGTGCAAGCAAGACCCAGATCACTGGGTGAAAATATCTGGAGCAGGGCTGCAGCGCATATACGAGAAGTCGGTGCTGGAAATCCTGTTCTACTCATGGTTGGTCTCTAGTGTGATGCTCATTTTCTTTCGTACGTGTTGCGTACCCAGGTACACATGGAAGATATACTCAGAGAGGTTGATGACACTGGCCGGGGTCTACGGTTTCTGGAAGTACGTGTCGAAGCTCGAGAGGCTGGAGACGAGGCGCTACCTTGAGATGTTCTACATACTGAAGTTCCGCGAGCTGGTGTGCTCTGTTCTCAGCTCTCTTAGTCTTAGCATTACAGTACATGGAAATGAAATTAGTCTCTTCTCATTGTATTTCCTTGTAAGATTGACTGGCTGGCTTCTGCTTCCCGTGCATGCAGGCGAAGACCGTGCCGCTTGCAATTGACCAACCGCAGTAGCTTGCGCAACTGCGACTGCGTAGCACTTGGTACAAGACTGAAACCTGAAGGACCTTCAGTAATTTAGGCGCGGCAGACGGTAGCCAATAAAATGTGCCGGAGCTGAACTGGTTTTTATTATGTACATAATGGCAGTATAACAAAATTACTGAAGGCAGGTGGGTTGCAGTTGTGTGTTCGTTACTGTTTACTGTAATATGTCAAGCTGTCGGCTGCAATTTCTTTGCTGGCAAGCCGCAGGCACTGGTGAAGTGCTGATAAATACATCATATTCTGTTGACCTGTGAAGAAACTTGTTCAAGGTAGATTCCATTGTACTAGCTCTGTTGCTCAGCATCTCCTTGTTTGGGAACATTAACAACCAGCTCTCACCCCTCAATAAAATAGTCGCATCATGTAGCTACAGTTTTCATCTCAAATCCATGTGGATCGGATAAGTCAAAATCCTTAAATTTTTTTTTCTAATAGCATCCAATCTATATGCCATAGGATCGGAATAACCCTGAACCACATGTCTGAGACATGGGAGTGTCAACCGTGCCAAACGATTCAAGAAAGAAGAACGCGACTACAAGCTCATTAACCGGCTTTAAATGTGAATATGTCATACCCCCTTAACCGAAATTAATCTACAATTCGCAACGCAACGCGCCGCGTCGTTGCCAGTGTGCCACACGGGGGGGAAAGAATGGTGCTAGGCACTGTCACACGCTGATGTCGTACCGTGGAACACTCTGCGGTGCGGCGGCGCGGCAGAGCGGGCACGTCGTGCTCACTCGGAACCACGCCTGGATGCACTCCGCGTGGAACCCGTGACCGCAGCCCAGCACGAGCCGCGTAGCGGCCTCGCCGTCCCCGGGCTCCGCAAGGCACACCGCGCACTCGACCTTGCCGTCCGCGCCGCTGCGTGCCGTGGCCACGGGCACCGACACCGAGAGCGAGAGCGGCGATGCCGTCGTTGCGCGAGGCGGTCCGTAGGCCGCCGCCGCGTCCCGAGGCGGGCAAGACAGCGGCCGAGCGGACGAGGTGGCTCCGCCGGTGGCGTTGCTTCTGGTTCCGTGCTTCCTGCACTGCCAGATGAAGCGCCACACGAGGTAGAGCAGCACGACGAGGACGCTGAGGGCCGCCAGCGCTGACGAGGCGCGGCTGGAGACCCGCCCGTGCGGCGCCGGCGCAATGCCACCGCTATCGGTGTCCATCGTCGACGAGTATCGGGCTATCGGCCTAGGCTCTGGCCACCCCCGTTAGCTGACAAAACTAGCCGGTACGCACCAGCTCGCATAGCCGGTATAGTACGCACTACTACGCAGTCTATGCAGAGGGGAAGTTCGCACTTCGCACTGACCGAAGGGAGGCATACATAGAAGTCTTGTGTCCAGAGATCAGGTCATCAGGCCAAATATAATATGATAGCGTCCATGAACGATAGTTACGTACTCATGCTCACTAGTATTAAATTAAACCCATGCCGTTGGGTAGGAATAATGCCTTCATATGTCGCAACTCGCAAGGGAGCAATTAGCCGCAGCAGCTGACCTAAATTAGGTCACAAATTACTTCCTTACTCGG
This sequence comes from Zea mays, assembly GCF_902167145.1. Lineage (NCBI taxonomy): Eukaryota > Viridiplantae > Streptophyta > Magnoliopsida > Poales > Poaceae > Zea > Zea mays. The sequence continues at coordinate 56,883,275 of NC_050096.1, read as the reverse complement.
TATATACACTTAATCTAATCGCTTCTTTATCTTCGAAAATTTGGTAATTAAGGGGCTTTTCAAATACTAATATAGGCATATTAGATTTAAATAAAAAAACCACACTTTACTATGGAAAGTAAAACTTCTTAGAGAGATAAAGCACATCAAGTTTGACTAAATTTTATATAATAAAAAACAATTATTTATGATACCAAATAAATATTGTTAGATTTTCACTAATTGTTAAGGCCATATGTCTTTGTCGTTTCCTCCATAGTTTTGGTCAAACTTGCGGTTGTTTTGTTTCTTCCAGAAAATTAGAATAACCTATGCCACCTCTGGTATGGGCTAATTCAATCTTGTGCACAAGTCTCTAACATAATTGTACCTTCTTGAGAAAACTCCTTTTCGAGTTCGAGTTTTCTATTCCGATTCTTCGTCTTTGATCTAAGTGCTCAAACTTCTAGAACACCCTTGGATTATCTCTATCTTTACGCTCACAAAGTTTTATCTCATTCTGAACCGTTTTTATCGAGTGACACTATCGCGCAAGGCGCTCAACACTACCGTACCACGACACTAATGCTCGGGGTCACCGCCCTGGCCCCCCACTTCTCAGGGGCCTTATCTCCTCGGTGCATATAGGAACCCTCACTCTTAGGTCTCAAACTAGCGACCAGCTTTGCCGCCCACGGGGCGATTGTAAATAATTTGATATTAAAGCTAAAAATATCATAAATGACACTGCCGGATAGATCAATATTTGCTAGAGAGTTTTTTTAGATTGCGAGAGAAATAGATTGCTATCCCAATATATAATTCGGAAGAAGGAAGGAGCCATGCACGGTTACAGTTTACAAGCTTCTTTCAACCGATTCTGATGCATGCTAATTTACAAACGAGGCGACGACCATGTTATTTATCAAAACTATCTGGTAGAAACATAGCAAGCTTATTTCAGGCGTTTCAAGTGGCAGTGCATGCATCTATCTATTGTCTCCGGATATTCAATTCAATAGCTCCCGCCGAGCAGCTTCTTGATGTCCTTCTGCGGGTACGCAAAAAGTCAGTGTTGTAGTAAGATCACATGAGATGACCAATCGAGGAAGCTGAACCGCGCGCGCCTCCTCACTCACCTGGATGCTGAGTGGGTAGGTGGTCGGAGCATACCGCTCGGCGACATGCCCCTGTCTGTCCACCAAGAACTTGGCGAAGTTCCACTTGATGTCTTCGCCCATGGGGCCGGTCTTGCTGGACTTCAGAAACTTGTAGATGGGCGCAGCGTCCTCGCCGTTCACATCGACCTTACGGCCGGCAAAAAACAAACGACGAAAACGTGTCGTTAATTGCATGTGATCGATCGTTGTCTATTTCAGCTTGGACATGCAAAAGAAGAAGAAGAAGAAGAAGAAACCCAGAATTTTATAAGAAGGTTTGCGCGCACAGATTTAAATTTACCTTGTGAAGAATCGGGTACTTGGCCTTGAAGCGAGCGCAGACGAGCTGGGCGATCTCCTCGCTCGTGCCGGGCTCCTGCCCGCCGAACTGGTTGCACGGGAACGCAACACGCAAGGATCTCGAAATCTGAAGGTCGTCCGTCGTCACGTCCGCCAAATTATGAATCATAACCGACCCAAATTAATTACGTGAGGAAAACGGGCAGAACCAGAAGAGAAACTGGATTCGGTCGATGTCTCTCTGAAAGGCGACCGACCGACCGAGACTCACTAGTACAAAAAGGCTCAAAGCCTGCGGGGACAATATATTTTTACAGGCGGTTTCGCTTCACCACCGACTGTGTTATTTCTAGTGGCGGTTCCTTAAGAAAACCGCCACTAGAAATCGTATTTCTACTGGCGGTTCCTTAAGAAAACCGCCAGTAGAAATCCATGATTTGTAGTGGCGGTTTTCTTAAGGAACCGCCACTAGAAATACGATTTCTAGTGGCGGTTTTCTTAAGGAACCGCCACTAGAAATCATTTTTATCCTTAATTTTTCGAGTTTTTCAAACGGCCTCGTATGACAAAACCACCAAAATAAAAGTTGTAGATCTCTAAAAGTTATGAAACTTTGTAGTTGACAACTTTTTTATTTGAACTCATTTCGGTTCTCAAAAATTGAATCTAAGTATGTCAAATTTAAAATTCAAATTTTGCAAACTACCTCGGATGAAAAAAGTGTCAAAATAAAAGTTTTAGAACTTCAAAAGTTATTTATCTTTGTAGTTGACAACTTGTTTTTTTGAATTCGTTTAGGGTCTCAAATAAGCAATTTACACTCAAATGGTTGTAATATGTGGAGAAAACAACTACAAACTAGACACAAGACATGTCATAGACGGAGTGGTAGGGGAGGGTACGCGCGAGGGTGAGGTCGCCGCTTCGAATACTAGCAACCGCGTAGCGTGGGGTGGGCCTAATAACAATAATTTTTTTAACTATTTTTTAAATATGTTTTATGTTTCCTGGAAACGATTTGCACTGGCGGTTTTATTACGTCGACCGCCAGTGAAAATCGATTTTCACTGGCGGTTTTATTACGCCGACCGCCAGTGAAAATTGATTTTCACTGGCGGTCCTCAGTTACCCGCCTGTACAAATGATGATTTCTACTGGCCCCTAGCACTGGCGGTTACGAAAAACGCCACTATAAATAGGTTTACAACCGGCGGTTACGAAAAACGCCACTATAAATAGGTTTACAACCGCCACTATAGAACTTCTCTGTACTAGTGACTCACCCTGGTCCTTGTACATCTCGTGTAGCTGGGCGAGCTCCGTGTAGTTGGAGTTGGTCAGGCCACTGTGTGTCATTGTAAGGAAACAACAGTTACATTGCGTAGGCAATCGCTCAGATGCATGCTATATGTGCTGACAGAGGGAACATAATATTGCATGGTGGCTGTATGTAGTATTACCACTGTGATGCGACGTTGACGATGAGGAGAACCTTGCCCTTGAAGGTGCTCAGGTGCACGTCTTCGCCGCTTGCGTCCTACACACACACACAGGCAATGTGATAACGCATGCACTTCTGATCGAATCACCGTTCGCACGCATTAGTTTTCCAAGGGAACTACTAGCTAGCACTAGCAGGCGGCCGGACCTTGACGGTGAAGCCGTGGACGGAGCTGGCGGCAGCCATGACGGATTGCCGGAGCCCGGTCGGAGGAGGATATACCAAGGCGAGAGCCACAGACAGCCACCTGCTGGGAGGATGCGTGTGGGTTCGATCCCGTTTTATAGTATAGCGGATCAGCCGAGCAGTCTACGCTGCGCCGCGGCTGCTAGCTGTAGCTACGATCGAGGTTGCTGTCGCCTTGGTTGCATTGTGGTTGGTGTTGCGCCATCATCTGAGGCAGGCAGAGCCGCAGCTTGACGAGATTCTTGATCGGTACAAGGGGAATGGAACCACAGGAAAGTCGTACGGGAGAGCATAAACCTCAGCATCTTCCTCCAGCTGCCCGGCATTGTAGTTCACGCCGACTAATATAAGCACGGCCTCACTGCCTTTGCTCCATATGTCTGAACAGGATTCGACCCTGGATCAAAGATCGAGAATGACGTAGGATGACTACCTTCCAGGTTTCCATGGGCAACACGCCAACAGGCAGGAGAATTAGTTCATTTTCTGAAGGTGTTTCTATTTTTACAAGGAAAATTAGTTCATTTCCCTTGTAAAAATAAAAATTTGGAAAAATGGAGTGGTCAAACTAGCCCTAAAAAGAAAACTAAAACAGGGCGTATATTTCTATTTCACTCGTCAAAACCCAATGCAAATAATTCATGACATTGTTTCCTTGTCACTTATTACATAACATTAGCTACCTGGCAAGAACACAAACCCATGCAAATAATTTCTATACATGGTTGCCATGTCACTTGTTACATAGCACTAGCTACTTGGCAAGAAAAGGTTGACTGATGCCAAGATAATGGAAGGCGCCTCATGAATCAAAGTGCACTGCTCCCTATTTGAACAAGAATACAACTGTTTTCTCAGATACCATCCGCCATGCAAAAATCATTTCTCTAGTGCGGTACGGTGAGGACCTAATGACCATATGAAAAATTATTTGCTTTATTTATGGGTGCGCTAGAATCATTAACTTGGAAACACAGGGCCACCAGAACTCGCGGATGTGGCAACCTGAATGCTTCAAAGAAACATAGTGAACATGGGGTTATCAATCAGAAGGACCAATCATTTTCTCCGGGACGACAAGCTCATGGAATTCTTGCTCCGTTAATACTCCAAGGTCTAATGCAGCTTCCTGGGGAAAAGATAAAATAGAGAAGGGATTAGTGTATAATACCATGAGAGAAGTTTAAAAAATGTGAAATCAACACAAAATACAATTCCCATGATTAGGTGGTACTCTAGGAGGATAAGAATAAACAAGAGAATGGAGAATGAACTTATATCACATGATTTAATGTCATTCAAGATATCTAATGCCTTAAGAATTGAATAGTTCAGCCAACCAGGCCAAGATATCAACATGCGCAAGTCACCTAAGCTAAGATAGCACGTAATACACCACAGAGCAAGGCCAAGGCAAAGTGAAATAAGTAACGAAAGATCACCTTCAACGTGGTTCCTTCTTTGTGGGCTTTCTTAGCAACAGCTGCAGCATTGTCATAGCCAATTTTCTGCAATCGTTCAAAAAGTAAGCATGGCTCACTACTTTTTACAACCACAAACAGATATTTAAAAAAGGTAAATTTTCATTTTACTTACAGGGTTCAAAGATGTCACTAACATCAGAGACTGGACAAAAAAAGGAAGAGAAATAAGTATTGCACCTTATACAGTATACACAAATCATTTGCAAGTACTCAGTAAAAAATGTCATGGATTGTTACCTCATGCAAAAGTTGTGAAATTCTCTTGTGGTTTGCTTGAATTCCCCTGACACAATTTTTCTCAAAGGACACGGATGCATCCCCTAACAACCTCAATGACTGTTGAAAAAGGGAAAGGTTATAAGACATTTGCAGTAAAAATCACGAGGTTAAAGTTACCAACTCATATATTAACATTATGTACCTAAATCAACAAGAGGGTTATGAGGCTAGAAAGAGTCCCTATAGTAAATTAACCGTATTGAAGTATGATAGTAGAAAGCATACTCGAAGTAATCCGGCTGCGATCATTGGCTTAAAAACATTCAGTTCAAAATGCCCATTGGCACCACCAATTGTAACACCAACATGATTACCCATAACCTGCAATGCCATCAACCAAATGACAGTTATTTGAAATTATTAAAATTCAGATATAGTCAGATGCATATGCTAGAGTAAATAATGCAGAAGAAATAGAATGTCAAGACAAATATGGTTCAGCTTCAGCAGCAGCCACAGTCAGGTACCAAGATTTCAGCTTATTTGCAAAAAGTAAAGGTGGAGGGCCCCTCGTATAAGCATATTTCATTTGTCAGATATGCTAAAAGAATTCATTTTTATCAACTCAATTATTTGTTATTGATCGCTATTCAGATGCAATTGTTCCTTATCCAACATTTAGTTTTAAAAGTATAGTAAAAAGCACTGCATCAGACAAATTATATGACTCAGATCTATGTAATTTCCTACAGTAAATTACAACAACTGCTCCCTAAAAATGTTTCTGACTATCTAAGCAAGCTGGAAGGTAGTTATGACTTATGAGGTGCAGATCACCTTAACCATAAACAACATAATAGATGAATATGTAGTCCTCACAAGGAATATGGAGATTAGAATTTTCTTCAAACATTAAATTTTGTACCTGTGCACAAACCATTGTCAGAGCCTCACACTGGGTTGGATTAACTTTCCCCTGAAAAGTACAAGTTGAAACAGAAGCTTCACAATGCTGTCTTCCGTTGATCAACATACAAAAACCATATCATGATATAATAACAGTCTGCTTACAGGCATAATGCTGCTCCCAGGCTCATTTTCTGGTAGGATTAGTTCACCAAGACCACACCGAGGACCACTATGATTGTGTTGGAAATATTTAGTGCATGCCCCCAGAATGCTAGAGAAAATCATATGTTATAAAAAATAGAAGATTGGAATAACGACCTTCCTAGCAAACGTATGTCGTTTGCTATCTTCATAAGAGATGCAGAAATTGTATTTACGGCACCACTGCTCTCAACAAAAGCGTCATGTGCTGCCTACTTATAAGGAAAAAACTGATGAAAACATATAGTGATGAAACAATAGAATATAGTCTGAATAATATAAAATTAGAAGGAAAAGTAGCCAGACAATAAAACCGAAAGCCATATTAAATACACTATACAAATAAGTGGTTGGATTTTGCTTCTACAAAGAACAAAGCCTAACAACTAGAATTAAATAAAATAAATGAAAATGACATACACATGTTAATATTTCGTCCACTCAACTTGGGAACAGATGATATTTGTGTCAGTTGATTTCAGTTCGTAACTATTTGTTATTTTCATTTTGTGAGGCAACATATTCAAAAATGCCCTTCCAACTGCTAAACAGTAACAAATTCCTTGTCTATATGCAGTAACAAATTAGAGTAAGATTTATATATGTGCACTGTTACTAACCAAAGCTTCAAACTTGTTCTCTGCTGTCACAAAGGGTAGGTTTGTTTCCTCAGCCACTGCAGCAGCTATTTTGGCATCAAATCTGAAAAAGACAGATTGGATTTAGGTATTTAAATAAATGAAAGGAACGCCTTAGGTAAAGCATGGAATTAACACTCTGTTTCAAAGTAATCCTAAACCAAGTACCATAAGTCCATAAGATTGGTAATGATTAACCATATAAAAGAAAAAAAACAATTTGGGAGGATACTCAAATCTCCATATCCCACTTCTTTTAATCCAGAAGTAGACATAGGAGATGAAACTGGAAAAAGAAACTAGATAGTAATGAAACTAATTCGAAAATTCGAACTGACAGATTAACCTGGGTTATTCATTGCACTCTGGATGGCAAGGTTACATGAATTTTCTTCCAGAGGCAATTGGTGATTGACTACTAGGTAACTCAATAAAATTTAGAAACAAAAACCAAATTTGAAATTTATCGGTCAAATGTATCAATGTAAACAAATTATCTCAAACATTAATTGACAATTTACCCTTTCTTGGTGTTCAAGCCAGTTCCAACTGCAGTTCCACCTTGAGCAAGCTGCTCAGCAAAATAATTATCAGTAGTGTTAATTTGTAAAGAAAACAAACATTAGCAGTATAGTACCTGGTACATCCGAGGTAATGTACAATTAATGCGGTCAATTCCATATTTGACCTGCATAGAATCTTAAATAGTTAATAAGTCTACCTGTTAATCTTAACTGCGTAGTTAATAAATAAGACAACAAAAGATGCTAGAATAAATCCTACCTGTGTAGTGTAGCCACTGAATTCTTGGCCAAGAGTCAATGGGGTGGCATCTTGGGTATGTGTACGTCCAATTTTAATTATGTCTTTAAACTCAATAGTCTGCACAGTCACGTTAGCAAATCCAAAACATTAGCATTAGCATGTACAAATTGGTATGAAGCACCTAATTATTAATACGAACTTCAATCAGGAAAAGAATTAAGCGACTCTAATGGACTGCTACAGAACTTGTACATAGTTAGGAGCCACGCTATGTAGTTCTTGTACAAGCAATGTCGAAATATTAAGATCTTTGATGATTTTCTAAATTTCTAATGTTTCAACTTCAATCTGAATCCCTAATCAGCAGGTGGATATAATCAATAGGCACAAATTCACAGTAGGATAATATAATATTAATAGGTCATGATATAGTTATACAAAAGGCACTTAACAACTAACAAGCATAGTACAAACTACAAAACGGTCACAATATAATTATGGAAGGCATTTGACAACTGACAAGCATAGTAAAATAGTTCCTAAGGAAAGGAGAAGTTAATACTTTCGAATGAAGTGAATCATGCAACTGTTGCAAACTTGGGATAAACCTCGAATGTATCTCAACGGCCGTCGCTATATGCATTACCTGGAAACGTCAATGCCATGAATAATAAACATCTGCAGCAGTAATAGTAATACTGAAATAAAAATAGTTAAGGCTTACAGTGGGAAATGTATCATTTGAAGATTGTGACCTATTCACATGGTCATTTGGGTGCACAAACTTCTCACCGCGCTTGTGTCCAAGGATCTCAGATGCCCTATTTGCAATTACCTGAATTCGGAAAAGAGATCATAAACAATATAGCACAGTTGGCAGAAGCATGATAGGTTCACAATAAAATTCACATGAACATTAGCTTACAGGAAAACTAAATACTATTTTGCATAGAGATTAGAGAATTAGAGATAATCAGAAGAGTGGAGCACAAATGGAGGTTGGTTCAGTTTGCCATGTGTTTGGACAGTGAAGCTTAACTTTTCACACTTTAGCAGGGATTGCCATTCAAAAAAAAAACAGCTATACTACTTTAAAATTGATGTTTTTATGGAAGATTTGAAGTAAAAATATTGGGTGTGTAGGACACCGACCTCATTGGCATTCATGTTGCTTTGTGTGCCACTGCCAGTTTGCCAGATAACAAGTGGGAAGTGATCATCCAACTTTCCCTCTGCGACCTCCTCAGCTGCCTGTATTATGGCCTTCCCTATTGTTGGATCAAGGCCATAGTCCATATTCACCTTCAAAAGAAAAAAGGAAAAGGTATCCATTAATCCATACATAAATGATAGTACTTCCAAGCAGCCTACAAAATACCAAAGTGAAATGTTGGATGTATATAGAAAAGTTCGAGCTGGCACTAAATAACCGTGTCTAATGTGATCTACAGAGCAATCTGAAATTGATAATAAAAAAGTGAGAGGCGCCTACCTAATATGGAATTTATCTGAAATTAGAAAGTAGTCTTGTGACATTCAATAAGTCAAACAAAATATAAGTTGTAAGTTGTAACTAGAATATCCCATTTGTGATCTTATAATAAGTTAAGCAAACAGATATTTGGTGGCTCACAACAAACAGGAAAATCCAGAGTTGTGATCTTATATACTCCAAAATACAATCATAACCACTGAATAATAAAGCAGATGGGATTTGGGCACATCACGCATTGCTTATGACAAACGTTCCTTCCATGGAATACAGAAATTGCTTTACAGCTTGCAGTGCCCACAAGGGATAATCAACGAAATGCATCTAGCCACCCACTACGTGCAGAAAAAAAAACAGTTTGACTTTGTACCTTAGCGGCGCACTTTTTTAGCACGCCAAAGGCACGGATGATGGGAACGGGCATCCTCTCACGCTCCCCGCCAATGTCAAAGTTCTGCAGCGATCTCTGCGTCTGCGCGCCCCACAGCCTGCCCGAAACAGAACACAACAGGAAAAACCATCAGGTCATCCACATCATCTTGGCTGCCGGCGAAACCAGCAGATCAAAACAACACGCGACAAAGTAGATCAACGGAATAAACTGCTATGCATCTATGGAGGCAAGGGGGAAAACCACGCACTTGTCGTTGGGGACTTGGATGGGACCGAAGGTGTCGCGCTCCTCGCGGAAGCCGGTGGAGATCGGGCGGGTCAGCGCCGACCGGAGTAGCACCGTGGCCGCGGCAGAGGAGGCCGACGGCGATCCGGACACGCCCGCAAGGCGGCGCAGAGCCATCGCCATCTCGGGTGGGTGTTTCTCTGCTAGGTCTGCGTGGCGCCGCGGCGGCTGGGAAATGGGAAGAACTGGAGCAGTCGAGCTGACCGGGACTCTGGGAGAGAGGAGAGTTAGTATACAGAGGAGGCAGGGAACCAGGGAGCTTTGATGGGCGGATCTCACGCGTGCATTCTGCATCGGGTGGTGGTAGGTGGTTGATTGGCTGCCTTGCTGGAAAAGTTGGATCTGATTGGCTACGTTTTTCTTAAAAAAACTAGAGGAGACGCTTTTTTTAGACCGTCCACGGTTGAATGCTTTTGTTTTTTGTTATACGCAGTCCCAATAGGACGATAGGATAGTTTTTTTTAAAAAAAAAGGACTAGTATAGTTGTTTCGGGGTTAGACTACCCTATAAGTCCTAATTTGAAGTATAGGACTCTAACATTAAAAGCATCTCTAATAATATATCAAACTGATGTCTCAAATTAAAATATACGACTCCGGTAGGAAAAACTATTTCAACAATACTTCATTTTATAAAATTTGATTCAAAAATTATAAGACAACATCTCAAGTGGCTCAAGTATTTACTATAGTGGGCTGCCCTATAATATATATTTAAGACTTTACTATTGTAATAGAATATTTTATTGTGCTCTAAATCACATAAAATATACTTATTTTTAAATTAGAGATCCAAAAATAAATCTTTCAATTCATAAAATTGGGATCTTTTTAAAACTATTAAATCCAAAAAAAGTAATACACATTATACTCCTACGTAGCTCACGTAACATATGCTGCTGGCGGGGGCGGTCGCGGCGTGTGTGGAATTTAGGGTTGGGCATTCGGTTCGGTCTATTCGGGTTTATGAAATTTCGGATTTTAAAAAAATGAAAACCGAAATTTTCAAAATAATTTTAGGAACCGAACCTGAATAGACTCACAATTTCGGTTCGATTTAGTAGAGAGACTAGTATCTTTTGTTAAAATATATACAATGAGTAATTAATTGGAAGTACTATTATTACAACAATTGACTATAAAAAATAGCATACATAGATATATATACTATTGTTAAAATGATATCATAATTTTTAGCTAATAATTTCATAAATTATATAATAATATCATCATATATTTAGAGCTTTTTAATATTTCAGGTTATTCGGTCTATTCGGGTTTGAAAGGTTAGGAACCGAACCCGAACCTATACCCCGAAATATAGCACTTATAGGAACCAAACCCGAACCCAAAAACCCGAATAGACCGACGGGTTCGGTTCCGGTTCGGGTTCGGGTTTCGGTTTTAAAATACCCACCCCTAGTGGAACCCCAGGCGGTCGCCAGCGTCTTCCATTTTCTGTGCAAGCACCACGGCTGCAGTAGCAGGTTGGCGCATTGCCCACTAGAGCTGGGAGCCAACTTGGCTCGGCTCGATTTGACTCGTTAATATAAAGAGTCGGTTCGGCTTGTTTACAAGCTCGAGCTAGCTCGTTAAGCTCGCAAATCACTGCAAATATATATATATATATATATAATTATAATTTCTAGTTATTTTTCAAACCAATTTAGTAATAGCAACTTGTAATTATACTCATAGTTTCACATACACGTCAATGTAACACAACACATCTTATCACTCATCAATTCATAATTTATACATATGTTCACCAGTTTAATCCACAGTCATAGTCTTATAGACCAATTTAATGAATAGACATAGTTCATTAATCATCAATTTAACTCATAGGTCATAAGCACCACTCATACATATGAAATGTCCATCAATTGATGCGTAAATTATAGCTTTGGTAAGCTGCACGCGGAGCAGCTCGGCCTCAGCCTCGGCGACCTCCTATGCATGTGTCGCGCGGGAGGCGTCGCAACTCCCTAGATACGCCTGAGGGAGAGGGGAAGGAGACAAGGAGTCTAGCCATAATAGCACGACAGGTGGCGCAACCCCTTGGTCGGCAGTGACCGCACTGTAACGAAAGGAGGAGGGAGAATGATGTCAAACCTGAGAAGGGAGTCGCGGGAACCTTCAGGAAGAGACCTACCTCGGCTTGTGGTCCACGGAGCGCGACATCCTGACGACCTAAGATCCGATCACCAACCGGTCGGAGGTGCGCTCAAGGAAGAGGCCAAAGAGAAAGGGAGGTCAAGGGTAACCAACAAGCAAAGGACCCCCGGAGTTTATAAAGGGGCGGAGAAGCGCCTGACTCCACCCCGAGAGATGACCAGATGCCATAAAAATGGCTCTAGTTCGGAGGATGAATAAACACCATGATCGTTCAAAAGGTGGAAGGACGAAATGTTGCCCGACCCTTCATCAGCCTTCGAAGAGAGACATTGTTCCCTCTAGGGCTACTATCGGTGATATGATCCCCGGTCCCTAGGGCCCATTGGTCAGGGAGCGCGCTAAGGGAAAGCTCTTGGTCGCTAGAGCCCATTGGTCGCCTGGAGAAGATGGATAACGTCCACTCTGGAGGCACCCGCCCCCAGACGAACCCTGCGGCACCGAGCCGGTCGTTGGGCATGGTGGAACCTGATAGGGGGCTAGACGTGTCGAAGGGAAACCACTCGACTGGATCCCATGCCTGGCCCAAGACTGACTCATCATAAATGATCGACATCATTAACTATGCCTCGCACGGAGCCCCTGCGGAGGCACCAGTCCGCCTCTCACTCATGACCTACGAACCCCTCGAACCACATAGCACTCATAACCTACCAACCCCTCGGACTGTGACGCATTAATGGCCCACGTGCCCCTCAGCCTATGCCTAGGGCTAGAAACGAGTGATCCGAGCTCGACTCGGTCACCTAGCGAGCCAAGCTCGGAGATCAGGCTCTCGAGCCGACTCGCGAGCCACCACACTAAATCCAATTTAGAGCATAAATTGTATATTTCCATTATATATAAAATAGAAAATATGTACCAAAATACATGAACATATTTTAAACTATATATAGTATTAAGTCCATAAAAATATGAAAATAAATCAATAACACAATAATGTAATAGTGTCACGACATAAGTACTGCATGATCTGCCCGGTTCGCGAGCCAACTTGGGATCAGTCTGGCTCGGCTGAGCTTGCTGTTTGAGCGAGCCATAAAAGTAGGCTCGGTTCGGGCTCGTTTGGGTTCACGAACCTCTCCGAGCCGAGCCGAATCTGAGTGAGCCAGATCAGACTCGTGAGCCTCGAGCTTTTTTCTAGCCCTACCTACGACACACTCATGACCTATCACAACTAGGCCTTAGCGCGCAGGTGAAAGGGAAATAGGGTTAACCTTTTCCCAGTATTAATTTTGGTGGTTGAATGCCCATCACAAATATTAGACTAACTAGTTTGCTCTAGATTATATACTATACAGGTGCATAAAGGTTCAACACAAACCAATAAAAGATTAAAGATTGGGTTCAAATACAAAAGAGCAAAGAAATCAAGTGTGCCCTGGTCTGGCGCACCGAACTGTCCGGTGTGCCACCGGACAGTGTCCGGTGCACCAGGTTCGTACCAGAGTAAACTGGCCACTCTCGGGTTTCTCAGAGTGTGCTCCGCTATAATTCACCGGACTATCCAGTGTGCCACCGGACTGTCCGGTGCACCAGCGGAGCAACGACTACTTCGCGCAACGGTCGCCTGCAAAAGCTGAAGATTCAGATGAACAGTGCACAATAGTGCGCGGTAGAGCAGAGCTGCCCATTAGAGGCACACCGGACCGTCCGGTGCCACTAGAGGACAAAGCCTCCAACAGTCAGAAGCTCCCGAACCCTAACGGTTGGGTGACGTGGCTGACGCACCGGACTGTCCGGTGCGCCCATCGACAGCAGTCTGCCCCAACGGTCCTTTGGTGGTTGAGGGCTATAAATACCCCCAACCACCACCACTCCAAGCATCCAAGTTTCCAGCACTTCACATTCAATACAAGAGCTAGTGCATTCACTCCTAGACACATTTTCAATAGAATCAAAGCCTCTCGAAGTCCCAAATACATTTCACTCACCTAGTGACTTGAGAGAGAGTTTATTCGTGTTCTTTGCGCTCTTGTTTCTTGGATCGCTTTCTTCCTTCCTCATTCTTGTTCCCAAGAGAATTGTAATCAAAGCAAGAGACACAAGTGTGTGGTGGTCCTTGTGGGGTCTAAGTGACCCGTTTGATTAAGGAGAAAGCTCACTCGGTCTAGGTGACCGTTTGAGAGAGGGAAAGGGTTGAAAGAGACCCGATCTTTGTGACCACCTCAACGGGTACTAGGTTCTTTAGAACCGAACCTCGGTAAAACAAATCACTGTGTTCATCCGCTTTATTTCTTGGTTAATTTGTTTCCCCCTCTCTTTCGGACTCTGATTTAATTCTAATGTTAACCCCGGTTTATAGTGTGTGCTTAAGTTTATAATTTTCAGATTCTGTCTATCCATCCCCCCTCTAGGCGACTTTCAATTGGTATCAGAGCCCGATACTTCATTAGAGTCTAACAACTCGAAGTGTTGTCGGGAGCATCCGCCAAGAGGGAGATGGAAACCGGCGAGAAGGCCACAAGCTACGGGAAGGCTCCATCAAGGGAGTCCGGCCTCAAAGGCAAGGAGGAATCCCCTCCCCACGTCAAGTCGCATCGGAGTGGCGACAAGAAGAAGAAGAGGAAGAAAGTGGTCTACTACGAGATCGACTCTTCGTCGCCCTCCACATCCGGCTCCGATGCGGCGTCCGTCACTTCTAAGCGCCATGAGCGCAAGAAGTATAGTAAGATGCCACTTCGTTATCCCCGTATTTATAAGCGCACCCCCATTACTTTCTGTTCCATTAGGCAAGCCACCATGTTTTGATGGCGAAGATTATTGTATGTGGAGTGATAAAATGAGGCATCACCTAACCTCACTCCACACAAGTATTTGGGACATTGTTGAGTTTGGAGCGCAGGTACCTAATGTAGGGGACGAAGATTACGATTCGGATGAGGTTGCCCAAATCCGACACTTTAACTCCCAAGCGACTACTATACTCCTCGCCTCTCTATGTCGAGAGGAGCATAATAAGGTGCAAGGGTTAAAGAGCGCTAAGGAGATTTGGGACGTCCTAAAGACCGCGCACGAAGGAGATGAGGTGACCAAGATCACCAAGCAGGAGACGATCGAGGGGGAGCTCGGTCGATTCATCCTCAACCAAGGAGAGGAGCCACAAGCGATGTACAACTGGCTCAATACCTTGGTCAATCAAGTGTGCAACCTTGGGAGCACAAAATGGGATGACCATGAAATGGTCAAGGTTATTCTTAGATCCCTCGTATTTCATAATCCCACTCAAGTTCAATTAATACGTGGTGATCCTAGATATAAGCTAATGTCTCCCGAGGAGGTAATTGGAAAGTTTGTGAGCTTTGAACTAATGATCAAAGGCTCCAAACACATCGTCAACTTAGAGCAAGGCGCCACCTCAACACCTGAGGTGCAACCCATCAAAGCGACGAAAGAGAAGAAAGAGGAGTCTACATCAAATAGGCTTCCCATCGACGCCTCCAAGCTCGACAACGAGGAAATGGCGCTCATCATCAAGAGCTTTCGCCAAATCCTCAAGCAAAGGAGGGGAAAAGACTACAAACCCCGCTCCAAGAGGGTGTGCTACAAGTGTGGTAAGCCCGATCATTTTATTGCAAAATGTCCAATGTCTAGTGATAGTGATAGGGGCGAAGACAAGAAGGGGAAGAAGAGAGAAAAGAAGAAGTACTACAAGAAGAAGGGTGGCGATGCCCACGTGTGTCGGGAATGGGACTCCGACGAGAGCTCCACCGGCTCCTCCTCTGACGAAGATGCCGCCAACATCGTCGTCAACAAAGGCCTTCTCTTCCCAACATTGGCCACAAGTGCTTCATGGCAAAGGACGGCAAAAAGAAGGTACAAACTAGAACCGCCCCAAGTATACTACATCTAGTGATGAGGGTAGTTCTAGTGAAGATGAAGATGATTTGCTTACCCTTTTTGCGAACCTTAACATGCAATTGATAGGAGCCATTCATGAAGGATGAACTCTTAAACAGCCAAGAGGAATTCCTTATTAAAGAAAACAAAATGCATGTTAAAGTAAAAAATGCTTATGCTCAGGAAGTAGAGAAAAATGAAAATTTAACTAAGGAGTTTAGCATTTGCCATGACACTATTTCAAACCTTAGAACTGAGAATGCTAGTTTAATTGCTAAGGTTGAAAAATTAAATGCTTGTAATGATTCACTTGCTAGTCTTAGAACTGAAAACGACAATTTAGTTTCTAAGATTAAAGAGCTAAATGCTTTTATGTATAAGAATGAGGCCTCTAGCTCTAGGCAATCAACCCATGTTAAATTGCCTAAGAAGAAAACTCCTACTGCGTCAAATGAGCCTAACATTTCATTTAAGACTTTTGATGCATCTTATGTTTTAACTAACAAATCAGGCAAAGTAGTTGCCAAATATGTTGGGGGCAAACACAAGGGGTCAAAGACTTGTGTTTGGGTACCCAAGGTGCTTGTTTCTAACATCAAAGGACCCAAGACTGTTTGGGTACCTAAGAACAAGGCCTAAATTGTTTTGTAGGTTTATGCATCCGGGGGCTTAAGTTGGATAATTGATAGCGGATGCACAAACCACATGACAGGGGAGAAAAGAATGTTCTCCTCCTACGAGAAAAACGAAGATCCCTAAAGAGCTATCACATTCGAGGATGGAAATCAAGGTTTTGTCAAAGGACTTGGTAAAATTGCTATATCACCTGATCATTCTATTTCCAATGTTTTTCTTGTAGATTCTTTAGATTACAATTTGCTTTCAGTTTCCCAATTATGCAAAATGGGCTACAACTGTCTATTTTTAGATACAGGTGTTACTGTCTTTAGAAGGAGTGATGATTCAATAGCATTTAAAGGAGTGTTAGAGGGTCAGCTATATTAAGTTGATTTTAATGATAACACAGCTGGACTCAACACTTGTTTAATTGCTAAGACTAATATGGGTTGGCTCTGTCATCGTCGACTAGCCCATGTTGGAATGAAGAATCTCCACAAACTTCTAAAGGGAGAACACATTTTGGGACTAACAATTGTTCATTTTGAGAAAGACAGAGTTTGTAGCGCATGTCAAGCAGGAAAGCAAGTTGGCGCACATCATCCACACAAGAACATAATGACAACAAACAAGCCACTGGAACTACTCCACATGGTTCTATTTGTCCCGATAGCTTACATAAGCAACGGCGGGAGTAAGTACTGTCTAGTAATTGTGAATGACTATTCTCGCTTCACTTGGGTGTTCTTTTTGCAGGAAAAATCTCAAACCCAAGAGACTTTAAAGGGATTCTTGAGACGGGCTCAAAACGAGGTCGGATTGAGAATCAAGAAAATAAGAAGCGATAATGGGACGGAGTTCAAGAACTCACAAATTGAAGGTTTTCTTGAGGATGAGGGCATCAAGCATGGGTTCTCTTCTCCCTACACACCTCAACAAAATGGTGTAGTGGAGAGGAAGAATAGAACTCTACTGGACATGGCGAGGATCATGCTTGATGAGTACAAGACACCGAACTGGCTTTGGGCTGAGGCGATTAACACCGCCTGCTACTCCATCAACCGGTTATATCTTCATCGAATCCTTAAAAAGACATCTTATGAACTCCTCACCGGTAAAAAGCCCAATGTTTCATATTTTAGAGTCTTTGGAAGCAAATTCTTTATTCTTGTTAAAAGAGGTAGAAAATCTAAATTTGCTCCTAAGGCTGTAGAAGGCTTTTTACTTGGCTATGACTCAAACACAATGGCATATAGAGTCTTCAACAAATCCACTGGATTAGTTGAGGTTTCTTGTGACATTGTGTTTGATGAGACTAATGGCTCCCAAGTGGAGCAAGTTGATCTTGATGAACTAGATGATGAAGAGGCTCCGTGTATCACGCTAAGGAACATGTCCATTGGGGATGTGTGTCCTAAGGAATCCGAAGAGCCTCCACAAGCACAAGATCAACCATCATCTTCCATGCAAGCATCTCCACCAACTCAAGATGAGGACCAGGCTCAAGATGATGAAGATCAAGAGGATGAGCCACCTCAAGAGGAGGACAAGGATCAAGGGGGAGATGAAGTCGATCAAGACAAGAAAGATGATCAAGATGATCAGGGTCAAAGACCGCCACACCTAAGAGTCCACCAAGCAATCCAACGAGATTATCCTGTCAACTCCATCCTTGGTGACATTCATAACGGGGTAACTACTAGATCTCGGGTTGCTCATTTCTGTGAACATTACTCTTTTGTGTCCTCTATTGAGCCATACAGGGTGGATGATGCACTAAGAGATTCAGATTGGGTGCTAGCTATGCAAGAGGAGCTCAACAACTTCACAAGGAATGAGGTATGGCATTTAGTTCCATGTCCTAACCAAAATGTTGTAGGTACCAAATGGGTATTCCGCAACAAGCAAGATGAGCATGGTGTGGTGACAAGGAACAAAGCTCGACTTGTGGCCAAAGGTTATTCCCAAGTTGAAGGTTTGGACTTTGGTGAAACTTATGCACCCATACCTAGGCTTGAGTCAATTTGAATATTACTTGCCTATGCTACTTACCATGGCTTTAAGCTCTATCGAATGGACGTGAAAAGTGCCTTCCTCAATGAACCAATCAAGGAAAAGGTCTATGTTGAGCAACCTCCCAGCTTCAAAGATAGTGAGTACCCTAACGATGTATACAAACTCTCAAAGGCGCTTTATGGGCTCAAGCAAGCCCCAAGAGCATAGTATGAATGCCTACTAGATTTCCTTATCACTAATGGCTTCAAAGTCGGTAAAGCCGATCCTACACTCTTTACTAAAACTATTACAAAAGATTTGTTTGTATGCCAAATTTATGTTGATGATATCATATTTGGGTCTACTAACAAATCTACTTGTGAAGAGTTTAGTAGGATCAAGATACAAAAATTCGAGATGTCTATGATGGGGGAGTTGAAGTATTTCCTAGGATTTCAAGTCAAGCAACTCCAAGACGGCACCTTCATCAGCCTAACAAAGTACATTCAAGACATACTTAACAAGTTTGGAATGAAGGATGCCAAGCCCATCAAGACACCCATGGGAACAAATGGGCATCTCGACCTCGACACGGGAGGTAAATCCGTAGATCAAAAGGTATATCGGTCGATGATAGGATCTTTACTCTATTTATGTGCATCTCGACCGGACATTATGCTTTCAGTATGCATGTGTGCAAGGTTCCAAGTCGATCATAAGGAAGTTCACCTTAGGGCCGTGAAAAGAATCATGCGATATTTAGTTTACACTCCTAAGTTTGGACTTTGGTACCCCAAGGGATCCACTTTTGATTTAATAGGATATTCCGATGCCGATTGGGCAGGGTGTAAAATTGATTGGAAGAGCACATTAGGGACTTGTCAGTTTCTAGGGAGATCCCTGGTGTCTTGGGCTTCAAAGAAACAAAACTCAGTAGCTCTTTCTACCGCCGAAGCCGAGTACATTGCCGCAGGCTATTGCTGTGCGCAATTACTTTGGATGAGGCAAACCCTCAGGGACTATGGCTTCAAATTGAGCAAAGTTCCTCTCCTATGTGACAATGAGAGTGCAATCCGCATGACGGATAATCCCGTTGAACACAGCCACACTAAGCACATAGACATTCGATATCACTTTTTGAGGGATCACCAACAAAGGGGGGATATCGAGATTGCTTATGTTAGCACCAAAGAACAATTAGCTGATATCTTTACCAAGCCTTTAGATAAGAAAACCTTTAGCAAACTTAGGAATGAGTTAAATATACTTGATTCTCGGAATTTTGATTGAATCATTGCACACATAGCTCATTTATATATCTTTGATCATATCTCTTTCATGACTACGACTAATGTGTTTTCAAGTGTATTTCTATGCTAAGTCGTAGATTGAAAGGGAAATGGAGTTCTTCGACGAAGACAAGGCTTCCACTCCACTCTAACAGTATCATTTACCCTTCACCGTCACTCCACATCACTCTCAATTGGTATAATCATTCACTCTTATTTACCTGTACCAATGGGGAGAAAGTAAAAAGGGCTCTCAAAGTCTCCGTTTTTGGCGATTAATGCCAAAGGGGGAGAAATATTAAGCCCAAAGCAAAAGGACCGCACCACCAACTTCAAAATTTTAGTTTCACAAAAGGTTGTTTTTCAATTAATATCAAAATTTTAGTTTCACAAAAGGTTGTTTTTCAATTAATATCTTGTGATAAGTTGTTGGGGGCCGTCGTCTTCCGAAGGTCCTCAAAAACACGACTAACATGCTTTTCTGTATAATATACTGTCACAGGAAGCTTCGGCTTTGGCATGAAGGTGTACATGGTTTGAAAGGTGCAACATAGAAGAAGAATGAACCAGTTCCGAAGCTGTGGACGAAGGAGCTTCGGCGTAGCGTAAAGACGACGATGGAGAATGAAACCGACTTAAAAGGGAAAAGACAGCTTAGCCCTCGACAATTTACTTTTTAGCTAATAGTAAATGCCAGGGACATAAATGTAATTTTACCCAGGCTGCGTCCTGTGTCTATAAATAGATGAACAGTAACACCGTACTGTTCATGCTGACTTGTATTCACTTGCACGTCACTCTTGGATTCTTACCTTCTATCAAGCTGAAGGTACAAATGTAATTTAATGTCATTAATGTTTGTTCATGATCATATAATGAGAACATAGATAATCTAGTGATTTGATATGGTTATTCATGTTCTTTATATGTCTCATATGTCCCTGCTTTTCATTAAATATTGAGATGATGAAGGTTTGTCCTTCATAACCTTCATCTGAGGATCATTATATCCTAAGGGAGATAATGCTTCGAAGGACGAAAGTCTTTAACCATTAACATTTGTGTTGTCTTGTTCTTAACTCATAGCATTTGAGAACAAGTGGCCAACAATGGCGCCCACCGTGGGGTGAACTCATTTGACCACTTTCGGCAAATTGTGACCTTCGTCATGCCGCCGAAGAAGTCTTCAGGGCTAGGGGCTGCACTGCAGCCACTGGACATCAATCAGGAAACATTATGCGAAGCTAGGAGCCAAAAAAGGAAGGCTACCAGTCCGACACCTCAGGAGGAGGAGTTGGACCAAGAAATTAGGGACCTCGAAGCCATTCATCAACAGGTTCAGAGGAAAAAGGAAAAGATGCTTCGTCTCACCAATCTTCAGAAGAAGATTGATGAGGCCACTAAGGAAATGCATCATATGACCCAAGATGACCAAGACCGAAGGCCTCAACACAGAGACCTTCGTCAGGACAATTCATACAACGATGATGAATGGTATGATGATTTCCATCATGGCAATTTTGCTTTTGATGATGCTTCTCCTCTAGCAGCAGAATTGTAGGCTACCCCATGGCCCCCGTCTTACAAGCCACCCCAACTCCCTATGTATGATGGGCACTCAGACCAGAAGCAATTTTTAATGAGCCATGAGGCAACCATATCTTCTTATGGGGGCAACATTGCAGTCATGGCGAAATCCTTCGTCATGGCAGTCAAAAGTGTCGCACAAACTTGGTACTCTTCTCTTCGACCAGGGACAATCACATCATGGCAGAAGCTTAAAGATATGCTAATCACTAGCTTCCAAGGATTTCAGACGAAGCCAGTCACTGCTTAGGCTTTGTTCCAGTGCACACAAGACCATGAGGAGTACCTTCAGGCATATGTCCGAAGGTTCCTGCGTCTGAGAGCTCAAGCGCCTATAGTGCCCAATGAAATTGTCATTGAGGCCATGATCAAAGGGCTTCGGCCAGGACCTACGGCTCAATATTTTGCCAGGAAACCCCCATAAACCCTGAAGAAGCTTCTTCAGAACATAGATGAATATATCCGGGCTGATAATGATTTCCGCCAGAGAAGGGAAGAAGCCTACAGGTTTTCTAAGATGACCAGGGGCTTCAGAGGAAGAATCCACCCCAGGCATGTTAGATCAATTCATAATTCCAGCCTAAGTGATGACAGAGGAAGCCAGCCTCAAAGGCCACAACACATCTCCCAATCTTCAGGGCAACAACAAAGCTCTTTCAGGCCACCAGTCCCAAGGGGCAGAGGCGGCAGGGGCTTCGGAGGAAGATATGAAGATCAGGCCAGAAGGCTATATTGTTTATTCTATGGTGAAGTAAGGGACACACCACAAGAACATGCCAAATCACAATATAGAAGCAAAAGGAGATTGCCGAAACTGAGGCGCGGTAGAATCAACCGAAGCAGGTCTTACATACTGCTTCATGCTACTCTCCCTATGTACGAGAGTACGTAAGCAATCAACAACCTTCGGCTTCTGTCGCTTCGACAAGTCACTCTCAAGCTTCTCGGGCCCAGCTCCCATTACCGCCACCATTACCACCCACTCAGACCCGAAGCCAGCAGCCAGAAGGGCACCCGCACACACAGAAGCAGTGTGATTTTCGGGAGGAATCCGAAGCTCGCACAGTCAACAACACTATGCCAGAATCCAAGCATATCTATTGAAGAATATCCTATTCTTGATGTATCTTTATCTTTTATGCCATTTTAATTTTTGTATGAGAAACAAGTCATGAAGGACTAAAATTCGATTTTAGGTAATAATTGAGCCCGTGTCAACGAGTAAAATACGTCTTAAACAGGCTTCTGAAGTTACAAAACTCGTTCCTAAGGGAGCACAGAGTAAGTTTCGAAGCTACAAAAGTCGTTCCTAAGGGAGCGCAGAGTAAGTTCCGAAGCTACAAAAGTCGTTCCTAAGGGAGCACAGAGTAAGTTCTGAAGCTACAAAAGTCAATCCTAAAGGAGCGCAGAGTAAGTTTTCGAATCTCAGAAGTCGTTCCTAAGGGGATGCAGAGCCAAAAATTCCACCGAAATAGAAGGTGAAGAAGCTCCAAAGTCGTTCCTAAGGAGATGCAGAGCTTAAATACCACCGAAATATAAGGTGAAGAAGCTCCAAAGTCGTTCCTAAGGGGATGCAGAGTTTAAAGACTCCAAAGATGTTCCTAAGGGGATGCAAAGTCTTGTGTGTTCCAGTGTGGGCGCGCGTGTGTTTGTTCGACATCACCATCATATTGCATCATATCATAGCATCATTCCGCATAACATTACATCATACATCATATTGCATCAACGACAAAAAGATTGGATACAAAGCAAGTCTTCGGTAATACTTTGTTGAATGAAAATGTGCTGAGGCACGAAGCAAACTTTGGGAAACACAATCTTATCATACTTGCCATAGAAGGGGCTTCCTTCTTTACGAAGCATGAAAATAAGGGAAGGTGTTTTTTCTCCGAAGGCTCAAAAACGGTATGTGCATAAATTTCATGCATCAGAAAGAAATATATTACAACAATTTACATGTCTGATTAATTGTTCCATACAATGTCCGGTGCACCAGGTCCGTACCAGAGTGAACTGGCCACTCTCGGGTTTCTCAGAGCGCGCTCCGCTATAATTCACCGGACTGTCTGGTATGCCACTGGACTGTCCGGTGCACCAGCGGAGCAACGGCTACTTCGCGCAACGGTCGCCTGCAAAAGGTGAAGATTCAGATGAACAGTGCGCGACAGAACAGAGCCGTCCATTAGAGGCGCACCAGACACTGCACAGTGCTTGTCCGGTGCGACACCGGACTGTCCGGTGCGACACCGGACTGTCCGGTGCCAATAGAGGACAAAGCCTCCAACAGTCAGAAGCTCCCGAACCCTAATGGTTGGGTGATGTGGCTAGCGCACCGGATAGTGTCTGGTGGCGCACCGGACTGTTCGGTGCGCCCATCGTCAGCAGCCTGCCACAACTGTCCTTTGGTGGTTGAGGGCTATAAATACCCCCAACCACCACCACTCCAAGCATCCAAGTTTTCAGCACTTCACATTCAATACCAGAGCGAGTGCATTCACTCCTATACACATTTTCAATAGAGTCAAAGCCTCTCCAAGTCCCAAATACATTCCACTCACCTAGTGACTTGAGAGAGAGTTTATTCGTGTCTTTGCGCTCTTGTTTCTTGGATCGCTTTCTTCCTCCCTCATTATTGTTCCCAAGAGAATTGTAATCAAAGCAAGAGACACCAAGTGTGTGGTGGTCCTTGTGGGGCCTAAGTGACCCGTTTGATTAAGGAGAAAGCTCACTCGGTCTAGGTGATCGTTTGAGAGAGGGAAAATGTTGAAAGAGACCCGGTCTTTGTGACCACCTCAACGGGGACTAGGTTCTTTAGAACCGAACCTCGGTAAAACAAATCACTGTGTTCATCCGCTTTATTTCTTGGTTAATTTGTTTTCCCCTCTCTTTCGGACTCGGATTTAATTCTAACACTAACCCCGATTTATAGTGTGTGCTTAAGTTTATAATTTTCAGATTCTGCCTATCCACCCCCCTCCTCTAGGCGACTTTCAACAGGCTGATGGCAGGGCGCAACACAACGAGCCTTGACGCCCCAGGCTACGAAGGCCAGGGGTCGGCATAGCCTAAATGATGACGTCTAGTACCCACGCAGCCCCGCGGCATCCGCCATAGTAAATACAAGACAATCAGGCAACCTCGGGCTCACGAGTACGTGTGGCTTTACCCAGATAGAACGTTTGGGTTTACCCTTGCCTGATGGTTCATTCCTTGAAAGCCACTGATGGTTGACCTCTCTCCCGGTCTATAAAAGGGAGGGGTTGACCCCTAGGCAAAGTGGGGAGTTCTTTCAAATATGCACACAGAAGTACGGACCCTAGACGAACTGACGAATAGGAGGAGGAGCACCGACGAGGACCCGGAGCCCTGTCGCCAAGCCAAGAGTCCCAATACTTAGCTAGGACTCCACTCTGTAGCTATTAGCTCCACTTCCACCCTGACAAGAGACTTGAGAGCTACACTACGAGTTTTAATCATCAATGGTGCCGATAGCGCAAGCCACCGATAACTGAAAGTAGGGATGTTCGGCTTGAACCGGTATAAATCTTGCGCCCATCATGCACATCCTCCGGAGTCCGGAACGCGAACAATAAATTTACCTGTCAGAGTGAGGTTCGAAACATCGACACTAGTGATATGTTTAGAAGTAGATTTGAGCATGGGCTGTAACACCCCTGGTGTTACTGTTACTAAAACTTAAGCATAACATCATGAGCATCACCATATCATGTGATTGTTACACTTAGAATGCATTCACAAGGCAAAAATTTCAAACAAGTTGTATTGATATGACTGGTCATGGGTAAAACCCTAGGGTAGGGTACTTAACCCTAAACTAAGCTTAGGGTGTCAAAAAAACCCAAATGAGAGAAAACTTCAAAACTCATGAGAAATAATCATAAGATATCACCTTTAATGAGATTTGATAGCACCCAAACCCTAGAAGTGCCAGAAACCCTAAATAGACCCATGGAAAACCCTGGATTGAAACCCTAGGGGGTTTTATGTAAATGTTGTACACTTTTGGACCTAAGTGCAAAAACCAAGGAATTAGGGTACCTTAAGTCATATGGTTCACATATTTGAAGATTTGCAAGACAAACCATGAGATTTGGGCCTAATTGCAAAAAGGCCACTCTAGTGCTCATATGGCTAAGTCTGAAATTCAGTGCACAAGGTTGACTTTGGAGCTCTGGAGTTCTAAAAATAATAGGAATTTGCCTAGGGTCAACACATCAAAAGTCTAGAGCTACTATAGGAGTACAACTTTGCTTAAGGGATTAAGCATTGTGTTATACAAAAAGATGGAGATAATTGGCCCTAAAGTTTAGCTGTCAGATAATATAAAAACTGAATATGGACTGCTAGTGAATTTTGAAGAACTTTAGGCTTGATTCATGCTCCAAGAAGTAAGCAACTGAGCATGATCTCTACAGCAGAATTGTAGTTTATATATAGGGCTACAAGTTTGCTACAAACCGATTAGCAAGTTGTCATGCAAAAATTCAAGAACAATGCCTCTAAAGATCCCCTGTCAAACCAACTGAATGACCTCGCAATGGTACAGTGCATTGAAATATCGCAGGGTTCAGTCCCCCTCACCGCAGGTGATCCGCACGTCCGAATTTGCACCGGTCGCCGTGATTCGTGCTGGGCACGAAGTGGATATCCACGGGGAGGTAAAAGATCTTGCGGGGAAGCAGATGTGGTTGCAGGGGAAGCTTATCACCATGCCTGTAGCCGTTGCTACCTGGCCGGACCGTCGGTGTCATCGTGGACACTCCGGCAATCTCAATTATGCCACACCGTGACTCTTCACTACGCGGTAGTAACCGTGGCACACTTAGGCTTACCCTCTCTGAACCACTGCACCGGTGAACGGCACGATCGCGCCACCAGTGATCTTCTTCCTCTCCGATCGCCAGCGTGCCATTCCAAAATTGGAGGCCACCGTTCTTGAACACTATAAATTAAGCACACCGCTAGCTCCGTTAGATAATCACGAAGCCAGAGCACCCGCTCCTGCCTCCGATTAGCCACCATAGCTCTCTAATTTCTCTTTCTCCCCAAATCTGTTTTCCACCACCGTGAAAGAGCACTCACCGTGGCTAGCTTGTTCTAGGTCTGTTCGTGCTCTCTGCTCTCCCGTTTCAGCATCCTTAGGTTCTCCTTATGCTCCTCGACCCATTTGATTGAGCTAGACTGCCCTAGATCACCGGGAACACGTTTGTTCATCCATAGTTCGCACTGTCTCCGTGGGTAGGATGATTTAGAGCTTGGATTGTGAAATTGATTGAGGGGAAACACTCATTAGGTGTTGAATTAGGTCTTAGCCAACTTAGGGCACCAGCCAATGCTTATTTTAGCCGGTACGAGTTCGCCGGAGCTCGGTTCTCCGCTGCTCCCCATCGTGGACCTCAGGGTGTGAAGGAATAGAAGCACGGGGGTTTATTTGCATACGTTAGTGACCCAGACAAATAGTGCTTAGGATTTTCCCTAGTTATTCAAACCCCTGAGGGCTTCGGTGCAAAATCGTCGAGCGGGCGCGTTCTGCCTAGGGTGGGCCGGCTTGGGCCAGTTTCGGCCCAGTATTGTTAGCTCTTTTTCTTTTTCCTTTTCAACCAGAATTAGAGAATTTCTAGAAAATTGTAGAAAATGCTAAAAATACAAGACCAATTTTGCTAGGTTCCTAATTTTCTATAGTATTTAATAAAAATAGTTTTATGATTTTTAGTCCAAATAGGGAATTATGGGATATTTAAAATAGCCAAAACCCATACCCCTGGAATTTTAGAAATTAATTAATAATTCCAAAAATCACCAAACTTTTGAGAAAAGCTTTAAACATTATTTAGAAGCCTTGGGTAAATTTTGGTATGATTTGGACCATGTTTGGTACCTATAACTCAAAACCCTAGTTTTCTAGTAATGCCTGCCCTAAGAACTTCACTTCGGACTCCAAAAACTATAATTTCCTAGGGTCCCGTTAAGGAAAATTGTATTCAAGACCTAAGATAATGTACTTTTATTATCTTTGCATTTCATGAGCATTACATGATTATATATGGATATATATAGAAAACGAAGAAGAGATAGAAGTTGAAGAAGCAAGGACTACACCACCACCACCTTAAGAACCACAAGCTGGGAACTGCTTTTATTTTGACATCTGTGGAGCAGAGCCTGACTCACCTATAACACAAGGCAAGCCCCGGTGCATTTGCCACCTCCTTGCTATTTTTAAATCTTTCTCACTTGCTTGATGCATTAGGTGATAGGAGTTGTGTGCTAAACAAGTTGCTGCATTTCCTTCCTTGAGAATTTGATTCCCTTTCCTTGATCCACTGTTTTATAAAAAGGTTTTTCTTATGCTTAGCCTTGCTCTAGAAAAACAAAATGTCTTGTTTTGACAAAAGATGATGCTTCAAGCGGGTGGGATGTTTTCAAAATAAAACTTGATGGTGGATCCATCATGGTCATGATGGGTTCAACATCGGAAAAGATGTACCTCTGCCAGGTACCAAACTTTGGGTTTGAAATGATAAAGCTGAGACCAGGCGGGTGACTTGCACGAGAGGAGAGTCTCGGTGTAGTGTCTCCGTCTGAGTCAATTAAGGACCATCTCGATGTAGGCTTGTTGATCGAGGACCTTTTAACTGGTCACATGCCTCATCATGGGTAAGCTTTGCCTCAGGCAGACTAATACCAGAATAAGATAACACACAATGGGAGTGGAGAGATGGCAAGAGTAGTGTGTACCCTCCGTGGCAAGAGGCTGGACGGTGGTGTATCTGTGCTCTCGGTTGGCGTGAACCTGATCTGGTCTTAAGAACCCCGGTGGCGAGTTGACATATGCAAGGGTTAAGTGCTACATATGTCGTGTGATTGGAGATCCCCAGCTGGGTATTAATCGATTCGGATCACCGTTACTTCTCGGACATGAAGACTTGGTCACTGCCCTACACGTAGCAATACAGTGAACAAGAAGGGTTAATAAGAAATTAGCTAGTGTAGGTCAAGTGCTTGAACTAGGGTAGAAAGAACTCTAGAACTCAGGTAAAGACTTAACTTGCTAATAAAACTGGACTTTTAAGGATCCACTATTAGTAAGCATTTTTGCAAACAAGAGTCTTGACTATTGATTAAGCCTTACCTTGACTCCCTTAAGCCAACATATCCTTGAGAGTCTTTTATTTTGACGGGTAAGACTTGCGAAAGTACACTCCGTACTCAGGGTTTTCGAACCCATGTTGTTGTAGGTGAGGAAGCAGCAAATTTTTGTTGCTTTTGTTCCAAGGTGGTGCCTAAGGAACAAAACCAAGACTAGAGCCTCGGGAGGAAGTGTCCTCCTTTAAAAAAACTTACTGTTGATCGAGAGGGGTTTTTGCCTCCCAAGATATGTAATAATATTACTCCAACACTCTTATATTTTACTGGTCTGTAATAATACTACTCTTTCTATACTTTAATCTAAAATAAAGTTGTTGTAACTGCTTTCGCATACTCGTACCTCCGATGTGTTGTAATATATGCGTGACGGGTGAAACGCTTTTGGGCAAGGTAAAGAACACAGATACCGAACTTGTCAAGTGATCAGGTGCACCTGCAGGGTTGTCTGAGGTCCGATGGACAAGGACAACTGTAGGTGGGCCTAATGACTTGGGAGGTTCTGTCACAGCTGGTATCGGAGCGAAGCCCATCTCTGCAGATGTTATGAGGCATTTTCAAAAAGAATTTTCAAGGACTTATCTAAGAAAATTTCTTTCCTTCTTACCTAACTACCTTCTGAAGTATTTATATTAAGACCAGATAGTAGAGTGCAATGTATAGAAGGTTGTGAATCAACTAAGGTTGATTATGTAATTATGCATGCATCATGATAAAAACTATACTAATAAAAGTTTTTCCCACTTATGGAGATTTGTCGCCACGTACGAGAAAGACCGCGCGCAAGTCCACTGGACCAATTGGCGTGCCTTGCCATCAGCTGGCTCCAAGGCATGAGGATAGTAGCAGCGGCAGCAATGACTCCATTGGAGATCTGGCCAGGTGGAGCAGCTTCGAACGGAATTGCGTCATAGAAATAGTGTGTGGGTTGAGGATGGTCAGCGCATAAATGAGTTAAGAACTGACATCCAACATCTGCAAGACGAGCTTGCCAAACGAGATTTGGCACTCGATTGGGCCGTCAACTCATGTTCCATTGCTTGGGACCGAGAAGCCAAAGCTCGAGCCCGTGTGGAGGATCTTAGCACGACCGTTGATAACTTGCAGGTGTACTGCAATACATTGCATGAGGAAGTTCATGAATTGTATTCGCGAGTGCACCCTGACGTACCTGCAGACCCTGTCGGAATGGGAGATGGACCTTCTGGAACTGCAGGTGAAGCATTTGGTGGGGAACTGGATCTTTTCAAGCCCCCTCCTTCAATGAACCTGGCTGATGAATGGACCCCTACACCCGACAACGAAGCTGCTAAGGATAATAAATACTAGCAGTAGTATAGTTTAGAAATAGTGTTAATGTAAAATAAGTAATGTAGTCATGTTGTACTTTGAGTTTGTAACATTACATCTTAAGTAATGTAAAATGATGGTATGTATCAACATGTGATATTTTCCAAATATTTCTTTGCTTCAGATGCCATCTCGAACTCGTGCACATGACGGCGCCGGAACATCCCGTGGCTAAGAAGATACACCAAATCCACCATCGGTTCCACCCACGCTGGCCGAGGCTATCACCGCCTTGGTCACCACGATCGCTGACAACACCCGCTTCCTACGTGAAATGGCGGGACATCAACTTCAGCAACAAGGTGGGAGAGCTTATCCGTAGGGATCCCGCGAAACTTCGTATTTGGATTTCTCGGAAACCCGACCCCCACTATTCGTCAAAGCTAAAGATCCCCTCGAAGCTGTTGAATGGATTCGGGTCATTGAGCAGAAGTTTGGACTCATCCAATGCACGGAGACCCAGAAGCCTTTATTTGCGGCCCAGCAGTTAAGAGGCCCTGCTAGCACTTAGTGGGGAAATTATGTGGCCATTCAGCCTGTCGGGCATCAAGTCACCTGGGACGAATTTAAATTGGCATTTCAGGAGCACTACATTCCAGAAGGAGTGCTCCATATGAAGCAAGAAGAATTCATGAAACTCAAACAAGGTGGAGATACTGTTACACAGTACCTCAACAAGTTCAATCATTTGTCCCAGTACGCAATTGACCAGGTCAACACTGACTTGACAAAGAGGAAATGTTTTATGAGAGGCCTTAATGACCGGCTATAACGAAAGATGGCCACCTGCCTCGACCCCTCCTACAGTAGGGCTATCAGCACGGCGCTGACAGTTGAAGCTAAGTATGCAGGCTCACGGAAGTCAAAGGGCTTTGGAGGTGACAGGTCCAACCAGGGGCCTGAAAAGCGACAAAGGTTGGTGATCCGACCTTTCAATCAAAATCGTTCTTCACCTCGTCCACCCTCCAACCCCTTTAAACAACCTGTATTTATCTGCCCTGCCACTGCCCCCACTTCCACAACTCAGTCGAGTGCCCCTGGTGCTCGTTTACCTACACTCCCGAGCTCATCAACTGGCTGCTTCAACTGTGGGAAGTCTGGACATTTCATCAAAGATTGCCCATATCCGAGTCGGAACAACTCCAATAATCAGCAGAACCCGGGGAGTTCCAGTCAAGGCAAGGAAAACACGGCAAATAATGCAGTGGGCAAGAATATGAAGAAAACTGGGCGAATCTACTATACACAAGTGGCCACTACACTGGAGGGAGAGCAGGTCATGATGGGTACGTTTCTCATGGCCAATCACCCTGCAGTCATTCTCTTTGATTCTGGTGCTTCACATACATTCATAAGCAAGAAGTTTGTGGAGAAACATTGCATTCCTTGCATTGAATCAAGGGAAGGGTTTATTATTCATTCACCTGGGGACAAATATTCACTAAAGAAGTGGCTTTCCATGTGCCCGTAACATTGGCTGAACGGGACTTTCTCACAAATATGATTGTTCTGAAAGGCAAGATATAGATGTAATTTTGGGCATGAATTGGTTAGCTCAGCACAAAGCTATCCTCAACACTGATCTGAGAACCATCAGGTTGAGCTATGGCCAAGAAAAGGTTCTCTTGCCCATTCCCGTAGCTACTACAGCTAAACCATTTGGTAGTGTATATGAAGCCATCATACCGGAGATCCAAAATATTACAGTAGTATGTGAATTCCCGGACGTCTTTTTGGAAGATCTGCCTGGATTGCCTCCAAAGAGAGATGTAGAATTTGTGATTGAGTTGAAGCCCGGTATGGCTCCTGTTTCTAGAAGGTCGTACCGAATGCCTCTGAATGAGTTGGCAGAACTCAAGACACAATTACAAGATCTGCTAGAAAAGAGATTTATCCGACCAAGCTCGTCACCTTGGGGTTGTCCAGCCATCTTTTGTCAAGAAGAAGAACCAAACGCTTCGGATGTGCGTGTTTTACAGACCCCTTAATGAGGTCACAATCAAGAATAAGTACTCTCTTCCCTAGTCTGACATCTTATTTGATCAGCTTACCGGAGCTCGGGTATTTTCCAAGATTGACCTCAGGTCGGGTTACCATTAGATCTGTATCCGGCCCGAAGATATACCCAAGAGCGCATTCACTACGAGGTATGGATTATTTGAATATCTGGTTATGTCTTTCGGATTAACAAATGCTCCCACCCACTTCACATATCTTATGAACTCGGTATTCATGTTCGAGTTGGATAAATTCGTGGTAGTCTTCATTGATGATATTTTGATATATTCCAAGAATGAAGAGGAGCATGCTCGGCATTTGCGGATCGTATTAACGTGCTTAAGGGAGCATCAACTATATGCTAAATTCAGTAAATGCGCATTTTGGCTGGAGGAAATTTAATTTTCGGGACACGTATTGTCTACCAAG
This sequence comes from Zea mays, assembly GCF_902167145.1. Classification (NCBI taxonomy): domain Eukaryota; kingdom Viridiplantae; phylum Streptophyta; class Magnoliopsida; order Poales; family Poaceae; genus Zea; species Zea mays. Next base: position 56,851,311 of record NC_050096.1, on the reverse strand, counting down.
GGGATTGTGGTGGATCCCAGCAAGGTCAAGGATATTTTGGAGTGGAAACCACCAACCACTGTACATCAAGTCCGAAGTTTTCTTGGACTGGCTGGTTATTACCGCCGATTCATTACAGATTTTTCCAAGCTTGTGAAGCCAATCACAAGTTTATTGAAGAACGATACAAAATTTAGTTGGTCTTCAAGATGCAATGAAGCCTTCGAGCAGCTGAAGGTGTTATTGACCACTGCTCCGGTATTAGCTCAACCGGACATTGAAAAGCCTTTTGATGTGTATTGTGATGCATCAGGCAGCGGATTAGGTTGTGTCTTGATGCAAGAAGGTCGAGTTATAGCGTATGCCTCAAGACAGTTGCGCCGGCATGAAGAACATTATCCAACTCATGACCTGGAATTAGCTATTGTGGTTCATGCCCTGAAAATATGGCGTCATTATCTGCTGGGGAATATCTGTCATATCTATATAGATCATAAAAGTTTGAAGTACATCTTTACCGAGTCAGAGCTAAATATGAGGCAGAGGAGATGGCTTGAGCTGATTAAGAATTATGAATTGGAAATTCACTATCACCCAGGCAAGGCCAATGTAGTGGCAGATGCACTAAGTCACAAGGCTTCCTGTCATTGTCTTACGATGAAGGCTTCTGACATTACATTATGCCAAGAAATGGAGAAGTTGAACCTAGGAATGATTCAACATGGAACTTTCAATCACTTGAAGCTTGAGTCGGTTCTTCTGCAAAGAATAATTGATGCACAAAGAAATAATGAGGGTATGAAACACATTCATGAGAAGATAAAGGCTGGTAAGGCAAATTGTTTTAGAGAAGATGATCAAGGCATTGTATGGTTTAACAACCGTATAGTTGTGCCCAAGAATGATGAGATCCGCCAGCAAATTTTAGATGAAGCACATCTTAGTCGCTATTCTATTCATCCCAGAAGCACTAAGATGTATCATAATCTAAAGCAACATTATTGGTGGACGAAGATGAAGATTGAAATTGCACGCTATGTGGCGAGATGTGACACTTGCAGACGTGTCAAAGACATGCATATGAAAACTGCTAGTCCATTACAATCTTTACCGATTTCGACCTAGAAATGGGAGGACATAAGCATGGATTTTATTATGGGATTACTGAAAGGGAAATGTGCCCTTGGGCCATTTCTAAGTATTTTGGTGATTAAGTGCCAACACAAGTGCTTGAATGTGAATTTATGCCCATGGATGAACAAAGTGCAAATCATGAGTAAAGGTATGTTTCTAAGCCTTAGTACATTGGTTTTGAGTACTAATATACTTGTCTAAGTGTTAGAAACAGAAAGAAGAAGAAAAGACAAGAGGTGCAAAAAGCTTGGCTGTGTACAGCCAAGACTCAGCTCGGTCTGGAGCACCGGACTGTCCGGTGGTGCACCGGACAGTGTCCGGTGCGCCAGACTGACTCGGGCGAACTGGCCGCTCTCGGGAATTCACCGACGGCGTACGGCTAAAATTCACCGGACTGTCCGGTGTGCACCGGACTGTCCGGTGAGCCAACGTAGGTCGGGCCAACGGTCGGCCGCGGAATCTGCGCGCGACACGTGGCCGGGCCAACGGTCGGAAGGAGGCACCGGACTGTCCGGTGTGCACCGGACATGTCCGGTGCGCCAACGGCTCCCAGATCTGCAACGGTCGGCTGCGCTGTTTAAGGAAGGAAATCGGGCACCGGACAGTGTCCGGTGTGCACCGGACTGTCCGGTGCGCCCGACGACAGAAGGCAAGGATGGCCTTCCAGATTTGTTCTCAACGGCTCCTAGCTGCCTTGGGGCTATAAAAGGGACCCCTAGACGCATGGAGGAGTAAGACCAAGCATTCCTACAACATTCCTAAGCACCAAGACATCGATCTCGCGCATTCGTTTCATTGTGATAGCATATAGAGCTCTTGTGGAGTTGTGAACTCTTTGAGTTGTGTTGCGAGCTCTTGTTGCTACTTGTGTGCGTGTTGTTGCTCTGATCTTTTGAAGTCTTGTGTGCGTTGCTCATTTCCCCCTTTGCTCTGTGTTTCTTTGTGAACTTCAATTGTAAGGCCGAGAGGCTCCAAGTTGTGGAGATTCCTCACAAACGGGATTGAGAAAAAGCAAGCAAAACACCGTGGTATTCAAGTGGGTCTTTGGACCGCTTGAGAGGGGTTGATTGCAACCCTCGTCCGTTGGGACGCCACAACGTGGAGTAGGCAAGCGTTGGTCTTGGCCGAACCACGGGATAATCCACTGTGTCATCTCTGTGATTGATCTCTTGTGGTATTGTGTTGTTGAGACTCCTTTATAGCCACTTGGCAATTATTGTGCTAACACTTAACAAGTTTTTGTGGCTATAAGTTTAAGTTTTACAGGATCACCTATTCACCCCCCTCTAGGTGCTCTCAATTGGTATCAGAGGCGTTCTCTTCAAGAAAGGGACTAACCGCCCGAAGAGATGGATCCTAAGGGGAAGGGAATCGTGATCAACGATAAGAAGAAGGAGTCCTTCGTCAATGAGCCCAAAGATGACAAGCCTACCGACTCCGGCTCGGGCCATAGACGGAAGGAAGGGAAGAAGAAGAAGACAAGGCGCATCAAGGAGATCGTCTACTACGACGACAGCGACGAATCTTCCTCTTCCCAAAAGGACAACGACGACAACGACTATGACAAACAAAAGACGGTTAACTCAAACTTTTCTTTTGATTATTCGCGCATTCCGCATAGCTCAAATACTCATTTGCTCCCCATTCCACTTGGCAAGCCTCCTCACTTTGATGGAGAGGACTACGGATTTTGGAGTCACAAAATGCGTACTCACCTATTTTCTCTCCATCCAAGCATTTGGGAGATTGTGGAAAGTGGAATGAAATTTGATAGCTCGGATAGCCCTTCGTTTATTAATGAACAGATCCATAAAAATGCACAAGCTACTACTGTGTTGCTAGCCTCTTTGTGCAGGGACGAGTATCACAAGGTGAGCGGCTTGGACAATGCCAAGCAGATTTGGGACACCCTCAAGATCTCTCATGAGGGGAATGATGTCACCTTACTCACCAAGATGGAGTTGGTGGAGGGCGAGCTCGGACGATTCGCGATGATAAGGGGCGAGGAGCCGACACAAACATACAACCGGCTCAAGATCCTTATCAACAAAATAAGGAGCTACGGAAGCACGCGATGGACGGATCACGACGTCGTCCGCCTAATGCTAAGGTCATTTACCGTTCTTGATCCTCACTTGGTGAACAATATTCGTGAAAATCCTAGGTACATCAAGATGTCGCCCGAAGAAATTCTTGGAAAATTTGTAAGCGGGCGAATGATGATCAAGGAGGCGAGGTACGTGGACGACGCGTTGAATGGCCCAATCCATGAGCCTCAACCCATTGCTCTCAAGGCAACAAGGAGCAAGGAGGCGCTACCCAGCAAGGTGGCGCAAATTGAGGCGGCCGGTCTTAATGATGAAGAGATGGCCCTCATCATCAAAAGATTCAAGACGGCACTAAAGGGTCGCAAGGGACAGCCAAGCAAGACTAAGACCAAGGGAAAGCGATCATGCTTCAAATGCGGTAAGCTTGGTCATTTTATTGCTAACTGTCCCGACAATGATAGTGACCAGGAACACGGGAGCAAGAGGGAAAAGAAGAAGCATTACAAGAAGGCCAAGGGCGAGGCACATATCGGAAAGGAGTGGGATTCGGATTGCTCCTCCTCCGACTCCGACAATGAAGGACTCGCCGCCACTGCCTTCAACAAGTCATCCCTCTTCCCCAACGAGCGTCACACATGCCTTATGGCAAGGGAGAAGAAGGTATGTAATCAAAACAATGTCACTTATGATTCTTCTAGTGATGATGAGTCTAGTGATGATGAAATAGATTACTCTAGTTTGTTCAAGGGATTGGATAGAACTAAAGTAGATAAAATTAATGAATTGATTGATGCCTTGAATGAAAAAGATAGACTCTTAGAAAAACAAGAGGACCTTTTGTATGAAGAGCATGACAAATTTGTAGAGGCACAAAAATCTTATGCTTTAGAAGTTAAAAGAAATGAAGTGCTTTCTAGTGAACTATCTTCTTGTCATGAAACCATTGCTACTTTAAAGAGTGTTAATGATGACTTAAATGCTAAACTAGAAGTAGCTAGTAAATCTAATTCTTGTGTAGAACATGTTGAGATTTGCACTAGGTGTAAAGATTTCGATGTTGATGCTTGTAGTGATCATTTAGTTTCAATTTCCAAATTAACTGAGGAATTGGCTAGTCTTAATGCCCAACTTAAGACTAGCAAGAATGAATTTGATAAACTAAAATTTGCAAGGGATGCCTACACGATCGGTAGACACCCCTCAATTAAGGATGGACTTGGCTTCAAGAGGGAAGCCAAGAACTTAACAAGCCATAAGGCTCCCATTCCCGCTAAGGAGAAAGGGAAGGCCCCTATGGCTACTAGTGCTAAAAAGAACCATGCCTTTTTGTATCATGATAGGAGACAAACTAGAAATGCTTATAGGAGTTATAATGCGTACGATGATTTTTCTCATGCTATGTTTGCTTCTAGTTCTTCATATGTGCATGATAGAAATGTTGGTAGGGATGTTGTTCATAATATGCCTAGGAGAAATGTTGTTAATATTCCTAGGAAAGTTAATGAGCCTTCTACAATATATCATGCTTTGAATGCTTCCTTTGCAATTTGTAGAAAGGATAGAAAGGTAATTGCTAGGAAGTTAGGGGCAAAATGCAAGGGTGATAAAACTTGCATTTGGGTCCCTAAGGAAATTGTGACTAACCTTATAGGACCCAACAAGAGTTGGGTACCTAAGTCCCAAGCCTAAATTTGCCTTGCAGGTTTATGCATCCGGGGGTTCAAGCTGGATTATCGACAGCGGATGCACAAACCATATGACGGGGGAGAAGAAAATGTTCACCTCCTACGTCAAGAATAAGGATTCCCAAGATTCAATTATATTCGGTGATGGGAATCAAGGCAAGGTAAAAGGGTTAGGTAAAATTGCAATTTCTAATGAGCACTCTATCTCTAATGTGTTTTTAGTAGAATCTCTTGGATATAATTTGCTATCGGTTAGTCAATTATGCAATATGGGATATAACTGTCTATTTAAAAATGTAGATGTGTCTGTCTTTAGAAGAAGTGATGGTTCACTAGCTTTTAAGGGTGTATTAGACGACAAACTTTATTTAGTTGATTTTGCAAAATAAGAGGCCGGTCTAGATGCATGCTTAATAGCTAAGACTAGCATGGGCTGGCTGTGGCATCGCCGCTTAGCACATGTGGGGATGAAGAACCTTCACAAGCTTCTAAAGGGAGAACACGTGATAGGTTTGACTAACGTGCAATTCGAAAAAGATAGACCTTGTGCAGCTTGTCAAGCAGGTAAACAAGTGGGAGGAGCACATCACAGCAAGAATGTGATGACCACTTCAAGACCTCTGGAGCTGCTGCATATGGACCTCTTCGGACCCGTCGCCTATCTGAGTATAGGAGGAAGTAAGTATGGTCTAGTTATTGTTGATGACTTTTCCCGCTTCACTTGGGTGTTCTTCTTGCAGGATAAGTCTGAAACCCAAGGGACCCTCAAGCGCTTCCTCAGGAGAGCTCAAAATGAGTTTGAGCTCAAAGTGAAGAAGATAAGGAGCGACAACGGGACCGAATTCAAGAACCTTCAAGTAGAGGAGTTCCTTGAAGAGGAAGGGATCAAGCACGAGTTCTCCGCTCCCTACACACCACAGCAAAATGGTGTGGTAGAGAGGAAGAACAGGACGCTCATCGATATGGCGAGGACGATGCTAGGAGAATACAAGACCCCCGAGTGCTTTTGGACGGAAGCCGTGAACACGGCTTGCCACGCCATCAACAGGGTCTACCTTCATCGTCTCCTCAAGAAGACGTCGTATGAGCTACTAACCGGTAACAAACCCAATGTATCTTACTTTCGTGTATTTGGGAGCAAGTGCTACATTCTAGTGAAGAAGGGTAGAAATTCTAAGTTTGCTCCCAAAGCTGTAGAAGGGTTTTTGTTAGGTTATGACTCAAATACAAAGGCGTATAGAGTCTTCAACAAATCATCGGGTTTGGTTGAAGTCTCTAGCAACGTTGTATTTGATGAGACTAATGGCTCTCCAAGAGAGCAAGTTGTCGATTGTGATGATGTAGATGAAGAAGATGTTCCGACAGCCGCTATACGAACCATGGCGATTGGAGAAGTTCGGCCACAGGAACAAGACGAGCAAGATCAACCTTCTTCCTCAACTATGGTGCACCCCCCAACTCAAGACGGTGAACAGGTTCATCAACAGGAGGCGTGTGATCAAGGGGGAGCACAAGATGATCATGTGATGGAGGAAGAAGTGCAACCGGCACCTCCAACCCAAGTTCGAGCGATGATTCAAAGGGATCATCCCGTCGACCAAATTCTGGGTGACATTAGCAAGGGAGTAACTACTCGGTCTCGATTAGTTAATTTTTGTGAACATTACTCCTTTGTCTCTTCTATTGAGCCTTTCAGGGTAGAAGAGGCCTTGCTAGATCCGGACTGGGTGTTGGCCATGCAAGAGGAGCTCAACAACTTCAAGCGCAATGAAGTTTGGACACTGGTGCCTCGTCCTAAGCAAAATATTGTGGGAACCAAGTGGGTGTTCCGCAACAAACAGGACGAGCACGGGGTGGTGACAAGGAACAAGGCTCGACTTGTGGCAAAAGGTTATGCCCAAGTCGCAGGTTTGGACTTTGAGGAGACTTTTGCTCCTGTGGCTAGGCTAGAATCAATTCGTATCTTGCTAGCATATGCTGCTCACCATTCTTTCAGGTTGTACCAAATGGATGTAAAGAGCGCTTTCCTCAACGGGCCAATAAAGGAGGAGGTGTACGTGGAGCAACCCCCTGGCTTCGAGGATGAACGGTACCCCGACCACGTGTGTAAGCTCTCTAAGGCGCTCTATGGACTTAAGCAAGCCCCAAGAGCATGGTATGAATGCCTTAGAGATTTCTTAATTACTAATGCTTTCAGGGTTGGGAAAGCCGATCCAACTCTTTTCACTAAGACATGTGATGGTGATTTGTTTGTATGCCAAATTTATGTCGATGACATAATATTTGGTTCTACTAATAAAAAGTCTTGTGAAGAGTTTAGCAGGGTGATGACGTAGAAATTTGAGATGTCCATGATGGGCGAGTTGAACTACTTCCTTGGGTTCCAAGTGAAGCAACTCAAGGACGGCACCTTCATCTCTCAAACGAAGTACACGCAAGATCTGCTGAAGCGGTTTGGGATGAAGGACGCCAAGCCCGCAAAGACTCCGATGGGAACCGACGGACACACCGACCTCAACAAAGGAGGTAAGTCCGTTGATCAAAAAGCATACCGGTCAATGATAGGGTCATTACTTTACTTATGTGCTAGTAGACCGGATATTATGCTTAGCATATGCATGTGTGCTAGATTTCAATCCGATCCTAAGGAGTGTCACTTAGTGGCAGTGAAGCGAATCCTTAGATATTTAGTTGCTACGCCTTGCTTCGGGCTCTGGTATCCAAAGGGGTCTACCTTTGACTTGATTGGATATTCAGACTCCGACTATGCTGGATGTAAGGTCGATAGGAAGAGTACATCGGGGACGTGCCAATTCTTAGGAAGGTCCCTGGTGTCATGGAACTCTAAGAAACAAACTTCCGTTGCCCTATCCACCGCTGAGGCCGAGTATGTTGCCGCAGGACAGTGTTGCGCACAACTACTTTGGATGAGGCAAACCCTCAGGGACTTTGGCTACAATCTGAGCAAAGTCCCACTCCTATGTGATAATGAGAGTGCTATCCGCATGGCGGAAAATCCTATTGAGCACAGCCGCACAAAGCACATAGACATCCGGCATCACTTTTTGAGAGACCACCACCAAAAGGGGGATATCGAAGTGTTTCATGTTAGCACCGAGAACCAGCTAGTCGATATCTTTACCAAGCCTCTAGATGAGAAGACCTTTTGCAGGCTGCGTAGTGAGCTAAATGTCTTAGATTCGCGGAACTTGGATTGAATTGTAGCATACATGTGTTTATGCCTTTGATCATGTTCATTCTGCATTATTGTTGCTTATTGTGGTGCTCAAGTTGTACAAACACTCCCTGGACCTCACAAGTCTGTTGCAAAGTGATGCACATATTTAGGGGGAGATGTGTTACAACTTGACCCTTTGAGACTAACCATATGCTTGAGTTTGCTTGTTTTAGTCTCGAAGGAGAATTGAAAGGAAAAAGGTGGACTTGGACCATGAAAGACTTCCACTGCACTCCGATGAGAGGGTAACTTATTCCAAGTCCATCTCATGAACTCTTATTGCCATTTGCTCTTAATTGAAGATTTTGGTGAGGCAATGGGGTTAAAGGGCCAAGATTGATCCCGTTTTGGTGCTTGATGCCAAAGGGGGAGAAAATAAAGGCCAAAGCAATAAATGGATCAGCTACCACTTGAGAAATTTGAAAATAGTAGAGTAGAGCTTTTCGTTTGTCAAAACTCTTTTATTGGAGTAGAGCTTTTCGTTTGTCAAAACTCTTTTATTGTCTCTTTTTGTCAAAAGTTGGCTTCTTGTGGGGAGAAGTAGTAATTATGGGAAATAGGGGGAGTTTTTAAAATCTTTGATCAATCTCTTTTGAAATGACTCTCTTTATGCTTCAACATGTGTGTTTGACTTAGAGATAGAGATTTGAGTTTGATTTGCAAAAACAAACCAAGTGGTGGCAAAGGATGATCCATATATGCCAAAAATGAATCAAAATAAATTTGAGTTTTATTTGAAGTGATTTTGCACTTGTTCCAGTTGCTTTATGTTGTGTTGGCATAAATCACCAAAAAGGGGGAGATTGAAAGGGAAATGTGCCCTTGGGCCATTTCTAAGTATTTTGGTGATTAAGTGCCAACACAAGTGCTTGAATGTGAATTTATGCCCATGGATGAACAAAGTGCAAATCATGAGTAAAGGTATGTTTCTAAGCCTTAGTACATTGGTTTTGAGTACTAATATACTTGTCTAAGTGTTAGAAACATAAAGAAGAAGAAAAGACAAGAGGTGCAAAAAGCTTGGCTGTGTACAGCCAAGACTCAGCTCGGTCTGGAGCACCGGACTGTCTGGTGGTGCACCGGACAGTGTCCGGTGCGCCAGACTGACTCGGGCGAACTGGCCGCTCTCGGGAATTCGCCGACGGCGTACGGCTAAAATTCACCGGACTGTCCGGTGTGCACCGGACTGTCCGGTGAGCCAACGTCGGTCGGGCCAACGGTCGGCCGCGGAATCTGCGCGCGACACGTGGCCGGGCCAACGGTCGGAAGGAGGCACCGGACTGTCCGGTGTGCACCGGACATGTCCGGTGCGCCAACGGCTCCCAGATCTGCAACGGTCGGCTGCGCTGTTTAAGGAAGGAAATCGGGCACCGGACAGTGTCCGGTGTGCACCGGACTGTCCGGTGCGCCCGACGACAGAAGGCAAGGATGGCCTTCCAGATTTGTTCTCAACGGCTCCTAGCTGCCTTGGGGCTATAAAAGGGACCCCTAGACGCATGGAGGAGTAAGACCAAGCATTCCTACAACATTCCTAAGCACCAAGACATCGATCTCGCGCATTCGTTTCATTGTGATAGCATATAGAGCTCTTGTGGAGTTGTGAACTCTTTGAGTTGTGTTGCGAGCTCTTGTTGCTACTTGTGTGCGTGTTGTTGCTCTGATCTTTTGAAGTCTTGTGTGCGTTGCTCATTCCCCCCTTTGCTCTGTGTTTCTTTGTGAACTTCAATTGTAAGGGCGAGAGGCTCCAAGTTGTGGAGATTCCTCGCAAACGGGATTGAGAAAAAGCAAGCAAAACATCGTGGTATTCAAGTGGGTCTTTGGACCGCTTGAGAGGGGTTGATTGCAACCCTTGTCCGTTGGGACGCCACAACGTGGAGTAGGCAAGCGTTGGTCTTGGCTGAACCACGGGATAATCCACTGTGTCATCTCTGTGATTGATCTCTTGTGGTATTGTGTTGTTGAGACTCCTTTATAGCCACTTGGCAATTATTGTGCTAACACTTAACAAGTTTTTGTGGCTATAAGTTTAAGTTTTACAGGATCACCTATTCACCCCCCCCTCTAGGTGCTCTCAATTACCCAGGACAACAAAAGGGTTTGACTCTATTTGGGTTATCATTGATCGACTTACAAAGATCGCCCACTTCCTTCCAGTTAGGGTAAAGTATACAGTGGCCACATATGCGGAACTGTATATTGCTCGTGTTCTCAGTTTGCACGGTGTTCCGAAGACAATAGTGTCGGATCGTGGACCTCAATTTATATCCAAATTCTGGGAAGAACTTCACAAATCCTTGGGTACTAAGTTGCTCCATGTTGCGAGCATGTGTTCTGAAATTCCCACAGAAATGGGATGACTGTTTACCCTTAGCGTAGTTCTCATACAATAACAGCTATCAAGACAACATCAAAATGGCACCCTTTGAAGCTTTGTATGGACGACGGTGTCGTACTCCGTTAAACTGGTCTGAACCAGGAGAAAGATGGTTTTTGAGGCCTAATATGGTAAAAGAAACAGAAGAGAAGGTTCAACGAATAATACATAATTTGAAAGAAGCCCAAGCTCGCCAAAAGAGTTATGCAGACAAACGACGCCAACCCTTGTACTTTCAAGTTGAAGATTATGTCGACCTAAAAGTCTCACCAATGAAGGGTGTATCTCGTTTCGGGGTAAAAGGGAAGCTTGCACCTCGGTACATTGGTCCTTTTCCTATCCTTGAAATATATGGACCAGTGGCATACCGACTCTAATTACCTGAAACATTGTCTGCAGTGCACAATGTGTTCCACGTATCCCAATTGAAGAAGTGTCTTCGAGTTCCAGACCGAACCGTTGAAGTAATGGATGTTGCCTTAGAACCAGACTTGACATATTCAGAACATCCTATTTGAGTCTTGGATCAAAAGGACAGATTTACCCGAAGGAGAACTCTTAAGTTTTATAAAATACAATGGAACCAACACACGGAAGATGAAGCTACTTGGGAAACTCAAGACTTTTTAGAAAAGAATTTCCCAGGCTTTCTAGCTTCATGTAAATTGTGAGATATGTACACTCGTTGTAATAGAGGAATAAACCCCCTACCACCCCTGCCTTGTACGAAAAATAAGGAAATAAAAATATGACACATTTCCTTTTCCATTACTTGCCCTAGGACTTTTAAATCTCGGGATGAGGTTCTTTTATGGGGGGAAGGATGTAACACCCCTGGTGTTACTGTTACTAAAACTTGAGCATAACATCATGAGCATCAGCATATCATGTGATTGTTACACTTAGAATGCATTCACTAGGCAAAAATTTTAAACAAGTTGTATTGATATGACTGGTCATGGGTAAAACCCTAGGGTAGGGTACTTAACCCTAAACTGAGCTTAGGGTGTCAATAAAACCCAAATGAGAGAAAACTTCAAAACTCATGAGAAATAATCATAAGATATCACCTTTAATGAGATTTGATAGCACCCAAACCCTAGAAGTGCCAGAAACCCTAAATAGACCCCTGGAAAACCCTAGATTGAAACCCTATGGGGTTTTATGTAAATGTTGTACACTTTTGGACCTAAGTGCAAAAACCAAGGAATTAGGGTACCTTAAGTCATATGGTTCACATATTTGAAGATTTGCAAGACAAACCATGAGATTTGGGCCTAATTGCAAAAAGGCCACTCTAGTGCTCATATGGCTAAGTATGAAATTCAGTGCACAAGGCTGACTTTGGAGCTTTGTAGTTCTAAAAATAATAGGAATTTGCCTAGGGTCAACACATCAAAAGTCTAGAGCTACTATAGGAGTACAACTTTGCTTAAGAGATTAAGCATTGTGTTATACAAAAAGATGGAGATAATTGGCCCTAAAGTTTAGCTGTCAGATAATATAAAAACTGAATATGGACTGCCAGTGAATTTTGAAGAACTTTAGGCTTGATTCATGCTCCAAGGAGTAAGCAACTGAGCATGATCTCTACAGCAGAATTGTAGTTTATATATAGGGCTACAAGTTTGCTACAAACCGATTAGCAAGTTGTCATGCAAAAATTCAAGAACAATGCCTCTAAAGATCCTCTGTCAGACCAATTGAATGACCTCGCGATGGTACAGTGCACTGAAATATCCCAGGGTTCAGTCCCCCTCGCCGCTGGTGATCCGCGCGTCCGGATTTGCGCCGGTCGCCGTGATTCGTGCCGGGCACGCAGTAGATATCCATGGGGAGGTAAAAGATCTTGCGGGGAAGCAGATGTGGTCGCAGGGGAAGCTTATCACCGTGCCTGTAGCCGTTGCGACGTGGCCGGACCGCCGGTGTCGTCGTGGACACTCCGGCGATCTCAATTATGCCACGCCGTGACTCTTCACTACGCGGTAGTAACCGTGGCACACTTAGGCTTACCCTCTCTGAACCACTGCACCGGTGAACGCCACGATTGCGCCACCAGTGATCTTCTTGCACTTCGACCGCCACCGCGCCATTCCAAAATTGGAGGCCACCGCTCTTGAACACTATAAATTAAGCACACCGCTAGCTCCGTTAGATAATCACGAAGCCAGAGCACCCGCTCCTACCTCCTATTAGCCACCATAGCTCTCTAATTTCTCTTTCTCCCCAAATCTGTTTTCCGCCACCGTGAAAGAGCCCTCGCCGTGACTAGCTTGTTCCAGGTCTGTTCGTGCTCTCTGCTCTCCCGTTTCAGCATCCTTAGGTTCTCCTTATGCTCCCCGACCCGTTCGATTGAGCTAGACTGCCCTAGATCACCGGTGTTGGGGGTATGCTTCGTAGTCGAAGATCCTAAAAAGAACACCTTCGAAAGGTCTTCTCAGAAGTAAGCGCCGAAGCTATTATCTATAAAGCTTCGGCACAAAGACAAATCTCAAGATGAAGGGTCGAACCGACTTAAAGATGAATTGACTTAAAGACCCATGATGTTTTGTGTCATTATTGTAGTTGATTGTAAAGGACATAAATGTAATTTTGCGCAGGTTGCATCCTGTGCCTATAAATAGGTGAACAGTATCCCGACACTGTTCACACGATCCTGTAATCATTGACACGTCACGCTTGAATTATTGCTTTCCGCCAAGGCAAAGGTATAAATGTGTCTAAATATTATGTTTTAATACTTGTATATTCATATAATAAAACATGTGAATATATTTTATACTTTATATTTCATTTTTCATTATTTGTTGTCTTACAAATATGATCACGAAGGTGAAATCTTCGTGATACTTTACTTATGACCTTCGTCCGAAGCTCATTAAATCCTTGGGGAGATAATGCTTCAGCGGACGAAGGGCATTTATACTTGACATCTTTGTGTTGCCTTGTTCTTAATTTGAAGCATTTGAGAACAAGTCCCCAACATTGGCGCCCACCTCCGGTGAACTCACTTCCACTTTCTGAGCTGATGGCTTCGTTCAAAGCTGGAGTTGCTTCGACTCCGAAGCTTGTACTCCCGATAACATGCGGTTCATGCTCAGAGCCGGCTAACAAGAAGCAGAAGAAGGACACAGAGAAGGGTACAACATGTAGGGGTGCAAGGACCCTTCATCAAGTCAAGATGGTCTCACATCCCGATTACCTTCTCCCAAGAGGATCTTCAGCTCAAGGATTACCCTCACAATGATGCTATGGTTATCTCTTGTGTTATCAAAGGATTTCTGGTCCATAATGTTTTGGTTGACACAGGCAGTGCAGCGGACATTATATTTGCTAAGGCCTTCAGACAGATGCAAGAGCCCGAAGATAAGATCCATGACGCCACACATCCCCTTTGTGGCTTCGGAGGAAGGCAGATTGTAGCACTTGGCAAGATCACGATGCCAGTAACCTTCGGATTTATCAACAACACAAGGACTGAACAAGTTGTGTTTGATATTGTTGACATGGAGTACCCTTACAACGCAATCATTGGTCGTGGTACTATCAATGCTTTTGAAGCAATTCGTCATCCAGCATATCTTTGCATGAAGATACCTTCGGATCAAGGGCCTATTGCTATTCATGGAAGTCAGGAAGCTGCCAGAAAGGCCGAAGGAAACTGGACAGATTCAAAAGCAATCCATAACATAGATGGAGATGAAGCTTGTGAGCAATACAAGTACAGAAGGGAGAAAGCTGCTTCGGCCGATCAGCCGAAGCCCATGCTCTTATGTGACGATATAGCAGAGCAGAAGGTGCTATTGGGATCTCAATTGTCTGAGGAACATGAGAAAACTCTTATAAGGTTCTTGTTCAACAACAAAGATGTCTTTGCATGGTCAGCTAATGATCTCTGCGGAGTCATCAGGGATGTTATTGAACACTCGCTCAATGTTGATCCATCCTTCAGACCTAGAAAGCAGAGGCTTCAGAAGATGTCTGATGACAAGGCCGAAGGTGCTCGGAATGAAGTGAAAAGACTCCTCAGCGTCGGAGTCATCAGAGAAGTGAAATACCCAGAATGGCTAGCCAACACTGTTATGGTAAAAAAGGCTAATGGCAAATGGAGGATGTGTATTGATTTTACTGATCTCAACAAGGCTTGTCCGAAGGATGAGTTTCCATTACCAAGGATAGATTCCCTAGTTGACGCAGCAGCTTCGTTAGAGCTTATGAGTCTGCTAGATTGTTATTCAGGCTATCATCAAATTTGGATGAAGAAAGAGGATGAGCCAAAAACTAGCTTCATAACCCCTAGTGGAACATATTGTTATCTTCGGATGCCTAAGGGGCTCAAGAATGCTGGAGGAAGCTTCAGCAGAATGGCAGCGAAGGTTCTTCATTCTCAGATAGGCAGAAATGTGCTAACTTATGTTGATGATATCATAGTAAAAAGCACGAAGCAAGAAAATCACATTGCTAATCTGCAGGAGACCTTCGCTAATTTTAGACAAGCCGGTCTGAAGTTGAATCCAGAAAAGTGTGTCTTCGGAGTGAAGAAGGGGAAAATCCTTGGTTGCCTAGTTTCAACAAAAGGGATTGAGGCTAATCCAAATAAAATCGAAGCTATTCTTCGGATGGAACCACCAAGCACAAAGAAGGGGGCTCAACGACTGACGGGAAGACTTGCATCTCTGAATCGATTTATATCTAGATCAGCAGAGAGAAATTTACCATTTTTTGAAGTGCTGAAGTCAGCCGAAGTTTTTCAATGGGGATCAGTTCAGCAGAAAGCCTTCGACGAGCTGAAGCAGTATTTGATAGATCTAACGACATTAACTCCACCAGCGCCAGGGGCTCCTCTGTTGTTATATGTCGCAGCTTCGCACTCAGCGGTAAGTGCGGCACTTGTCCAAGAGAAGCTTGAAGGGCAAACCAAAAAGCAAGCCCCAATATACTTCGTCTCCGAAGTCCTTAGTTTATCAAAGAAAAACTATACATAATTGGAGAAGGTGATGTATGCTGTTTTGATGGCTTCTAGGAAACTTCGACATTATTTTCAAGCATACCATATAATTGTTCCTTCTTCACAGCCTTTGAAGGATATTATGAGAAATAGAGAAGCTACTGGAAGGATTGGAAAGTGGGCTGCGGAACTCAATGAGTTCTGCATTGATTATGTGCATAGATCTTCGATTCAGTCCCAGGCGTTAGCAGACTTCATTGCTGACTAGACGCCAGGGGCTCAGGAAGAAGAAGCAAGTAAAGATGCCGAAGCTTGGACAGTATTCTGCGATGGTTCTTGGGGAACCTTCGGTGCAGGTGCAGCTGCCGTCTTAATTGCACCTTCCAAAGTCAGAACATGCTACGCAGTGAAACTTGATTTTAGTTGTACAAATAATATTGCTGAATACAAAGCTTTGCTTTTGGGTCTTCGGAAGTTGAAAGCAATGGGGATAAGAAGGGCGGTCCTCAAAACTGATTCCCAAGTTATTTCTGGCCTTGTTGACAAAAGTTGCAAAGCAAGATATCCGAAGCTTGAAAAATATTTGGATACAGTTCGAAGACTTGAAGCCTCCTTTGAAGGGTTTTCTGCTAAGAATATTCCACGAGGAGAAAATGAACATGCTGATCTACTGGCCAAGTCAGCGGCACAGGGGCTGCCATTACCTTCGGAAGTTTTATTTGAAACAATAAAAGCACCTTTGGTTGACCTTCTGGAAAGAGTAGTGCTCAATATATCTCCTGTTTATAACGAAGATTGGAGAACTGAGATCATGTCTTTTCTCCAGGGCAATTTCCTTTTAGATGACGAAGCTTATCAAAAGAGAATAGCGGCAAGAGCCCGTCCATATGTAATAATAGAAGGGGAGTTATACAAGCATGGAGTCTGTTCTCCATTACTCAAATGTTTATCCAGAACTGAAGGTATAGAGCTGATGAAAGAAATACATGCAGGCCTGTGTGGATCTCACATCGGATCTAGGCCTTTGTTGGGTAAAGTTTTTCGTCAAGGATTCTATTGGCCGAAGGCAGCTTCGGATGCAGCAGAATTAGTCCAAAAATGCGAAGGTTGTCAAAAATGTGCAAGAGATCAAAAACAACCTTCGTCTCTAACTCAATTAATACAACCCACCTGGCCATTGCAAAGATGGGGCCTTGATTTGCTAGGCCCACTTCCACCAGCACAAGGGAATTTAAGATATGTTGTAGTGGCAGTGGAATATTTTCCTAATGGATTGAGGCGAAGCCTTTAGCCACAATAACTTCGGTCACTGTTCAAAAGTTTTTTTGGCAAAATATTGTGTGTCGCTTCGGAGTGCCGAAGGCCATTACCGTGGACAATGGAACACAGTTTGATGCCAAAGCTTTCAGAGAGTTTTGTGAACAAATTGGCACGAAGATCCATTTTGCATCAGTTCGGCATCCGGAGTCAAATGGACTTGTCGAAAGAGTAATGGCATTATAATGACAGAAATAATGAAGTTAATCTTCAACTAGCCCAGGGGGAAGTGGCCGGACGAATTAATCAAAGTGGTGTGGAGCCACAACACAACAATATCAAGGTCAACAGGTTTTACACCATTCAAATTGTTGTTTGGTGACGAAGCAATAACCCCAGAAGAAGCTAAAGCGGGATCAATAAGAACAATGGCTTCGGCAGAAGACGAAGCTGATTATTCTGTGGCAAAAGATGCTATAGAAGGGATCAAGCTTCAGGTTGTAGAGAATATCAATAAATATCAAGCCGAAACAATAAAATGGTGTGACAGAAAGGTTCGGTTAAAAAATATTAAGCCAGGACACTTGGTACTTTGGAGAGTTGCCAACCCAGACACAGTAGGCAAGCTACAATTGAAATGGGAAGGGCCTTTCCTGGTAGTATCTTCGTCAAGACCCGGTTCCTACAGGCTGAAAGATATGGATGGCAGCGACATTCCTAGATCTTGGAATGCGGATGAGCTTCGACGGTATTATATGTAACCTGATGTAATCTTTTTTATTCTTTCCTATGGCACCCTTTTCCTTTCCAAAGGGGGAGAATGGTTTTTAATGGGGCCATAGCATGTAATTTCTCTTTTCCTTATATCAGCTCTACAAGAGCAGTATCCCCCGAAGATGTAAATGTAAAAAATGGGCATGCACCATCGAGTGCAACGAGAAAAAGAAAAAAACACGGAGAAGCTCGAAAGACGTCCCTAAGGGGATGCAGAGCACGACGAAGCTGCAAAAAGCCGTTCCTAAGGGAGCGCAGCGTAAGTTTTCTGCTCAAAAGTCGTTCCTAAGGGAATGCACAGCTTACAGCGAAAAGTCAACGTTGATTCCGCCGAAATAAAAGACGAAGAAGCTCCTAAGGGAGGCTTACAACGAAAAGTCAGCGCTGATACACCGAAAAATAAGCGGTGAAGCCGAAAAATAAACGACAAAGATTTGTTATTATGGTTTTATATGTGTCTTCGAACATTCATTTGCACGATACATTACATCATACATTTGCATTCATAAACATTCACTTAGACATACATAGGATCATCATTATCATAACATACAAACTTGCTTCGGCTTCGAAAGAGAAGGCTTCGGAAAAAAGAGAAAAAGAGGCAATTTTATGCTTCGCTGTTTACGCAAAGAAGGGAAGGTGTTTTTCGCCTATGGCTCAAAAGTATTAATTTTGTCCACACCAAAGCATTTCATACATGGACGGAAAAGTAAGATTATATTACAAAGTGAAAGTCAATTACATCATACTTTATACAAGTTATCACAGGAGTTTTTTGAGCTATTTTTACAGACTATTCAAGCTTCGACAACATCTCTGGAGCTTCTTCCTTTTATTCTGCAGCTTCAGCTTCGGCTTGGTCAACCTGTATGTAAGTATTATAAGCTAAATTCAAAATTCAAAGGAAAAGGTAAGCATAAGGTATAATATTGTTACCAGCTTAAGGTGGCTCCGGGTCTCGTCAACAGCTTTCTCTCGCCCACCCTTTGTCCATATCACCTTTATAAATTTATTCGCAATGCTTCGGGCGAGGTTAGGAATATCATCTAGAATTGTTGGTGATAGGCTGAAATTGGGTCTGTTGATAATTTTTCCGTGCTCACAGCCAGATTTCAGGAACGCAGCAGCGGTGCCCCGAGAAGCTACCAGGGCACAAAAGTCGCCGTGTCCAGCAATAACATCATCGAGGTCATCAATCTCACCTTCGATGTGTTCGAAGGCTCCTGGTAGATCTTCAGCCGAAGAAATAAATTTTTCACTACTGGCCCCGACTGAATAAAACACCTTCTTCAGTCGTTGAACACATTGATTGCTGAATTTCAAACATTTGTTCTGAAGGTCTATCAATGATTTTTTAAAAACTAAACCATTCTGGATTTCAGCCTCAAGTTTTTGATTAAGCTTCAACTTTTCTTGTTCGAAACCTTCTGACTGATAGAGAAGCTTCGTATTCAGTTCTGTTATTTTAGCTTCGGCTTCCGCTAGTAAACCTTCAGTTGTTTGGAGTTCGAACTCTTTTTTCTCAAAAGCTGTTGTTTGATCTTTTATTTTTTTTCTAAGTTTTCAATTATAACCTCATGTTTTTTATCTTCTAAATCATGTTGCATCCTCAAAGCTTTGCTCAATAGCATACTCTGTACACGAACAACCTTCATTAGAAAACATTTTTTATGAAAATAAAAAGTTAGAGGGAGATTGTTTACCTTGAAATTGGAATAAAACAAACTACCGACGATGTGCTGTCGTCGGTAGCGGCTAATATCGGCTTCGAGCTTCGGGAAACCGATACTCTTTGATAGAGTACCGATAACCTTTGCTCCGGTCTGATCTCGGATGCAGCCTAGCTTCTCATCATCAACACCTCCGAAGAGAAGTGCCCCGGGCCGATAGCCGCAAGAAATGGCATACTCTTTTAATTCTTCCTTTTTGGCTTTTGTTAATTCTTGACCAACCAAGTTTTGAAAATTGAAAATTTCATCTTCCAGTGTTTCTTCGGCAATTTATTTCTTTTTTCAGCCTTTGGGGCCGAAGCCTCTTCGGTGGCTCTAGCAGCTTCTTCTGCGGCCATGTCTAGCAGGATTTTATCTATATCAAGAGCCATACTTTCCAAATTGATATCTTCGGCTCTAGTAGCTTCGACATCTGTGGCCTCCGAAGGTGCAGCTTCAGTAGCTGTTGTGCTTTCAATAGCCAGCACCTTTGGACTGAAGCCCTTGGTGGTGTTGCTTCAATCACTTCTGTCACAGTAACAATCCTCTGCCTCTTTGGCCTAGGTGCCTTTGTTTTTGTGGGCTCCTTTTCGTTATGAAAAAGCTTCGTCGGATGAAGCCCCAATGGACATAGTTTGACAGGCAAAGTTTCAGTCATTACCTTTAGGATTTCCTCTATTTCAGTAGCAGAAGATGTCGCAGAAGTCTCCCCTTCCTCATCAATTGATTTTTGCTTTGGGGTCGAGGCATTTCTTTTCTTCGAAGCAACTGCTTTCGCCTCAGATTCTTGTTTCTTCTTCTTTGATTGATCTTCGTCGTCTTTATTCAAAGCACTAGCCACTCTTTTTCTTTTTTGCCCTTCGGCACCCTTGTCCAGTCGCTCATAGTCAGGATATTCAAAGCCTATAGCATCCATCACTCTGTTTAGCCTTCGTTTCGGACGGGGGCCGAAGGCCGCTGTCATCAATTGATCTTCTTTTTTAGAATAATTTCCAAGAATTTCATTGCACATTACTTCGATTGTATCCAGCCATTCTTGGCAGGGTACTTTGAAATGTTTCTTGAACTTGTAGTGGTAAGACAACCGAATAAGCTCCCCTTTCTTCTTTCCCCCTCTAGTTTCGGCATTTCCCACTCCTTCAAAGTCGGAAATACTCTGAAGGCCAAAAATTCCTACACCAAGTCTCTAGTGCCAATATGATCTGCAATTACTCGAAATTCAGCCAAGGCAATCTGGCTCGGGCTCCCCCGTTCCATGTTGCACGGGGGTCTTGTTTCTCCGAAGGTCAGTTCTAACGGACTCTGGACCAATTTATCTTCATCTTCGTCAATTTTGACATAAAACCATTCAGATTTCCATCCTGCTGACCATTTGCTTCGGTAACTAATCACTGGGAACTTTGTAGTTTTGCGGTAAGCAAAGTTGTAGCAGCCAAAATTTTCATGCAAACCATCTCCCCTAGCCTTGGTTTGGTAGTGCAGTTCGTGTACTCGGCAGAAACCTTCGGCGAATGGTTCCACCCCCTGGCTTTGGAGGGCCCAGATATAAACACTCAGCCTAACGATAGCGTTAGGCGTCAGCTGATGAAGGTAGATCCCATATTTCTTCAACACACTAGCAATCATCTTGTTTAGAGGGAATCTTAAACCAGCTTTAAAAAAACTTTTGAAAACCACCACTTCATTTTTTCCCGGCTTCGGGATAATTTCTTCTCCACCAAAACGAATCAATTCCTTCTTTGCTTCACTAAGATAGCCCAACTTCACCATCTTAGGAAAATCAGCTTCGGAGATGGTGGACTTTCCGAAGTCCAGGTGGCTAGGCTTGCTCGGCACTGCGCTGCTGTAATCATCTTCGGAATCAGTTTCTTCAACAGCAGCTCGTTCTGCTTCGGCAGCAGGGATGTCTTCGGTAGCAGGGATGTCCTCCGGTGTTACCAACCCAGAGCGCTTCATTGCTTCCGAAATAGGAACAATCTCAGTAGCTTCGGTCTCATCTCCCTCACGATCGACCCGAGCAGTAGAGCGAACTCTGGCCATTTGATTATGACTTACTTGAAATTTTTGGTGTTGACTTTTTTGTTTTCTTCGAAGCTCTTACTCTTGTGCCGAAGCAGAATCACAAGCGAAGTTTCGTCTAAGCACGATGATTAAGCTTCGGCTATGACTAAAAATTTGGCAGCAAAACAGTGCAATAGCAATGAATGTCGTGGTAACTTCACACCTACCCGTCTGTTTATATAGTGCCGCAGGTGGGAAGGTGAATCAGCAAGGTCTCCAGCACCGAACAAACAGTCACCCGCACTCACTGAATGGTGGGCCACAGGGTCCGAGAAGGTGAATCGCTGGCGCGGGCGTAATTGGTGCAAGATGGGGCGCGCGCGACGATTATTTTAATCGTTTCTCGCCAACAAGCTCAGGGAAGGTGTTTTTGGATCTTCGGCGTCCCGAAGCCTAGAAGATTTTTTCACGGATCAAGCTCGTTACGAAAAACGATCTAGCACCGCGAAGGGGCTACTGTTGGGGGTATGCTTCGTAGCCGAAGATCCTAAAAAGAACACCTTCGAAAGGTCTTCTCAGAAGTAAGCGCCGAAGCTATTATCTATAAAGCTTCGGCACAAAGACAAATCTCAAGATGAAGGGTCGAACCGACTTAAAGATGAATTGACTTAAAGACCCATGATGTTTTGTGTCATTATTGTAGTCGATTGTAAAGGACATAAATGTAATTTTACGCAGGTTGCATCCTGTGCCTATAAATAGGTGAACAGTATCCCGGCACTGTTCACGTGATCCTATAATCATTGACACATCACGCTTGAATTATTGCTTTCCGCCAAGGCGAAGGTATAAATGTGTCTAAAGATTATGTTTTAATACTTGTATATTCATATAATAAAACATGTGAATATATTTTATACTTTATATTTCATTTTTCATTATTTGTTGTCTTACAAATATGATCACGAAGGTGAAATCTTCGTGATACTTTACTTATGACCTTCGTCCGAAGCTCATTAAATCCTTGGGGAGATAATGCTTCAGCGGACGAAGGGTATTTATACTTAACATCTTTGTGTTGTCTTGTGCTTAATTCGAAGCATTTGAGAACAAGTCCCCAACAACCGGGAACACGTTTGTTCATCCATAGTTCGCACTGTCTCCGTGGGCAGGACGATTTAGAGCTTGGATTGTGAAATTGATTGAGGGGAAACACTCATTAGGTGTTGAATTAGGTCTTAGCCAAGTTAGGGCACCAGCCATTGCTTATTTTAGCCGGTACGAGTTCGCCGGAGCTCGGTTCTCCGCCGCTCCCCATCGTGGACCTCGGGGTGTGAAGGAATAGAAGCACGGGGGTTTATTTGCATACGTCAGTGACCCAGTCAAACAGTGCTCAGGATTTTTCCCTAGTTATTCAAACCCCTGAGGGCTTTGGTGCAAAACCGTCGCGCGGGCGCGCGCGCGGGCGCGTTCTACCTAGGGTGGGCCGGCTTGGGCCAGTTTCGGCCCAGTACTGTTAGCTCTTTTTCCTTTTCCTTTTCAACCAGAATTAGAGAATTTCTAGAAAATTGTAGAAAAATGCTACAAATACAAGACCAATTTTTCTAGGTTCCTAATTTTCTATAGTATTTAATAAAAATAGTTTTATGTTTTTAGTCCAAATAGGGAATTATGGGATATTTAAAATAGTCAAAACCCATACCCCTGGAATTTTAGAAATTAATTAATAATTCCAAAAATCACAAAACTTTTGAGAAAAGCTTTAAATATTATTTAGAAGCCTTGGGTAAAGTTTGGTATGATTTGGACCATGTTTGGTACCTATAACTCAAAACCCTAGTTTTCTAGTAATGCCTGCCCTAAGAACTTCACTTCTGACTCCAAAAACTCTAATTTCCTGGGGTACCGTGAAGGAAAATTGTATTCAAGACCTAATATAATGTACTTTTATTATCTTTGCATTTCATGAGCATTACATGAGCATTCATGATTATATATGACTATATATAGAAAACGAAGAAGAGATAGAAGTTGAAGAAGCAAGGACTACACCACCACCTGAAGAACCATAGGCCAAGAACTGCTTTTATTTTGATATTTGTGGAGCAGAGCCTGACTCACCTATAACACAAGGCAAGCCCCGGTGCATTTGCCACCTCCTTGCTATTTTTAAATCTTTCTCACTTGCTTGATGCATTAGGTGATAGGAGTTGTGTGCTAAACAAGTTGCTGCATTTCCTTCCTTGAGAATTTGATTCCCTTTTCTTGATCCCTTGTTTTATAAAAAGGTTTTTCTTATGCTTAGCCTTTCTCTAGAAAAACAAAATGTCTTGTTTTGACAAAAGATGATGCTTCAAGTGGGTGGGATGTTTTCAAAATAAAACTTGATGGTGGATCCATCATGGTCGTGATGGGTTCAACATCGGAAAAGATGTACCTTTGCCAGGTACCAAACTTTGGGTTTGAAATGATAAAGCTGAGACCAGGCGGGTGACTTGCACGAGAGGAGAGTCTCGGTGTAGTGTCTCCGTCTGAGTCGATTAAGGACCGTCTCGATGTAGGCTTGCTGATCGAGGACCTTTTAACTGGTCACATGCCTCATCATGGGTAAGCTTTGCCTCGGACAGACTAATACCAGAATAAGATAACACACAATGGGAGTGGAGAGATGGCGAAAGTAGCGTGTACCCTCCGTGGCAAGAGACTGGACGATGGTGTATCTGTGCTCTCGGTTGGCGTGAACCTGATCTGGTCTTAAGAACCCCGGTGGCGAGTTGACATATGCTAGGGTTAAGTGATATATATGTCGTGTGATTGGAGATCCCCAGCTGGGTATTAATCGATTCGGATCACTGTTACTTCTCGGACATGAAGACTTGGTCACTGCCCTACACGTAGCAATCCAATGAACAAGAAGGGTTAATAAGAAATTGGCTAGTGTAGATCAAGTGCTTGAACTAGGGTAGAAAGAACTCTAGAACTCAGGTAAAGAATTAACTTGCTAATAAAACTGGACTTTTAAGGATCCACTATTAGTAACCATTTTTGCAAACAAGAGTATTGACTATTGATTAAGCCTTACCTTGACTCCCTTAAGCCAGCATATCCTTGAGAGTCTTTTATTTTGACGGGTAAGACTTGCGAAAGTACACTCCGTACTCAGGGTTTTCGAACCCATGTTGTTGTAGGTGAGGAAGCAGCAAATTTTTGTTGCTTTTGTTCCAAGGTGGTGCCTAAGGAAGAAAACCAAGACTAAAGCCTCGGGAGGAAGTGTCCTCCTTTAAAAAAACTTTTTACTGTTAATTGGGAGGGGGTTTTGCCTCCCAAGATATGTAATAATATTACTCTAGCACTCTTATATTTTACTGGTATGTAATAATACTACTCTTTTTATACTTTAATCTAAAATAAAGTTGTTGTAACTGCTTCCGCATACTCGTACCTTCGATATGTTGTAATATCTGCGTGACGGGTGAAACGCTCTTGGGCAAGGTAAAGAACACAGATACTGAACTTGTCAAGTGATCAGGTGCACCTGTAGGGTTGTCTGAGGTTTGATGGACAAGGACAATTGTAGGTGGGCCTAATGACTTGGGAGGTTCTGTCACATGGGCCACCCAACCCGCTCGAAAAAATTGGATCCAACCAATCGACGGGCGGCCACGAGCCATAGTTTTTGACCCGCAACAATCCACGTGCTGAGTACGGATCATGTTTTTTTACCCAAAACCCAACCTAACCTGAAAATCCCTGACTTGAAGCGTTTGACGGGGAGGCACGGGCCAACCCGACCCGATCCGACACTACGCATGGGTCGAACGCGGGCCATACCAAATGACCCACGACCCCGACCGACCTTGACCTCGACCGGACCCGACATTTGAACAGGCCTAACTAGAACTCTACATATAACAACAGTGCAACAACTTAGTCAAATCTTAGTTGTATGTTTATTTTACTGTATATAAGATTTTTACTAGATAAAAATTAAAAGCCCCACTTAGAAGTAGTTTTGATGTCATGGTCTTTCTAAACAGGAATAACACTGCCCGACCGTTCTCCATGACCTTCATGTGTTCGCCATCATCTGTAATATGTACGTGATGGCGCAAAGCGGCTCGGGATAGTTCGGGCTTGCGAGCCTCTCCGAGCCGAGCTGAATCTGGGCAAGCCAGAGCCGACTCGCGAGCCTCGAACTTTTTTCCAGCCCTACCTACGACACACTCATGACCTATCACAACTAGGCCTGCATGTGCAGACCGATGGCAGGGTGCAACACATCGAGCCTTACCGCCCCAGGCTATGAAGGCTAGGGGTCGGCATAGCCTAAATAATGGTATTTGGGACCCACACAGCCCTGCGCCAATCGTCATAGTAAATACAAGACAGTTAGGCAATCCCGGGGCCCAAGAGTACGTGTGGCTCTACCCGGTGTTTGTTTTTACCCTTGCCTTATGGCTCCTTCCTTGGAAACCACTGTTGGCTGACCTCTCTTCTGGCCTATAAAATGGAGGGGTTGACCCCTAGGCAAAGTGGGGAGTTCTTTCGAATACGCACCCAGGATGGACCCCAGACGAACCGACGAATAGGAGGAGGAGCACCGACGAGGACTCAAAGGCCGGAGCCTTGCTGCCAAGCCAAGAGTCCCAAGACTTAGCTAGGACTCCACTCTGTAGCTCTTAGCTCCATTTCCACTCCGATAAGAGACTTGGGAGCTCCACTACGAGTTTTAATCATCAATGGTGCCGGTAGCGCAAGCATCAATGACTGGAAATAGGGACGTACTGCCAAAACCAATATAAATTTTGTGTCCATCACACACACCATCCGGAGCCGGGAACATGCACAATAAATTTACTTGTCAGAGCGAGGTTCGAAACACCGACACTAGTGATATGATTAGAATTAGATTTGAGCATGAGCCACCCAACCGACCCGAAAAAAATATGACCTGACCAATTGACGGGCATGCATGAGTCATAGTTTTTTGACCCGCAACAATCCACGCCGGGTACAGATCATGTTTTTGACCCGAAACCCGGCCCAACCTGAAAAACTCTGACTCGAAGCGTTCGACGGGGAGGCACGGATCAACCCGCCCCGATCTGACACTAAGCATGGGTCGGACGCAGGCCATACCAAACGACCCACGACCGGTCCCGACATTTGAACAGACCTAACTAGAACTCTAATTTACATATAACAATTGTACAACAACTTAGTCAAATCTTAGTTGTAAGTTTATTGTACTGTATAAGGTTTTTACTAAATAAAAATTAAAAGCCCCACTTAGAAGTAGTTTTGATGGACGCCTGACTTACGTGGATATGAATAGAAAAAAAAGGCTTGCTCATTACTTTGAATGTCACCGCCTGCTCTTGTTCCCTTGATGTTCTGTACCTCATATATAAACCAGATTCATAACTCATCACGTCCATATGAGTTTAGATCAACTCGCTTACAAGGATCATATAAAATCTGTTTTTATATAAGTAAGGTAAAATGAACCCCAGTCCCCAGTCATTATCTCTGGCACGTTACAAGGCACGTCATCTCCAGACGAAAGCTGAATTAAAAGCTAGCGTTGCGATAAGCCAAATTCGTCTGCATGGTTTAGTTTTTTCCCCTTGAGTCACAAACTGCCAAGGTTTTTTCGCCATTCTCTTGAGTGAGATAGTACAACTCCGACGCAGCTGCTAAACTCGGGCGAGGATTATATATACAGACAGACACACCGCCCCTCCGCCTGACGGCCACAGCTCAGAGCTTCGACAGCGCAATGTCCATCACCTCGACGAAGAAATCTGCATTATTCGCCCCAGAGATTCATTCGATTCAATGCCATTAACCCAGTGTTAAAAGGTAATTAAACTAGTACTATATAGTACTAAGAATATCACCGAGCAGTCTATGAATCTGTTTGTTTGTGATTATAATCTGTCTAGATCATATAATCTAACTTATTGTAATCACAAACAAACACCTCCTATATATATTACTAACGTACCAGCATCTTCCTTGGTGAAGCATAGAGGGGGAGTGATCCTGAAGACGTTCCCATAGAACCCGCCTTTGCCGACCAAGACGCCCATATCTGCATACCCACAATCATCAGAGGACCTGCATTCACTTGCAGTTGCATATAGTTGCCATGTACTCTGCAGGCATCTGATATATAGTTCCGTTCGATTCTGAGGCCAAAGACCTTCCTATATATAGTTAGTTACCTTTCATGTGTTCCATGGCGTGGCAGATCTCATCTTTCGCCGGCGTCTTGAGCTGCCGATCGGTGACCAGCTCGATGCCGAGCATGAAACCCGTTCCCCTCACGTCGCCGATGACTGCGTGAACGAACACAGGCAAAAGAAGAAGAAGAAGAAGATCAGGATCAGGCGAGGTTACGTTCGTTCTGGTCAGAAAGAAGACCGAATGTTTTCTGAATAAAATCCACCAGCAGCTGGGCCAGCAGACACTCACTCTCGTGCTTCTCCTGGAGACCGCGGAGGCGGTCCTTGAGGTAGGAGCCGACGACGAAGGCGTTCTCCTGGAGCCTCTCCTTCTCGAGCACCTCGAGGACGGCGAGCCCGCCGGCGGTGCACAGCGGGTTGCCGCCGAACGTGTTGAAGTAGCAGCGCCGGGTCAGCACCTGCGCGACCTCCGGCGTCGTCACCACGGCGCCCAGCGGGATGCCGTTGCCGATGCCCTGAAGAATCCAGGTGTCCGGCCGGGTTCAGAGCGTCGTCGTCGATGGCACAGAAAAACAAGCGTTGGAATGGCGTGTACGTACCTTTGCCATGGTCACTATGTCGGGGACGACGCCGTGGGTCTCGAAGCCCCAGAAGTGGCTGCCGACGCGGGCGAAACCCGCCTGGACCTCGTCGGCGATGCAGAGCCCGCCGGCCTTCCGGACCTTGTCGTACGCCAGCGGCAGGTAGCCCGGCGACACCTCCACGATTCCGCCCACGCCCTGCGCAGTGCGATTCCATTCCACCACGTCATGACGACGCCCAGCCCAGTACGTCGCGGCGCCGCGAGAGGAACAGAACCAGCTGCCGCATCAGTAGTGTTATAAAGTGTACCTGGATGGCCTCGGATATGAAGCCGGCGACCTGGCCGGTGGTGCCGAACTCGATGATCTCCTGCACGTCCCGCACGTACTTCTCGGCGTCGGAGCCGAAGGCGCCTCTGTAGGGGTCCGGGTTCACCGCGTGGTGCACGCCACTCTTGAGCAGCGACGAACGAGGACCGCACGATCAGCCAGCGAAGATCACATATGTGCACGCATCGCATGGCGTCAATCGGGTGCGTGTGTGTGTACCTGGATGACGTTGAACTTCCAGTTCTTCTGCGCGGTGGCTCCCATGGTCCCGGCCGCGTTGCCGTGGTACGAGTTGCGGAGGGAGATGATGTCGTGGGAGCCGGTGTACAGCCGCGCCATCAGGATGGCCAGCTCGTTCGCCTCCGTGCCGGAGTTGGTGAAGAAGACGACCTATATATATATACATGCAACCGACGATCATGTCATAAAGAGACGGACAGAATCGGTACAAGACGCGATCAGCCAGCAACGTGCCTTGAGGTCGCCGGGCAGCTTGGATGCCAGCGCCTCGGCGAAATCGGCGATGACGTGGTTGAGGTAGAGCACGGTGGAGTGCTGCAGGCGCTTGGCCTGCCTGGTGATCGCGTCCACGACGTCGGGGTGGCAGTGGCCGCAGCACACGGTGGCGATGCCGGCGAACGCGTCCAGGTAGCGCCGGCCGTGCTCGTCGTACAAGTACTGCCTCTTGCCCTCCACGATGTTCAGCTGCAGCACACACGCAACAATGCAAACGGTTACCTCTGCACGCAGAGATCGAGGAACCCGTTCGCAGACGCATCTATCTATGTGTATGCGCCGTGCATTCGATCCATCGACCGACCGACGTACAGGCTTGGAGTAGAAGTGGAAGAGGGACGGGCTGAGGTACTCGGCGCGCTTGCGGGCGATGTCGGCGGCGCTCGGCCCGTCGTAGGGCAGCGGGACGTGGTCGAACGCCGGCATTCGCGGCACGCCAGCCGACGTCGTCTCGGCCGGGGCCCCCGCCGCGGCGAGACGGGAGAACCTCCTCACCAAACTCCTGGCCCCCAACTGCATCATCATCGCCACTCGCGATTGGTCAACTAGTCAATTCCCCCCTTCTCCTCCCTCAAAATATTATGCGTCAACTAATTGCGATTAGTTTTTTCTAGGTGCTGGATGGAATGGAGGGCAGGTGTGGCCGTGCGTGATGGGGAGTAATCAGGAGGACGACGGGAGGGGAGGGGTTTATATGGCCTTGCAAAGCAAAGCAAAGCTGTACAAAAAAAAAGATTGGCGCGCTAAACTGCCAATTACTAACAGTTAACAAGTCGTCAGTAGGTGCTATAATTACTCTAGGCAATTAGGCAATACACAGCTGGTCCCAAGAACCTGGACTCTTTCCTTTTTGAGCTGTAATAACTCTGCGGCCACCGTCGTGCACTCGTGCTCGAGCAGAAAGAACAGAAGACGGTGCTCCAGTTTTAACCTACCCCGCCTGGTTCATTGCACCTGGACAGGAATTGCTGCTACGCACAAACTGAAACAGGTTAAGATCTTAAGGCGTTTACATGTTTGTTTTTCTTCTCCGAACTGTTAAACTGTAGCACCCTAAAGAAGGCCATATGTTTGTTTTATTTTCCTAACGAACTATTACTAGTATTTTTAGATGGATTCGAAGTCAGTTTTAGCATGTTTCCCTCACTGTATTTATTGGTCTAATATTCACATAAAACAGACATTATTCTCTCTCGATCTTCACCTAAGTTAGGTTTAGGTTGATGATCACAGACAGTATGCGCTACACGGCTACAGCACATGTCAAGAAAGCAGCTGAAAGCTACGTGATGGTGCGAACCGACGGACATGGCAATGCTTGGCGCTCGCTTTAGTTTAATTCTGTAAACAAATAGGAATGCAGTCGTACAAGTAGGTCTGACAGCGATTAGGGAAGACACTGTAGACACCAACAATCAAGCAAATGGGATTTATTGGCTGCGACGAGACGCAAACGCAACGCATTTTAATAGGCCACGCCCCATTTTTTTAATGAAATGAGATAATAGTGTCTCTGTGTACAGATATTCTGCAGTATATATGTGATGTGCAAACTTCTATATCGATATGAGCAGATTTGCTCCTCCAGTGTACATGATTTGGTTTAGGAAAAACTGTTCTACAGTTCTGTTCCAGGGATTGTTAACTTCGCATTAAAAAAGCTAGACACCCTGATTTCTCTACTGAACTTTCAGTTTAGTCTATAAATAATCATGAGCGACCCTCAATCTTTGTCTTTGTTCGTAAATCAATTTTTTGCAAGCAACAAGTTGAGAGAGAATTATTGGTTGAAGGATGCTGCATTATTGACTCAGGTGTCAGTACTCAGTAGTGTGTGCATGCTTCCTAGTTGGATCCACAATGGAACTCTTATCTGATGACAGAGCAGGTGGTTAGCATTCTTTGTATACTCTTTGGTTGGGGATAAAGATGTGATCAAGAAGCCAACTACTGCAATGCTTTCTCAGGCATCACTTAATTTCTTCTAATTTAGTCAGTTTGCATCACTGTATGGTAACTGGCACAACATATGAAATTACAGAGGATAGAGTTGTCAAACAGCACGATAGAAGTAGTTAGAAAAGGAAATTATGCTGTATATGCCTTCTGTCTCACGTATTGTCACAACTCCGACTAGTACTCTAAGTCTAAATATTCTACTCTCTCTGTCCCTCTAATGTAGTGTTCGTTCTGTCTCTTTATTTTTATCCATATTCAAATAGATAACAATAAATCTAGACACACATATAATACACATACATCAAATATTGTATGATCTATTAACACCATAAAACGAATATTATTTTAGAATGGATGGAGTAGTTTGTAAAGTCGGTACCTGTCAAACATATAAATATAGACTGTCAATAATCTCAATAAATGGTACAACACTTTGAGTAAATCTTTCATGGTATACAGAACCACCTCTTCCGAAAATGTCTAGCTAGAGAACAATGGTGGTGACTTCATCATCGTCATTCTCGACGTTGGTCTTTTGGAGACGGGCAGTCGACAAAAACTTACCCGAGACAACTGTGGAATGCGCAGTTCCTCCTCGCTCTTCATGGTGCGCAGCTCATGAAGTACCTCGGCGAGAAGATCGCCATGCTTAAGATCATCGTCTCTTCATGGTGCGCAGCTCATGAAGTACCTCGGCGAGAAGATCGTCGTGCTTAAGATCATCGTCACAGTCCGATGGCAAGAAGGAAAAAGATGTCCAATCTAGAGTATGTAACCTGGATAACACAAGATTAACAAGCCATACCGTACCTCAACTCCCTTTCGCTAGGATTTAATAGTGATATTTTTAGTGATAGGCAACAATCTTTTTATTGATAATGAGTCTCAAGATCTACCAACTTAATCTTTTAGAGGTGCACATAGAGCACGCGTGTGTTTGCCGAACATTGTACACGTAAATATATATTCATGTATGTGAGCATTTGCATATATGGTTAAAACTTAGAAAACTATTCATTGAATTTCTTATTGATAAGAGAATGCAAAATGCCACTAACTACTACTAAGCCTTTTTTAGAGGTAGGTACAAAGCCTCCACAGAGGTGGCTAGCCTAGTCACCTCTACTTTGTAGAGGAGGTTATCTAGTCATCTTTATAAAATAAATTTCTAGAAATGTCTGGTAACAAAATTTGCCTCTACAAATCTATTTGTAGTGGTGGTGGTGTCCAAAAGGCATAATTTGGACCACAAGATGGCAAAACAATGTTCAATTCAAGGAAATCTCACTAGACAGTTTGTAGAGATGTTGTTGTCCAAAAATCATAATTTTAGATCAAATGATGGCAAAACAATGTTCAATTCGAGGAAATCTCATTAGACAGTTTGTAGAGATGTTGTTGTCCAAAAATCATAATTTTGGATCAAATGATGGCAAAACAATATTCAATTCGAGGAAATCTCAGTACAGAGTCACACATGCGTAAGTTAAGTCACAAACCATGTGTTTCTTCACGCAAAATACGTGTTTCAGGCCATGGGGGATCAAATCCACGACCTGCCGTGTATCTCAGTCACTTGTGTCTTTATGAGATTTTCTTTCCCTTCCTGTTTTCCTAATTCGATTTGGAAATAAGTATTTTTAGACCATAAATAAATCCAAATAAAAAAATCCAACAACAAAGTTATAAATATCATTGAGACCTCCAATTAACTTTTGATTTTGGTTGGTTATCCATGCAATGGTGTTTGAAATTTGTGGGTTCCAAATGTGAGAAAATTAAACATAACTTTCCTTGGATAGATAATTACACGTACGAAAAGTTATCAACTTTAAAGTTTTATAACCCTTCACGGTCTATGGATTCTATCTAAAACATTTCTTCATCCGAGGTTGCTAATTTTTTTTTAAAAAAAACTTTACTGACACTTCACTATTTTTAGAGACAACTCTAGATCGAATCGCCCGTACAGATCCATTTTGTAGAGGTTGCTTTAGATCTAAACACGTCTAGAAATCCAATTGTAAATATGGCTTGATAATCTAGAACCGCGCTCTCTCTCTCTTGCTACTTGAATGTGGACCGTCAATAGAGCAGACTACAGGTACACTGAACGTGGACGCAATGCATTCTGCATATATAAAGGCAAGCACTGAAGCCACGATCGACAACGTCATCGGCACGGGCATCCATCGTCTTAACGACAGAGCAAAAAAAACCCGGGCGCAGCATATTGAGCTCCCTTTTTACGTGTCTGCTGTCTACTCGATCGATCGTGTCTCATCAGTAGCTAAGTTGAGAAGAAGAAAAAAACTACACAGAGGTGGCTCCACCAGCTCGTCAGCCACCACAACGGAATGGAGTAGTATTTTCTTTGTTTGGCTTGTGCTGCCCACGGTGCCGCGCTGCGTAGACAATGAACCGACGCGCGCACGACCGGGCGCCGCGATCAGCCAGCGAGACGTCGACGGCGACAAGAGCTGCTGCTTTCTTTTTACGGCAGGCCATGACCATGATTAGGACGCGGGACGCACTAGCATGACGACCTCTCTCTCTCTCTCTGCCTAGCTCCTCCAAGGAAACAACACATACGTGCCTGTCGAGTATGATAGATGGAGGCAGCGAGGCTTGCCCATTACAGATCTGATGCGCGATGGCGTGTGTGCGTTTTGCTAGGTTTCTTCGTCACTGATTGGCGCGCGCTTGCTTCTTGTTGGGCAGATAGATGTCCATCGACCACGAGCAGGCAGGACGTCGGACGTCCAGTACTGACTGGCTGGGGGAATGTTCGGTATGTCGTATATGTGCGGTGCGGTGGTGCTCTACTGAACTCGTAGAACCTTTTTGCGCTCACGAAGTGGTGTGTGGACGTGTGGTGACGAGATTAGCAAGGGCATAAATCCCTCTGGTATCCTTGCTCTCCAACAAGCCTCTATAGACTCCTCACACCAAAATGAATCTAATAACCATAATGTGGAACAACGAACAGTCAGCGCATCTGGTGTAGTGGTATCATAGTACCCTCCCACGGTACTGACCAGGGTTCGATTCCCTGGATGCGCACGCTTTTTTAAATTTTAATTTTTTTGCCTTCATTATCTCTTTTCTCTTCAGCATCGAAGTCTTTTTTTTCTTTCCAATCGGTAATGCTGGGTGGTGGAGCGTACATTTGTGCTGTGCCTAATAGGTCGGTCCAAAGCACACAATTTTTGGCACGGCATAGATCAGACACGACCCAATCTAATTGTGGGCCTGGGCCGGTACGGCCCAATATGTGGGTCGTGCCTGGGCCTCAAGTCAAGCCCATGGGCTGGTCTAGCATGACCCATTTAACTAAAGCCCATCGAGACTCATTAAATATAGACTTAACATTTAACTAAGGGAGTGTTTGGTTACTAGGGACTAATTTTTAGTCCCTCCATTTTATTCCACTTTAGTCTATAAAATTGCAAAATATGGAAACTATAACTCTATTTTAGTTTCCATATTTGACAATTTAGTGACTAAAGTGGAATAAATTGGAGGGACTAAAAATTAATCTCTAAAACCAAACACCCCCTAAGGCTCATCAAAGCCCACATGACCAGGACAATTTGGAGAATCTAGAGCTTCAATAGGCCTTCGGAGAACCAATACCTAGATGGGGACAATAAATAATGATGATGATCATTGTATATGTATTCTGTATGGCTGTATAGTACTTAGTTAAACACTGAACAAATAACTGAATATTATTTCTAAGTTAGTTGTAATATTTTTTCTTTCTGACCAAAGGTTTTTAATACGCATCACAAAACATCTTAGTTTTATTTTGGTCATATATATTTTATACTTTTTGTTTTTGTATTACTGTTGTATGTATATGGACCAGTATAGCACATTAAGGCATTTTAGGCTATTTGGGCCGGTCTGACACACATAACTAATTGTGGGCCGTGCCGTGGGCCGATGACAGAGCACACGTGCTGGTAAGGCATGACCCATAATAAGATATGTGCTTTTGTGTGTCGTGCCTTTGTGGACCGTGCTTTTATGAGCCTGTGTCGTGCCGGGCCAGGCCAGCCCATATGTACAGCTATAGAGCGCAGCGTCTGTTCGATCGGACAACAGGCGCGCGGTCGTGTCGTTAGCCACGCCACATTCACTTCATGGCCTGCTATCACTCGACTAAAATAGGTTATTTATGCTGAAATCTAGTTTTACACTTGACTAGATCATGTTTCAAATACAACACGCGCACTGCGCACATGCATATAGAAAGATGCATGATGTTTACGCAGACGTGTTAAGGCATCTATAGGGCCTGTTTACGAATGCTTCAACTTCATAGATTTTATTGAAGTTTATGAAGTAGGCCATTAAAAGCTTCAGAAAATCATGAAGCTGAAGTTGTAAATTTTTAGCAAACATTTACATAAGTTATTTTATTTGTTATTTAAATTATAAATATTTTTTAAAATCTTTTAAATTTATAATATACACCACAGCTTCACGCTGAAGCTAGAACCCAGAATAGTGTCAAACACCATCATAGTATAGGCACTAATTAATGTTACTAGAATAAGACAGCGCCCTATCGGTCGCTATGCGATTCACATAAACATATGAAATTGTAATGAGAAAAAAGCACTCAAATAGCACCATAATAAATTTTTTTCACAAAAATAAGCATAAAACAAAACATCAAAGTGGTTGCAAAAGTCTCTTTATATAACAATCTCCTACATCATATTTGCTTATGGTTTACATGTTTGGTCAATTGCATGACCCTTCGCCAGAAGCAAGTTGTAATAAGATCAGAGTTATCTGAAAATACATAATTAGACCCAGTAAATAATTACGGTTCTTGCTGCATCATTATCAAGCAAAGTAAATTGATAATGACAAGTGCACTTACCCCAAAACAAAATCTAGCCTGGCTTTGACCTGCACCACCTTCAATAGGCCTTGGAGGCTTTCCCTGAGTCCATTACCCCACTTATTGAAGCCATTACATGATGGCACCTCTGAGGGAACCGTGATGAAGAAGGTAAGGCCCAACATATTCTACTTTTAGCTTGTCCATGAACCTGATGACCCCTAGGAGTCCCACTGCGAATCCTGAATCAATATCATACTGGAACATGTCCACAAAAACACTGCAGCTCCTTAGAGCTTTTCCGCCTCTACGAAACCAACAATCAAAGGTTATTATGTTGTCGTTGTTATTTTTTAATATATCAGGTCCACAAAAATGGTGTCGTTTTGAAGCTTTTTTCTGGATAAAGAAATCATCTTAAAGTTCCGCTTTCAGTATCCACTTAGAAGCATTGATGATACTAAGCTTTCCTGATGAGCATGTAAGCTGGCACAAGACACGGAGATCCAAAGCCATATATGAAAATAATGTTATAAAAGGCTAGAAGAAGACAATGGTGTTGTACAAAACTTCACAAAGAGGCAAAAAGCATGATAGAGATAATTAGGTAATGTGTGAGTATCACCTTGGAGAAGAGGATGCCGAAAAAGATGGGGAACTTGTAGTCTCTAAAATCTTCTATCAGTTGGCAAATAAAAATATGCAAATATCTGAAACAGGTACTGATATGAACTATGCACCTGCTTCAGTGATTAATCCAAAAACTCCAAAGATAGTCACACCATAGCCACGCCATCTTAAAAATAGTACATCAAACTGAGAAAAGTATTTTATCCTGTAGGATCAGGTACCTCATTAACCTCTTTTGCAATCACAATGATTGTATTAATAGCTCTGATATCCTGGAGAAGGCGTCTTTCTTACAAATGTCACTCTTTGTGTGTGTGTTTTTGTAGAATACATAGGAGAGTTGTGTATCAACAAGCAAAAGAAGCGGGAATGAAATTACCATGGCAATAGAGTCGACATAGTCACGACACCAAAGCGACATTTTTTATGAGGCATTGTGCAACTATATTCCAATTAGTTGGATCAAAGAAAATATTGGATGGCCAGACATATTGTAATATACTCTAAAATTGAATAAATAAAGATATAGCAAAAATTATTGCAACAAACTACGATTTACCTAAAGCCGACATAATATGGTGTCGAGAAGGTACAAAGAAACCTAACCAAGCCATCTGACAAAAAGGCAAAAACACAACATCATAACAGACTTGAGGTAACATAACAGTAGAGTCTGAAATAGAGCCCAACTCATTGAGGAAAAAACTGTTTTAGTAACATCTGAAACTTCAAACAATGGACAATGTGTCTCAAGTATTTAGACATCCACTATAAAAATACCCCTCATATTGCCAGTCAAAAGATATACTGGTAGTTCTGACATTAGAGCTAATGATAATCCAACCATTTGTGACCAAACATTACCAGTCAATGTACTACAGCATCCTGACAAGACCAAAAAACACCGAATCTATGAAGGGGGAATGAGTTGTTTGAATTGTGCTAAAACTGACAAATATAATTTGCCAACCACTCTAAATGTTGGGACGAAGGCAAATACGCTACCCTTCGCTCCAGGCCCTCGTCACCTCGACGCACCAACGGAAGCTAGATGACCGGCGCAGGTCACCCTTCGTCCTTCTCACCGCAAGACGAAGGCCCACGACGAAGTCCCGCCATCCCACGTCCTCACCCAACCTAGAGGCCCACGTGGTATGGCGGCCCATCATGACAGGCCTCGCACGGAGAAGTGTGTTACGGGTCCGATTTGTAATGGCTTTTTTGTAATGACAGTCTGTAACCCTCCATTATAGGAATACTCTAGGGATAATCCAGGTGCCTGAGGGCATAAACGTCCTTACATCAGGACGTTGGGCGCCAGGGCACCTATAAATACCCCCGTACAGTGCCCCTGAGAGGCTAGAGGAACAGAGCAATCACCATCTCGAGTTAAACCTTGTTTGCATTCCTTTCACTCCCCCGTTGGATCATCTTGCCCAGGAGAGCAAGTTCCAACATTTGGCGCCCACCGTTCGTGCTACGAACAAACCACCCACGATGGCACCCAAGAGAGCTAGCTCGAAGGCAGCCCCATCCGTTGACGAAGCAGCGAAGGCAGCGCTGCTAGCCGAGAAAAAGGTCAAGACCCTTGCAGACACCACCCACCAAGAAGCCTGCGAAGACGACGTACTCAGCAAGAGACAGCACAACGACCAACCCACTCCCGAAGGCTCCCTCCGCACCTGCAGCTCCAGAGGACAGCCACAAGAACCACCCCAGGCTTCGCTCCACTAGAGGGCGAGGACGCCATAGAAGACGACAAAATCATCGGCATCCCAGCCGAGGAACAACTACAGCTGCGGGCCCTGCGCATCAAGAACCGCAACCTCCAGAAACAGAAAGAAATCCTCGAGGCCAAGCGCCAACGTGTCTCTGCGCAGGCCAAGGTGCGCCAAATGATACGAGATGAGGAGCAAAGGGCTCAAGAGCTCGAGCAAGAAATTGCACTCATGCAGCGCGAAGGCCAACATGATCTGTAACACGGCCCGCCCCTCCAGCAGCGCGCGCCGGTCAGAGACCTATTCATTCCTCAGCGCAGACCCTTCGTCCCACACGCCACAGCATTCCAAGGCATCAACTACCTTGATGAGCGGAGCCCCCTGGCGCCGCAACTGCAAGTGTCACCATGGCCCGCCAACTTCAGGGCAGGGACCTACCCCAAGTACAACGGCAGCACCGACCCAACACAGTACATCATGAGCTATCATGTCGCTGTCGCATCATTCGGAGGGGACGACGCCACGATGGCCAAGTCCTTCATCATCGCCCTCGAAGGTCCGGCCCTGACCTCGTACACCAGGTTGCCCCCATTGTCCATCGACTCCTAGAGAAGTCTCCGGGACAAATTTCTGCTCAATTTCCAAGGGTACCACCCAGACACCGATGCCTTGGCTGAACTGTCACTCTGCAAGCAGCTGGAGAAAGAAACCCTGCGGGAGTACTACCGCAAGTTCCTGACTCTCAAGTCACAACTGCCTTTGGTCGATGACCAAATTGCCATTCACTACACCATCAGTGGCCTTCGGGTTGGCGTCCTTTACAGTCACTGCATCAAGGACCCACCCAAGAACCTCCAAGAGCTCTATCAGCTGTTTGAAAAGTATGCCAGATCCGAAGAGCTCCACCAGCGCAAGGTCGAGTCCCAGAGGAAACCCAAGGACCCTCCACAGTCCAGCCGAACATGGACAAGACCTTCGCAGTCAGACTCCGGTCGGGACAGACGCAGTCAACAGCAGGTGCATAACATTGACAACCAGCACCCCGCCGGCGAGACCCCTCGCCGTCAAGATTATCCCCCTAGGGCCGCGGCAATGGCACTCGCGATCGGGGCTGAGGACGGGCGCATCAGCCGCGCAGATTTTACTGCCTGTTTCACGGTGAAGACTGCACGCACCCAACGAGGGACTGCCCGGAAATGAAGGACACCAGGGACAGAATGTCTCGGGCTCAACCAGCCGACAACCCAAGAGTTATCGCGCACACATATCAACATCACCTCCCACAACCATACAACCATGGCCCCGCTCAACATCCACCTAACCACGCATACCAACACCACCAGGAGGTGCAAGTCGTACCACCCCACTCCCGCCTCCGCACCCGCATCAGCCAAACATCCACCACCCAAATCACCCCAAGCACCAAAATAGGAAGACTTCGCTGACCAGCCGTATCGCGGAGTCATTCACATGATCACTAGGGGGTCCAGCGTCGACTTCGACACGAAGCGACAGAAGAGGGACCACTACCGAAGCATCAACCACGTCGCCGTCACCGGCCCAGTCGTGCAAAAGAAGTGGTCCCATGTGCCGTTGACCTTCGATGCCAGAGATGTCGACCTGCACAGCGCACCCCACATTGACGCCATGGTAATCAACTGCAGTGTGG
This sequence comes from Zea mays, assembly GCF_902167145.1. Classification (NCBI taxonomy): domain Eukaryota; kingdom Viridiplantae; phylum Streptophyta; class Magnoliopsida; order Poales; family Poaceae; genus Zea; species Zea mays. The sequence continues at coordinate 56,811,712 of NC_050096.1, read as the reverse complement.
CAGGCTGGGACCTGCACAAAGTCTTAGTTGACAACGGCAGCCAGGCGGACATCATCTTCCTCCACGCCTTCGACCGCATGGGCATCAGCCACAGTTTACTTAAGCCTTCGGACAATCCCCTATATGGCTTCGGCGGCAAGGGCACCTTTCCTGTGGGCAAGATAGAGCTACCCTTGTCCTTCGGTGTAGCACCCAATGCACGAAGTGAGCAGGTCACCTTCGACATCGTCGACATGGTATACACGTACAACGCCATAATGGGTCGGGGCTCCATCAACAAGTTTGAAGCGGCCATTCACGGACTTTACCTGTGCATGAAAATCCCGGGTCCGCAAGGCATGATCATAGTCTATGGCAACCAGCAGACTGCGCGCAACATTGAAAGAGACTTCGTTCCAGGGCAACGGAACGTACACTGCCTTACGACGCAGCGCGAGGTCCCCGAGGCTACCCGCCCAACCGCCAACGAGCTTCAAAAGGCACAGCTGCAGAGCAACGACGGAACAAAGACGGTCCCCCTTGACCAGGCAATGCCCAAGCAAACGGTCATCATAATCGAAGACCCGACTTTGCAAGACGAGGAGAAACTCATCTCCTGTCTTTCCAGAAATAAGGACGTCTTCGCCTGGTCTGCACTCGACCTGGTCGGAGTGAGTCGCACTATCATCGAACACAGTCTGGGCATCGACCCTTCGGTGCGGCTGAAGAAGCAGAGGTTGCGCAAAATGTCTGATGAAAAAACAGAAGCCACCAAAGCCAAGGTACACCACCTGCTTGAGGCCAATTTCATCGAACCAGTCGCCTACCCTACGTGGCTCGCTAACGTAGTCATGGTGCAAAATAAAAGCGTCAAGTGGCGGATGTGCATCGATTTCACAAGCCTCAATAAAGCCTGCCCCAAGGATAATTTCCCGCTGCCACGGATCGACAAGATAGTCGATAGTGCAACTGGATGCGAAGTCATGTCGCTCCTCGACTGTTTCTCCGGCTACCACCAAATATACATGAAGGAGGAAGACAAGACCAGTACCAGTTTCATCACGCCCTTCGGCATGTACTGCTTCGTCAGAATGCCGGAGGGACTAAAGAACGCTGGATCCACCTTCTCTCGCCTCACCAAGACGGTGCTCGAGAGCCAAGTAGGCCGGAACATTTTCACGTATGTGGACAACATCGTCGTCGCCAGCAAAAACAAAGAGGATCATCTGGCCGACCTCGTAGAGACATTCGCGAACATGCGGGACACACGACTTCGCCTAAACCCCGAGAAGTGTGTCTTCAGAGTTTGCCAGGGGAAGATACTGGGCTACCTAGTGTCGCACCGCGGGATCGAGGCCAACCCGACCAAGATACAGGCTATCATCAACATGACGCCTCCGCAGTCAGCCAGAGACGTCCAACGTCTGACAGGCAGATTGGCCACCCTCAACAGATTCATTTCCAAGTCCATAGAGCGAAGCCTACCCTTCCTCAAGACGCTACGCGGCACAAAAGACTTTGCATGGGGACCAGAGCAAGCGGCAGCCTTCGCATCACTCAAGCAGCACCTGTTAGAGTTGGCAACCCTTACAAGCCCCGACCCCTCGCTACCTCTGTTGCTCTACGTCGCAGCTTCGCCACACGCAGTCAGCGCAGCGTTGGTCCAAGAGCAGGACAGAGAGGGCTGAAAGGGAAATAGGCTTACACCTTTTCCTAATTGATTTTGGTGGTTGAATTGCCCAACACAAATAATTGGACTAACTAGTTTTCTCTAGATTATGAGTTCTACAGGTGCCGAAGGTTCACAACAAACCAATAAAAAGACCAAGAAAGGGTTCAAATAAAAAGAGCAAAAGACAACCGAAGTGTGCCCTGGTCTGGCACACCGGACTGTCCAGTGTGCCACCGGACAGTGTCTGGTGCACCAGGGAACCCGACTCCAAACTTGCCACCTTCGGGAATTCTGAGAGCCGCTCCGCTATAATTCACTGGACCGTCCGGTGTAGCACCGGACTGTCCGGTGGGCCAGCGGAGCAACGGCTACTTCGTGCCAATGGTCGTCTGCAGAGAGCAGTTAATGCGCTACAGTGCGCGCAGAAGTCAGAGCAGAGTCAGAAGGCACACCGGACAGTCTACAGGACCTGTCCGGTGCACCACCGGACTGTCCGGTGACCCAGATGTCAGAAGCTCCAACGGTCAGAATCCAACGGCCGGGTGACGTGGCTAGCGCACTGGACAGTGTCCGGTGGCGCATCGGACTGTCCGGTGTGCCATGCGACAGAAGCCCTCACCAACGGTTCTTTTGGTGGTTGGGGCTATAAATACCCCCAACCACCACACTTCAATGCATCCAAGTTTTTAGCCTTCAAACACCTTACAAGAGCTATAGCATTCAATACAAGACACAACCAAGAGATCAAATCCTCTCCCATGTCCAAAGACAATTCCAATCAAATAGTGATTAGTGAGAGAGAGATACTTGTGTTCATTTGAGCTCTTGCGCTTGGATTGCTTTTCTTCTTCATTCTTTTTTGATTCCAACTCAATTGTAACCAAGGCAAGAGACACAAATTGTGTGGTGATCCTTGTGGGGACTTAGTGTCCCGTTTGATTGAGAAGAGAAGCTCACTCGGTCTAAGTGACCGTTTGAGAGAGGGAAAGGGTTGAAAGAGACCCGGTCTTTGTGACCACCTCAACGGGGAGTAGGTTTGCAAGAACCGAACCTCGGTAAAACAAATTACCGTGCCATCCGCCTTATTTGCTTGTGATTTGTTTTTGCCCTCTCTTTCGGACTCGTTTATATTTCTAACGCTAACCCCGACTTGTAGTTGTGCTTAAAGTTTGTAAATTTCAGATTCGCCCTATTCACCCCCCTCTAGGCGACTTTCAATTGGTATCGGAGCCCGGTGCTTCATTAGAGCCTAATCGCTCGAAGTGATGTCGGGAGCATTCGCCAAGAGGGAAATCGAGACCGGTGACAAGTCCGCAAGCTCGGGGAGAACGCACTCAAGGGAGTCTGCCCACAAGCACAAGGAGGAATCCTCTTCCTCCATCAAGTCCCAACGAAAGGGTGACAAGAAGAAAAAGATGAAGAAGGTGGTCTACTACGAGACCGACTCTTCGTCACCCTCCACCTCCGGCTCGGAATCGGCATCCGCCACTTCTAAGCGCCATGAGCGCAAGAAGTATAGTAAGATGCCTCTTCGCTATCCTCGTATTTCAAAATGCACTCCATTACTTTCCGTTCCATTAGGCAAACCACCTATGCTTGAAGGTGAAGATTATTCTATGTGGAGTGATAAAATGAGGCATCACCTAACCTCACTCCACAAAAGCATATGGGATGTTGTTGAGTATGGAGCGCAGGTACCAAAGAAGGGAGACAAGGATTACGACTCGGAGGAGGTCGAACAAATCCAACACTTCAACTCTCAAGCCACTACTATACTCCTTGCCTCTCTAAGTCGAGAGGAGTATAATAAGGTGCAAGGGTTGAAGAGCGCAAAGGAAATTTGGGACGTGCTCAAGACCACGCACGAAGGAGACGAGGTGACCAAGATCACCAAGCGGGAGACGATCGAGGGGGAGCTCGGTCACTTCATGCTTCACCAAGGGGAGGAGCCACAAGCGATGTACAACCGGCTCAAGACCTTGGTGAACCAAGTGCGCAACCTCGGGAGGACCAAATGGGATGATCATGAAATGGTCAAGGTTATTCTTAGATCACTCGTTTTCCTTAACCCTACGCAAGTTCAAATGATTCGTGGTGATCCTAGATACACACTGATGTCTCCCGAGGAAGTGATAGGAAAGTTTGTGAGCTTTGAACTAATGATCAAAGGCTCCAAACAAATCATTGAGCGAGGCGCCACCTCCACACCCGAGGTGCAACCCGTCGCCTTCAAAGCGACAGAGGAGAAGAAGGAAGAGTCTACATCAAGTAGGCTCCCCATCGACGCCTCCAAGCTCGACAATGAGGAGATGGCTTTAATCATCAAAAGCTTTCGCCAAATCCTCAAGCAAAGGAAGGGGAGAGATTACAAGCCCCGTTCCAAGAAGGTTTGCTACAAGTGTGGTAAGCCCGGTCATTTTATCGCTAAATGCCCTTTGTCTAGTGATAGTGACAGGGATAACGACAAGAAGGGAAAGAGGAGAGAAAAGAAGAGGTACTACAAGAAGAAGGGTGGCGATGCCCATGTTTGCCGAGAGTGGGACTCCGACGAGAGCTTGAAAGGGAAATGTGCCCTTGGGCCATTTCTAAGTATTTTGGTGATCTAGTGTCCAACACAAGTGCTTAAGTGTTAACCTATACCAAATGGTGGGCAAAGTGCAAATCAAGTGTAAAGGTATGTTTCTAAGACTTAGTACATTGTTTTGGGACTAATGTATTGTGTCTAAGTGCTAGAAACAGGAAAAGACCAATTTGGAAAAGACTTGGCTAGGCAGCCAAGACTCTGCGCAGTCTGGGTGCACCGGACAGTGTCCGGTGCGCCAGGCTGGCGTCTGTCAACTAGCTGCTCTCGGGAAGCAATTAACGGCGTACGACTATAAATCACCGGACTGTCCGGTGGTGCACCGGACTGTCCGGTGAGCCAACAGTCGGCCGGGCCAACGGTCGGCCGAGTAATCCGCGCGCGACGCGTGGCAGAGCCAACGATCAGAAGGGGGCACCGGACAGTGTCCGGTGCGCCAACGGCTCTGAACCGCCAACGGTCGGCTTCGCCAAAGAAGGAAAGAAATCCGCACCGGACAGTGTCCGGTGGTGCACCGGACTGTCCGGTGCGCCAGGCGACAGAAGGCAAGAATTGCCTTCCAGGAATGCTCTCAACGGCTCCTAGCTGCCTTGGGGCTATAAAAGGGACCCCTAGGCGCATGGAGGAGGACACCAAGCAACCTTTGAGCATTGTTGATCATTCACACTTCATTCTTGCACACTTGTTCGACATTCTTAGTGATTTGAGCTCCGTTCTAGTGAGAACCTTGTGATACTCTCTGGAGCTCAAGTCTTTGTCTTGTGTGTGCGTATTTGCTGTGAATTTGAGTGTGTTGCTTCCCTTCCTTACTCTAGTGCTTCATTGTGATTCTTATTGTAAGGGCGAGAGACTCCAAGTTGTGGAGATTCCTCGCAAACGGGAAAGAGTAAAGTAAAGAAGAACACCGTGGTATTCAAGTTGATCATTGGATCACTTGAGAGGAGTTGAGTGCAACTCTCGTCCGTTGGGACGCCACAACGTGGAGTAGGCAAGTTTTGTACTTGGCCGAACCACGGGATAAATCCTCGTGTCTCTTGTGCTTGTCCTTATTGTGTCTATTGTGCTTCACAAGAGCTCTCCTCTCTACTCACTTGATTTCATTGTTCTAACTCTTAATCAAGTTTGTGGTGTTAAGTTTTAAGTTTTACAGGATCACCTATTCACCCCCCCTCTAGGTGCTTTCACTTGGTATCAGAGTCGTTCTCTTCAAGAAAGGGACTAATCGCCCGAAGAGATGGATCCTAAGGGCAAGGGGATGATGGTCAATGATAAGGAGAAGGAGTCCTTTGTCAATGATCCAAAGGATGACAAGCCTACTGACTCAGGCTCGGGCCACAAAAGAAAAGACGGGAGGAAGAAGAAAACAAGGCGCATCAAGGAGATAGTCTACTACGACAACGACGAGTCTTCCTCCTCCCAAAAGGACGACTACAACGACTACGAGAAAAAGAAGACGGTTAATTCAAACTTTTCCTTTGATTATTCTCGTATTCCGCAAAGTTCCAATGCTCACTTGCTTTACATTCCCCTCGGTAAACCCCCCCACTTTGATGGAGAGGACTACGGATTTTGGAGTCATAAAATGCGTAGCCACTTGTTCTCTCTCCATCCAAGTATATGGGAGATAGTAGAAAATGGAATGCACTTTGATAGTACGGATAGTCCCATGTTCATTAATGAGCAAATTCACAAAAATGCACAAGCTACTACTATTCTTCTAGCTTCATTGTGCAGGGATGAATACCACAAGGTGAGCGGCTTGGATAACGCCAAGTAGATTTGGGACACCCTCAAAATCTCACATGAGGGGAACGACGTCACCATGCTCACCAAGATGGAGTTGGTGGAGGGTGAACTTGGGAGATTCACAATGATCAGGGGCGATGAGCCAACCCAAACGTACAACTGGCTCAAGACCCTCGTCAACAAAATAAGGAGCTATGGAAGCACGCGATGGACGGACCACGACGTCGTCCGCCTAATGCTAAGGTCTTTTACTGTCCTTGATCCACATCTTGTGAACAATATTCGTGAGAATCCTATGTACACCAAGATGACGCCCGAGGAGATACTTGGAAAGTTCGTAAGCGGGCGGATGATGATCAAGGAGGCTAGATACGTTGATGATTCGTTGAATGGCCCAATCCAAGAGCCTAAAACCATTGCTCTCAAAGCAACGAGGAGCAAGGAGGCGCTACCTAGCAAGGTGGCACAAGTTGAGGCGGCCGGGCTTAATGAGGAAGAGATGGCCCTCATCATTAAGCGTTTCAAGACGACGCTAAGGGTTCGCAAGGAGCATCCCAACAAGACCAAGACGAAGGGGAAGCGCTCATGCTTCAAATGTGGTAAGATTGGTCATTTTATCGCTAATTGTCCCGATAATGATAGTGACCAGGAACAAGGGAACAAGAGGGAAAAGAAGAAGGCTTACAAGAATACTAAGGGCGAGGCACACCTTGGAAAGGAGTGGGACTCGGATTGTTCGTCGTCCGACTCCGACAATGAAGGACTCGCCGCCACCGCCTTCAACAAGTCGGCCCTCTTCCCCAACGAGCATCACACCTGCCTCATGGCAAGGGAAAAGAAGGTAAGCACTCGTGATACTAGTACTTACGCTTCCTCAAGTGATGAAGAATCTAGCGATGATGAAATAGACTATTCATGTTTATTCAAGGGCCTAGATAGAACTAAGGTAGATAAGATTAATGAATTAATTGATGCCTTGAATGATAAAAATAGGTTATTAGAAAAGCAAGAGGATCTTTTGTATGAAGAACATGATAAGTTTGTAGAGGCACAAAAACCCTTACTTTAGAAATTAAAAGGAATGAAATGCTTTCTTATGAATTGTCTACATGTCATGACTCTATTTCTAGCTTAAAGAGCATAAATGATGATTTGAGTGCTAAGTTAGAAATAGCTAATAAATCAACATCTTGTGTAAAACATGTTGTAGTTTGCACTAGGTGTAAAGATTTTAATGTTGATGCTTGTAGTGAACACCTAGTTTCAATTTCTAAATTGAATGATGAAGTGGCTAGTCTTAATGCCCAACTTAAGACTAGCAAGAGTGAATTTGACAAACTAAAATTTGCAAGGGATGCCTACACGATTGGTAGACATCCCTCAATTAAGGATGGTCTTGGCTTCAAGAGGGAAGTCAAGAACTTAACAAGTCATAAGGCTTCCATCTCCGCCAAGGAGAAAGGGAAGGCCCCTATGGCTAGTAGTGCTCAAAAGAACCATGCTTTCATGTATCATGATAGGAGACATTCTAGGAATGTTTGTAGAGGTTATGATGCTTTTGATTCTCATGCCATGATTGTGTCTAGTTCTTCTATTATGCATGATAGAAATCTGGCTAGGAAAAATGTTGTTCATCATATGCCTAGAAGAAATAGTGTTCATGTTCCTAGGAAAGTAATGAATGAACCTTCTACAGTTTATTATGCTTGCAATGCTTCCTTTGCTATTTGTAGAAAGGATAAGAAGGTAATTGCTAGGAAATTAGGGGCCAAATGTAAGGGAGACAAGACTTGCATTTGGGTCCCTAAGACTATTGTAACTAACCTTGTAGGACCCAACATGAGTTGGGTACCTAAGACCCAAGCCTAAATTGCCTTGCAGGTTTATGCATCCAGGGGCTCAAGCTGGATTATCGACAGCGGATGCACAAACCACATGACGGGGGAAAAGAGGATGTTCTCTTCCTACGTCAAGAACAAGGTTCCCCAAGATTCAATCATATTCGGTGATGGGAACCAAGGGAAGGTGAAAGGGTTAGGAAAAATTGCTATTTTATCCGAGCACTCTATTTCTAATGTGTTCTTAGTTGAGTCGCTTGGATATAACCTGTTATCTGTGAGTCAACTTTGTAATATGGGATATAACTGTTTATTCACAAATGTAGATGTGTCTGTCTTTAGAAGAAGTGATGGTTCATTAGCTTTTAAGGGTGTACTAGACGGCAAACTTTATTTAGTTGATTTTGCAAAAGAGGAGGCTGGTCTAGATGCATGCTTAATTGCTAAGACTAGCATGGGCTGGCTGTGGCATCGCCGTTTAGCACATGTGGGGATGAAGAACCTTCACAAGCTTCTAAAGGGAGAACACGTGATAGGTCTAACTAATGTAACCTTCGGAAAAGATAGACCTTGTGCAGCTTGTCAAGCAGGTAAATAGGTGGGAAGCTCTCATCATGCCAAAAATGTGATGACAACATCAAGACCCCTGGAGTTACTTCATATGGACCTCTTCGGACCCGTCGCCTATCTAAGTATAGGAGGAAGTAAGTATGGTCTTGTTATAGTTGATGATTTTTCCCGCTTCACTTGGGTATTCTTTTTGCAGGATAAATCTGAAACCCAAGGGACCCTCAAGCGCTTCCTAAGGAGAGCTCAAAATGAGTTCGAGCTCAAGGTGAAGAAGATAAGGAGCGACAACGAGTCCGAGTTCAAGAACCTTCAAGTGGAGGAGTATCTTGAGGAGGAAGGAATCAAGCACGAGTTCTCCGCTCCCTACACACCACAGCAAAATGGTGTGGTAGAGAGGAAGAACAGGACGCTACTAGACATGGCGAGGACGATGCTTGGTGAATTCAAGACGCCCGAACAGTTTTGGACGGAAGCCATGAGCACGGCTTGCCACGCCATAAACTGGGTCTACCTTCATCGCCTCCTCAAGAAGACTTCATATGAGCTTCTAACCGGTAACAAACCCAATGTGTCTTACTTTCGTGTATTTGGGAGCAAATGTTACATTCTAGTGAAGAAAGGTAGGAATTCTAAGTTTGCTCCCAAAGCTGTAGAAAGGTTTTTGTTAGGTTATGACTCAAATACAAAGGCGTATAGGGTCTTCAACAAATCATCGGGTTTGGTTGAAGTCTCTAGCGACGTTGTATTTGATGAGACTAATGGCTCTCCAAGAGAGCAAGTTGTTGATCTTGATGATGTAGATGAAGAAGACGTTCCAACGACCGCAATGCGCACCATGGCGATTGGAGATGTGCGGTCACAGGAACAAAAGGAGCAAGATCAACCTTCTTCCTCAACAATGGTGCATCCCCCAACTCAAGACGATGAACAGGTCCATCAAGAGGAGGCGTGTGATCAAGGGGGAGCACAAGATGATCTTGTAATGGAGGAAGAAGCACAACCGGCACCTCCAACCCAAGTTCGAGCGACGATTCAAAGGGATCATCCCGTCGACCAGATTTTGGGTGATATTAGCAAGGGAGTAACTACTCGCTCTAGATTAGTTGATTTTTGTGAGCATTACTCTTTTATCTCTTCTATTGAGCCTTTCAGGGTAGAAGAGGCCTTGCTAGATCCGGACTGGGTGTTGGCCATGCAGGAATAGCTCAATAACTTCAAGAGAAATAAAGTTTGGACACTGGTGCCTCGTCCCAAGCAAAATGTTGTGGGAACCAAGTGGGTGTTTCGCAACAAACAAGACGAGCACGGGGTGGTGACAAGGAACAAGACACGACTTGTGGCAAAAGGTTATGCCCAAGTCGCAGGTTTGGACTTTGAGGAGACTTTTGCTCATGTGGCTAGGCTAGAGTCAATTCGCATATTGTTAGCCTATGCTACTCACCATTCTTTCAGGTTGTTCCAAATGGATGTGAAGAGCGCTTTCCTCAACGGGCCAATCAAGGAGGAGGTGTACGTGGAGCAACCCCCTGGCTTTGAGGATGAACGGTACCCCGACCACGTGTGTAAGCTCTCTAAGGCGCTCTATGGACTTAAGCAAGCCCCAAGAGCATGGTATGAATGCCTTAGAGACTTTTAAATTGCTAATGCTTTCAAGGTTGGGAAAGCCGATCCAACTCTTTTTACTAAGTCTTATGATGGTGACCTTTTTGTGTGCCAAATTTATGTCGATGACATAATATTTGGTTCTACTAACCAAAAGTCGTGTGAAGAGTTTAGCAGGGTGATGACTCAAAAGTTTGAGATGTCGATGTTGGGCGAGTTAAGCTATTTCCTTGGATTTCAAGTGAAGCAACTCAAGGATGGGACCTTCATCTCCCAAACGAAGTACACGTAAGACTTGATCAAGCGGTTTGGGATGAAGGACGCCAAGCCCGCAAAGACTCCAATGGGAACCGACGGACACACCGACCTCAACAAAGGAGGTAAGCCCGTTGATCAAAAGGCATACCGGTCTATGATAGGGTCTTTACTTTATTTATGTGCTAGTAGACCGGATATTATGCTTAGTGTATGCATGTGTGCTAGATTTCAATCTGATCCAAGGGATTGTCACTTAGTGGCCGTGAAGCGAATTCTTAGATATTTAGTCGCTACGCCTTGCTTCGGGATCTGGTATCCAAAGGGGTCTACCTTTGACTTGATTGGATATTCAGACTCCGACTATGCTGGATGTAAGGTCGATAGGAAGAGTACATCGGGGATGTGCCAATTCTTAGGAAGGTCCCTGGTGTCGTGGAGCTCTAAGAAACAAACCTCCGTTGCCCTATCCACCGCTAAGGCCGAGTATGTTGCCACAGGACAGTGTTGCGCGCAACTACTTTGGATGAGGCAAACCCTCAGGGACTTTGGCTATAATCTGAGCAAAGTTCTACTCCTGTGTGATAATGAGAGTGCTATCTGCATGGCGGATAATCCTGTTGAACACAGCCGCACAAAGCACATTGACATCCGGCATCACTTTTTGAGAGACCACCAGCAAAAGGGAGATATCGAAGTGTTTCATGTTAGCACCGAGAACCAGCTAGCCGATATCTTTACCAAGCCTCTAGATGAGTCGACCTTTTACAAGCTGCGTAGCGAGCTAAATGTCTTAGATTCGCGAAACCTGGATTGATTTATAGCATACATGTGTTTTATGCCTGGATCATGTTCCTTAATGCATTTTGTTGTGTATTTATGGTGATCAAGTTGTACAAGCACTCCCCGGACCTCACAAGTCCATTCGCAAGTGATGCACATATTTAGGGGGAGATGTGCTACAACTTGACCCTTTGAGACTAACTATGTGCTTGAGTTTGCTTAATTTAGTCTCAAAGGAGGTTTGAAAGGGAAAAGGTGGACTTGGACCATGCAAGACTTCCACTGCACTCCGATGAAAGAGTAACTGATTCCAAGTTCAGCTTTGTCCTCTTATTGCCTTTTTACTCTTAGTTGAAGATTTTGGTGAGGCAATGGGGTTAAAGAGCCAAGATTGATCCCGTTTTGGTGCTTGATGCCAAAGGGGGAGAAAATAAGGCCAAAGCAACAAATGGATCAGCTACCACTTAAGAATTTTGAAAATAGTAGAATAGAGCTTTTGGTTTTTCAAAAATCTCTTATTGTCTCTTTTGTCAAAAGTTGGCCTCTTGTGGGGAGAATGGTTGATTATGGGAAAAAGGGGGAGTTTTTGAAATCGTTGATCAATTTCTCTTGGAACAACTCTCTTTATGTCTCAACAAGTGTGTTTAACTTAGAGATAGGAAATTGAGGTTGATTTGCAAAAACAAACCAAGTGGTGGCAAAGAATGATCCAAAAATGCCAAATTTGAATCAAAACAAATTTGAGTTTTCATTTGCATTGATGTTGCACTTCTTTTAGTTGCTTTTTATTGTGTTGGCATAAATCACCAAAAAGGGGGAGATTGAAAGGGAAATGTGCCCTTGGGCCATTTCTAAGTATTTTGGTGATCTAGTGTCCAACACAAGTGCTTAAGTGTTAACCTATACCAAATGGTGGGCAAAGTGCAAATCAAGTGTAAAGGTATGTTTCTAAGACTTAGTACATTGTTTTGGGACTAATGTATTGTGTCTAAGTGCTAGAAACAGGAAAAGACCAATTTGGAAAAGACTTGGCTAGGCAGCCAAGACTCTACGCAGTCTGGGTGCACCAGACTGTCCGGTGGCGTCTGTCAACTGGCTGCTCTCGGGAAGCAATTAACGGCGTACGGCTATAAATCACCGGACTGTCTAGTGGTGCACCGGACTGTCCGGTGAGCCAATAGTCGGCCGGGCCAACGGTCGGCTGCATAATCCGCGCGCGACGCGTGGCAGAGCCAACGGTCAGAAGGGGGCACCGGACTGTCCGGTGTGCACCGGACAGTGTTCGGTGCGCCAACGGCTCTGAACCGCCAACGGTCGGCTTCGCCAAAGAAGGAAAGAAATCCGCACCGGACTGTCCGGTGCGCCAGGCGACAGAAGGCAAGAATTGCCTTCCAGGAATGCTCTCAACGGCTCCTAGCTGCCTTGGGGCTATAAAAGGGACCCCTAGGCGCATGGAGGAGGACACCAAGCAACCTTTGAGCATTGTTGATCATTCACACTTCATTCTTGCACACTTGTTCGACATTCTTAGTGATTTGAGCTCTGTTCTAGTGAGAACCTTGTGATACTCTCTTGGGCTCAAGTCTTGGTCTTGTGTGTGCGTATTTGCTGTGAATTTGAGTGTGTTGCTTCCCTTCCTTACTCTAGTGCTTCATTGTGATTCTTATTGTAGGGGCGAGAGGCTCCAAGTTGTGGAGATTCCTCGCAAACGGGAAAGAGTAAAGTAAAGAAGAACACCGTGGTATTCAAGTTGATCATTGGATCACTTGAGAGGAGTTGAGTGCAGCTCTCGTCCGTTGGGACGCCACAACGTGGAGTAGGCAAGTTTTGTACTTGGCCGAACCACGGGATAAATCCTCGTGTCTCTTGTGCTTGTCCTTATTGTGTCAATTGTGCTTCACAAGAGCTCTCCTCTCTACTCACTTGATTTCATTGTTCTAACTCTTAATCAAGTTTGTGGTGTTAAGTTTTAAGTTTTACAGGATCACCTATTCACCCCCCCCCCTCTAGGTGCTTTCAGAGCTCCACCGACTCCTCCTCCGACGAGGACGCCGCCAACATCGCCGTCACCAAAGGACTCCTCTTCCCCAATGTCGGCCACAAGTGCCTCATGGCAAAGGACGGCAAGAAGAAGAAGGTAAAATCAAGATCCTCCACTAAGTATGCAACTTCTAGTGATGAAGATAATTCTAGTAATGATGGGGATAACTTGCTCACTCTTTTTGCCAACTTAAACATGCAACAAAAGGAAAAATTAAATGAATTAATTAGTGCCATTCATGAGAAGGATGAACTCTTGGATAGCCAAGAGGACTTCCATATTAAAGAAAATAAGAAGCATGTTAAAGTTAAAAATGCTTATGCTCTAGAGATAGAAAAATGTGAGAAACTAACTAGTGAGCTAAGCACTTGCCATGACACTATTTCCAACCTTAGAATTGAGAATGCTAATTTAATTGCTAAGGTTGAGAAGTCAAATATTTGTGATTATTCAATTATCAATCTAAGAAATGATAATGCTAGTTTAATTGCTAAGATTGAAAAATTGAATGCCTCTCTTGCTAGCCTTAGAAATGAGAATGAAAAGCTAATTGCTAAGGCTAAGGAATTAGATGTTTGCAATGTTTCTATTTCCAATCTTAGAGATGAGAATGACATTTTACATGCTAAGATTGTTGAACTAAATTCTTGCAAACCCTCTACATCTACCGTTGAGCATGTTACAATTTGCACTAGATGTAGAGATATTAACATTGATGCTATTCATGATCACATTGCTATGATTAAACAACAAAATAATCATATAGCAAAATTAGATGCTTAAATTGCCGAGCATGAATTAGAAAATGAAAATTTTAAATTTACTCGTAGTATACTCTAGAGTGGGAGACGCCCTGACATTAAGGATGGCATTGGCTTCCAACAGGGAGGCAATGTCAAACTCAATGCCCCTCCTAAAAGATTATCTAACTTTGTTAAGGGCAAGGCTCCCATGCCTCAGGATAACGAGGGCTGCATTTTGTACCATGCCGGTTATCTCGAGCACAAAATTAGGAGAATTCACTCTAGGAAGTCTCACTCTGGCTCTAATCATGCTTTTATGTATAAGAGTGGGGCATCTAGTTCTAGGCAATCAACCCGTGCTAAATTGCCTAAGAAAAGAACTCCTATTGCATCAAATGATCATAACATTTCATTGAAGACTTTTGATGCATCTTATGTGCTAACTAATAAATCAGGCAAAGTAGTTGCCAAATATGTTGGGGGCAAACACAAGGGGTCAAAGACTTGTGTTTGGGTACCCAAGGTGCTTGTTTCTAATGTGAAAGGACCTAAGACCGTTTGGGTACCTAAGAACAAGGCCTAAACTTGTTTTGTAGGTTTATGCATCCAGGGGCTCAAGTTGGATCATCGACAGCGGGTGCACAAACCACATGACAGGGGAGAAGAAGATGTTCTCCTCCTATGAGAAAAACCAAGATCCCCAACGAGCTATCACATTCGGGGATGGAAATCAAGGTTTGGTCAAAGGATTGGGTAAAATTGCTATATCTCCTGACCATTCTATTTCCAATGTTTTTCTTATAGATTCTTTAGATTATAACTTGCTTTCAGTTTCTCAATTATGTAAAATGGGCTACAACTGTCTTTTTACGGATATAGGTGTTACTGTCTTTAGAAGAAGTGATGATTCGGTAGCATTTAAGGGATTGTTAGAGGGTCAGCTATACTTGGTAGATTTTGATAGAGCTGAACTCGACACTTGCTTAATTGCTAAGACTAACATGGGTTGGCTCTGGCACCGCCGACTAGCTCATGTTGGGATGAAGAATCTTCATAAGCTTCTAAAGGGAGAGCACATTTTGGGACTAACCAATGTTCATTTTGAAAAAGACAGGGTTTGTAGCGCATGTCAAGCAGGAAAGCAAGTTGGTGTTCATCATCCACACAAGAACATCATGACGACCGATAGGCCGCTTAAGCTACTCCACATGGATCTATTCGGCCCAATTGCTTACATAAGCATCAGCGGGAGTAAGTATTGTCTTGTAATTGTGGATGATTATTCTCGCTTCACTTGGGTGCTCTTTTTGCAGGAAAAATCTCAAACCCAAGAGACTTTAAAGGGATTCTTGATATGGGCTCAAAATGAGTTCGGCTTAAGGATCAAAAAGATTAGAAGCGACAACGAGACGGAGTTCAAGAACTCACAAATCGAAGGCTTCCTTGAGGAGGAGGGCATCAAGCATGAGTTCTCTTCTCCCTACACGCCACAACAAAATGGTGTAGGAAGAACATAACTCTATTAGACATGGCAAGGACCATGCTTGATGAGTACAAGACTTCGGATCGGTTTTGGGCCGAGGCGGTCAACACCGCTTGCTACGCCATCAACCGGTTATATCTTCACCGAATCCTCAAGAAGACATCTTATGAACTCCTAACCGGTAAAAAGCTCAATGTTTCATATTTTAGAGTCTTTGGTAGCAAATGCTTTATTCTTGTTAAAAGAGGTAGAAAATCTAAATTTGCTCCTAAGGCTGTAGAAGGCTTTTTACTTGGTTATAATTCAAACACAAGGGCATATAGAGTCTTTAACAAGTCCACTGGACTAGTTGAAGTTTCTTGTGACATTGTATTTGATGAGACTAACGACTCTCAAGTAGAGCAAGTTGAACTTGATGAGCTAGATGATGAAGAGGCTCCATGCGTCGCGCTAAGGAACATGTCCATTGGGGATGTGTGCCCTAAGGAATCCGAAGAGCCTCCACATGCACAAGATGAACCATCTTCCTCCATGCAAGCATCTCCACCAACTCAAGATGAGGATGAGGCTCAAAATGATGAAGAAGAAGATCAAGAAGATGAGCCACCTCAAGAGGAGAGCAATGATCAAGGGGGAGATGCCCATGATCAAGACAAGGAAGATGAACAAGATCAAAGACCACCACACCCAAGAGTCCATCAAGCAATCCAACGAGATCACCCCGTGAACACCATCCTCAGCGACATTCATAAGGGGGTAACCACTCAATCTCATGTTGCTCACTTTTGTGAACACTACTCTTTTGTTTCCTCTATTGAGCCACACAGGGTAGAGGAAGCACTTCAAGATTCGGATTGGGTGTTGGCGATGCAAGAGGAGCTCAACAACTTCACGAGGAATGAGGTATGGCATTTAGTTCCACGACCTAACCAAAATGTTGTAGGAACCAAGTGGGTCTTCCGCAACAAGCAAGATGAGCATGGTGTGGTGACAAGGAACAAAGCCCGACTTGTGGCCAAGGGATATTCATAAGTCGAAGGTTTGGATTTCGGTGAAACCTATGCACCCGTAGCTAGGCTAGAATCAATTTGTATATTACTTGCCTATGCTACTTACCATGGCTTCAAGCTTTATCAAATGGACGTGAAGAGTGCCTTCCTCAATGGACCAATCAAGGAGGAGGTCTATGTTGAGCAACCTCCCGGCTTTGAAGATAGTGAGTACCCTAACCATGTCTATAAACTCTCTAAGGCGCTTTATGGGCTCAAGCAAGCCCCAAGAGCATGGTATGAATGCCTAAGAGATTTTCTTATCGCTAATGGCTTCAAAGTCGGAAAGGTCGATCCTACTCTCTTTACTAAAACGCTTGCAAATGATTTGTTTGTATGCCAAATTTATGTTGATGATATCATATTTAGGTCTACTAACGAATCTACATGTGAAGAGTTTAGTAGGATCATGACTCAAAAATTTGAGATGTCTATGATGGGAGAGTTGAAGTATTTCTTAGGATTTCAAGTGAAGCAACTCCAAGAGGGCACCTTCATTAGCCAAACGAAGTACATTCAAGACATACTCACAAAGTTTGGGATGAAGGATGCCAAGCCCATCAAGACACCCATGGGAACTAATGGGCATCTCGACCTCGACATGGGAGGTAAATCCGTAGATCAAAAGGTATACCGGTCGATGATAGGTTCTTTAATCTACTTATGTGCATCTTGACCGGACATTATGCTTTCCGTATGCATGTGTGCAAGATTCCAAGCCTAAGGAAGTTCACCTTAGGGCCGTAAAACAAATCTTGAGATATTTAGTTTATACTCCTAAGTTTGGCCTCTGGTACCCCAGGGGATCCACTTTTGACTTAATTGGTTATTCGGATGTTGATTGGGCAGGGTGTAAAATTAATAGAAAGAGCACATTAGGGACTTGCCAGTTCTTGGGAAGATCTCTGGTGTCTTGGGCTTCAAAGAAGCAAAATTCTGTGGCTCTTTCTACCGCCGAAGCCGAGTATATTGCCGCAGGCCATTGTTGCGCGCAATTGCTTTGGATGAGGCAAACCCTCAGGGACTATGGTTACAAATTAACCAAAGTTCCTCTTCTATGTGATAATGAGAGTGCAATCCGCATGGCGGATAATCTCGTTGAACATAGCCGCACTAAACACATAGCCATTCGGTATCACTTTTTAAGGGATCACCAACAAAAGGGGGATATCGAGATTGCATATGTTAACACAAAAGAACAATTAGCCGATATCTTTACCAAGCCATTAGATGAGCAAACTTTTACCAAACTTAGGCATGAGCTAAATATTCTTGATTTTAGAAATTTTGATTGATATTTTGCACACATAGCTCATTTATATACCTTCGATCATGTCTCTTTCATGTGCTATGACTAATGTGGTTTCAAGTGCATTTCATGCTAAGTCATAGATTGAAAGGGAATTGGAGTCTTCGGCGAAGACAAAGGCTTCCACTCCACTCCATCGAATTATTCATCCTTCGCCGTCGCTCCGCACCGCTCTCCAACCTTGGTATAATCTTCACTCATATGTTATTTACCATAGCGAGAGAAGGTACAAAGGGCTTATATTTCACTCAAGTATCTGTTTTTGGCGATTCATGCCAAAGGGGGAGAAAGTATTAGCCCAAAGCAAAAGGACCGCACCACCACAAAATTTAAAATTTAGTCTTTCAATTGGCATGTAAAGAAGTTCTTCAAAAGAGAGTTTCAAATTGGTATCTTATTTGTGATATAAATTCAAATTGGTATAACCTCTTCAAAATTAATATCTAAAACCCTCTTGAACACTAAGAGGAGGATTTCATTAAGGGAGAGTTTTGTTTAGTCAAAGGAAAAGCATTTGAAACAGGGGGAGAAAATTTCAAATCTTGAAAATGCTTCTCAAAATCTTATTTCATTTACCTTTGACTATTTGCAAAAGGACTTTGAAAAGAATTTACAAAAGAACTTGCAAAAACAAAACAAGTGGTGCAAGCGTGGTCCAAAAATTTTAAATATGAAGAAAGCCATCCATGCATATCTAGTAGAAAGGATTATTGGTTTCATTCCAAGCAACCTTTGCACTTACATTATGCAAACTAGTTCAATTCTGCACTTATATAGTTGCTTTGGTTTGTGTTGGCATCAATCACCAAAAAGGGGGAGACTGAAAGGGAAATAGGCTTACACCTTTTCCTAATTGATTTTGGTGGTTGAATTGCCCAACACAAATAATTGGACTAACTAGTTTGCTCTAGATTATGATTTCTACAGGTGCCAAAGGTTCACAACAAACCAATAAAAAGACCAAGAAAGGGTTCAAATAAAAAGAGCAAAAGACAACCGAAGTGTGCCCTGGTCTGGCGCACCGGACTGTCCGGTGTGCCACCGGACAGTGTCCGGTGCACCAGGGAACCTGACTCCAAACTTGCCACCTTTGTGAATTCTGGGAGCCGCTCCGCTATAATTCATCGGACCGTCCGGTGCGCCAGCGGAGCAACGACTACTTCGCACCAACGGTCGTCTGCAGAGAGCAGTTAATGCGCTACATTGCGCGCTGAAGTCAGAGCAGAGCCAGAAGGCACACCGGACAGTCTACAGGACCTGTCCGGTGCACCACCGGACTGTCCGGTGACCCAGATGTCAGAAGCTCCAACAGTCAGAATCCAACGTCCGAGTGACGTGGCTGGCGCACCGGACAGTGTCCGGTGGCACACCGGACTGTCTGGTGCGCCATGCGACAGAAGCCCTCACCAACGGTTCTTTTGGTGGTTGGGGCTATAAATACCCCCCAACCACCACATTTCAATGCATCCAAGTTTTCCGCCTTCAAACACCTTACAAGAGCTATAGCATTCAATACAAGACACAACCAAGAGATAAAATCCTCTCCCAAGTCCAAAGACAATTCCAATCAAATAGTGATTAGTGAGAGAGAGATACTTGTGTTCATTTGAGCTCTTGCGCTTGGATTGCTTTTCTTCTTCATTCTTTCTTGATTCCAACTCAATTGTAACCAAGGCAAGAGACACCAATTGTGTGGTGATCCTTGTGGGGACTTAGTGTCCCGTTTGATTGAGAAGAGAAGCTCACTCGGTCTAAGTGACCGTTTGAGAGAGGGAAAGGGTTGAAAGAGACCCGGTCTTTGTGACCACCTCAACGGGGAGTAGGTTTGCAAGAACCGAACCTCGGTAAAACAAATCACCGTGTCATCCGCCTTATTTGCTTGTGATTTGTTTTCGCCCTCTCTTTCGGACTCGTTTATATTTCTAACGCTAACCCCGGCTTGTAGTTGTGCTTAAAGTTTGTAAATTTTAGATTCGCCCTATTCACCCCCCCCTCTAGGCGACTTTCATGGGCACAACTCGGCAGTGTCCAGTTTATTACGTCTTTGAAGTCCTCACGACTTCCAAATGCAACATGACGGAGTTGGAAAAAATTGCCTACGCAGTCGTCATGGCATCACGCAAGTTGTGCCACTACTTCGAAGCGTTCAAGGTGCGGGTCACCTCGGACAGGGGACTCGGCGAATTATTCAGAAATCCGGAGGCATCCGTCTGTATCGCCAAATGGGCAGCCGAACTCTCCGAATACCACATCACCTTCGAGCCCAGGACAGCAATCAAGTTGCAAGTCCTCGCAGATTTCATCGTTGACTGGACAGGGTCGGCACGGCAGCAAGAAGAGCCCTCAGAGAAGGCGTGGACCATCCACTGTGACGGCGCATGGTGCCATGCGGGGGCAGGCGCGACTGCAATTATCACATCACCCACCGGCGTCAAGCACAGATACGCAGCACGCCTCAACTTTGCTCTATAATCCGACAGGTGCACAAACAACATAGCAGAGTACGAAGCCGTTATCCTGGGCCTTCACAAGCTGAAAGCACTCGGCGTGACCACCTGCATAATCAAGACAGACTCCAAAGTCATTGCTGGCCAAGTCGAGAAAGACTATTCAGCAAAAGACCCCGCACTTATGCAGCATCTTACGACCGTTCACAGTCTTGAGAAACAATTCAAGGGTTTCACCCTGCAGCATGTGGACCGCGCAAGGAACGAAGAGGCCGACGTGTTAGCCAAAGCAGCAGCCAGAGGCGAAGCCCTGGCCTCCGACGTGTTCTACCACGTCATCAGCACACCAGTCGTCCACAATCTAGAGGGTCTGCAAATAACCACCAACGCCGAGGGCCATCGCATCGTCAACCTCAACATGACCGAAGACTGGCGGGCCCCAATAACCCTGTTCTTGCAAGGATATTACCTTCCAGGTGATGTCAATGAGGCCAAGCGCCTCAAACACTAAAGCCGGGATTTCACACTTATTGAGGGCCATCTATACAAGAAAGGGATCAGCCAACCCATGCTCAAATGTGTCACAGAGACCGAAGGCCTCCAGATCCTGCGCGAAGTCCAAAGCAGAACTTGCGGATCTCACTCGGGGCCTAGGGCCCTCGCTGCCAAGGTGATCCGTCAAGGTTTCTACTGGCCCGCTATAATCTGCGCCGCAAATCGAGTCACGAGGTCGTGCGAAGCCTACCAGAAGTTTTCCCCCCGTTCGGGCAACCCTTCGCAATTCACAAAGCTGATCGCCCACACATGGCCACTTCAACGCTGGGGGCTAGACATTGTCGGGCCACTACCCATGACCCAAGGGAACCTCAAGTTCACCTTCGTCGCCGTCGAGTATTTTACCAAGTGGATCGAGGCAAGGGCAGTATCCACAATAACGTTGTAAATCGCCGAGAAATTCTTCTGGCAAAACATTGTTTGCTGATTCGGAGTCCCGTCCGAGCTCACAGTCGACAATGGCAAACAGTTTGACAGCCAGGACTTCAGGGACTTCTGCTTCTCCATTGGCACCAAGCTTGCCTTCGCCTCAGTATATCACCCACAATCTAACGGCGTCGTGGAGAGCGCCAACGGCAAGATTTTCACTGCCATCAAGAAAATGCTTCTCGATGACAAGAAGGGTAAATGGGTCGACCTGCTACCTGAAGCAGTCTGGGTGCTAAACACGACCGAGTGCCGGGCGACTGGATTCACTCCCTTTCGCCTACTATACGGATCGGAGGCCATGACCCCGCAGGAAATAACACATGGGTCACCACGGACAAGCGCTTCAGTCGTCCCCGACGTAGATGAACCAACCTCCAAAGACCTCATCGACGGAGACTGTGTCTTCGCCCTGCAGGCCCTCAACAAATACCAAGCTCAAACGAAGGCCTGGCGCGACCACGCAGTCATCCCAAGAGAATTCGACGAAGGGGACCTCGTACTCGTCCGAACAACCCGGACAGAGTCACGGGGCAAGCTGGAGCCAAAGTGGGAGGGTCCATTCATTGTCAAGATGAAGGCGTCCCCCAGCGCGTACAGGCTAACAACGCCATCTGGCGAGAACCTAGAGCATTCCTGGAATATCGATAATCTTCGCAAATTTTTTGTTTGAACCCTCAGGGCCAACACGCCCTTGTAATTCACCAAACAGTATCATTCCGGCCCGCACTCTTTTCCTCCCAGGGGGGTGAGGTTTTTAATGAGGCGGAGCCATGTAATATACCTATAAAAACCCCTCGCAAAAACTAAGACACAATATGTCGAAAAAGACCACATCGACGGTCTTCGGCATTCGACCACACCGAAGTCACCGCGAGGGGCAGCGCTAACTACCCTCGCGTGCGACACTCCACACAAAAGTCGCCTAAGGGCGCAGCCGGAACAGCACAACAAGTGTGCAAAATCGAAGTCTTTTCCAAAAGACTCTCCGTGCAAAAGTCGCCTAAGGGTGCAGCCGGAACAGCACAACAAGTGCGATAATCGAAGTCTTTGTAAAAGACTCTCCGTGCACAAGTCGCCTAAGGGTGCAGCCGGAATAGCACAATAAGTGAGCAAAATCGAAGTCTTTTCCAAAAGACTCTCCGTGCAAAAGTCGCCTAAGGGTGCAGCCGGAATAATAAGTGTGCAAAATCGAAGTCTTTTCCAAAAAACTCTCCGTGCAAAAGTCGCCTAAGGATGCAGCCAGAACAACACAATGAGTACGTAAAGATCGAAGTCTTTCACAATAGACTCCGTGCAGAAGTCGCCTACGGGTGCGGCCGGATCTACGAAGGCGCGCAACATTATCATACAAATTACGGTTACATACACACAACGAGGGCATCATATATTACATTGGCTCAACCTTCGGGATGATACCCATCTCACTGTAGTTGAACAGCATTATCCTCAATTCCTCACCCTCAAAAAGATTTCGCAGCTCCCCTTCACCTACACTCGCTCCAATCGGCGAGGACAACAATTCTCGTTTACCAGTCCCGTCCACGCGAAGACGACCACTCTCCATCTCACTACGATGACACCTACCACTTCGCGACAATTCACTCACTCTCCGTTTCGCCACCGCCCTCCGCCGCCTATACCCAGTACTCGCACCCGGGAGCCCCTCAGAACCCTCCACGCGCGGCGAAGGCTCCGCTGCAGCCACATCTAACACTGCAAAATAATCCAAGTCCTCATCTGAAGACTCCTCCGTCCACGCAATCGAACTCCCAGAATCATCAGACTCAAAACACTTAGACACAGAGCCAAACGAATCATCATCGGCAGCCATGGTCGAAGCCGCCACAAAAATAGTATTGTCAGTAGCGGCTGCGTGCGCAGGCCCAAACCTCAGAACCTGCGCAGCAACCGAGGTTCAGTATCACACAGACAAAATTTACAAACTCCTCAACACCTATTCAGCCACCTGCGAAGGCCCGGCCAAGGCTGTGGGGTCTTTGGCAGCCGGCGGCCACCGCCTTCAAGGCGTCCCCGCCCGTCGGCGCGAGGTCTTCGCTGGCTCCAGTCGGCACTGTCGGTGCAGGGACCGTTGAGGGGCCCTCGCTGGCATCGGATGGCGGCGCCACCTCCACCCCCGATGTCACGAGCAGTGCACTGTCCAGATCACCAAGGTCTTCGACCTCCTCGGCATGTGCCATCTGTAGAAATAGCAGAGTCAGCAAACCACCACACTCACACATATAACCGCGCAAAATGAGCCTTCACCTGATCAATTGCCCGGTCAGACCTCTCCCGGACCACCTCCCGGCCGTGCGGACCCCACATCCTGTCGAAGAGCGCCCCCGCCGACTGCTTAAGCATCGGGTCTTCGACCTGGAAGATTTCGCATTCGAAGTTCTCGTCCGATTGGTCGAAGACCACGAAATGCCCGCACCCCTCGCGGGACAAAGCACTCACGGCACCCTCGCAGGTGACAAGGGAGGCAAAAGACATGAGGCCCGTCACGATGGTCGGAAGCACCGCCAGCTCCTCCTGTAACCACTCGAGGAAGCGGAGGCCCACCTCTTGGTTGGGCGTTTCGAAGGCGGCGGTACGCGCCCCAGCTCCCGGTACGCGTCCACGAACTGCGCATGTGTCCGCGTGACCTCCGTGCGCGTCGAGGCCTCAGCTTTATACACGCGATTGCGCAGGCTGTTGAGCCTTGCCTCCAGATCCTCGGTGCATTGGCAGGCGAGACTGCCCTCCGCCCGTGCAAGCTTGGCATCGGCCTGCGCAGCATGCGCATCGGCAATGGCCTTGTTCGCCTCCCGCCTCTCCTCCACCAGCTGGCACCGGAGTTCCCCCTTCTCGGCCTCCATAGCGGCCAACTTCTCCGTCAGCCTTTGGCTTTTGCTTTCCGCAGCCGACTTCTCCCGGACAGCATCCGCATGCTGCACCCGGAGACGCTCGACTTCGGCAGCAAACTCTGCAGTCAGAGCACCCGACGCGACATGGTCGGCGAAGTCGGCTGCCTGACACAAAAACCATGAGACTCACAACCTCATAAAACCAACGAAACATCGAAGTCCACCACGACTTACATGATTCAGCTGCTGCGACGCCCGCCTCACCTGCTGGGACACGGAGCCCGCCACATCCTTAGCGGCGGTGGCCGATGAAATCGTGCCGCTCGCGCAGAAGGCGGACCACGGGTCCCGCGAAGCACCCTTCGCCCCAATCGCCGTCGTAGACGAAGGGGCCGCCACCGGAGTCGGGACAAGAGGCAGTTGCCCCGCATCCGAGCCTGCACCATAATATTGGTTAACGACCTAAAAAAACTTACCAACAAGATAATCCGACACATAGATGTCTCTGTCGAAGTCGGCGACACGCGCCCCCACCTCATCAACACGCGCCGGTGAGGGCACCCTTCGCCCCTTGACGGGCTCGCCCGAGGGTGGTTTGCCCGCGCCAGAAGAGGCAGCCTTCGCACCCGTCGAAGACTTCTTGGGCCCAAGGGCGGCCGGCTTCGCAGTCGGCGCTGGCTTGCTACTGCCAGGGGCAACAGACTTCCCCCCCCCGCACCCTCTTGGCCTCGCGGAAAGGATCCCCGATCCTAACGACCGCCCGGCGCTTCTGTGCAGCGTCTTGACGATCCTTCTCCATCACTACCGACTCAACAGCAGCAACATTCCGTCCGTAAGGGAAAATCTTCAAGTCATGAGCCATACGAGACGTAAATATGTCTTCGCCAGCCGCGCGGGGGATCGAAACGTTCTTTGGCCATCGACCCCCGGTAACCTTCGGCATTCACGCCGAAGACTCCCGGAGCTCGGGTGAAGACATCCTTCCCGCGGGGGCCGCGCATGTCCCCATCAACTCCACAGCAAAACTATCAGAGACCCCCACTCCCCCACTACAGTACCTATTTTTCTCTTCTTAGTGGCTGGGGCAGCCTCCTGCGAAGGCCCTTCCTCGGTCACATCCACCGATTTCTTCCCGCGACGGTCGGCAGCGTCATCCCCGGGATAGCCACCGTATGGCAAGCAGTTTAATTCGAAGACCCGATTCAATCTAACATTGGATATCCCAACTCCGCAGACCCTCTATCCTCGGCACATAACGCCCCATAATCCTCATCGCACCGTCCTCCACTTCACGAACGAATGCGGCTGGATCCAGGCCATGCAGATCCAACGCAAAGGCTGGACTTCGCACTTGCTGCCCGCCCAGGGAGGGCATCTCGCGAGGGCATACTTCGCCCAACCATGTGCCAAGGGCCACACCCCATAACCGATGAATTCCTCAACTAAATCACGCCCGCTACTCATGCGGGTAGCGCACCGAAGGGCTCCTTCATTTTCATCATCCTCTGCCGACTCAAATTGCGGGTACGCCACATAATAATGGGAGCACATCACGGCCACAGGGAGCCCTAGGTGGTTTTTGACTTCGCTCTCAGAAACATAAAACCAGAAATCCCACCAGTTGCCCCACTTATTGCGGGCATAGGGAACTAACTCCACGACTTCCATTGAAGTCTTTCCGGTCCTCGACGTAAACGTGCATGATCCAAACTGTGCAATCTTGTGCCCAATTTTTCTTTTTTGCCAATGCAGACAGTAATGTTTGGCGAAGACCTCCACAGAAGGCTGACCGCCATATGAAGTCGCCGCCCAGACATACTTCTCCAGGGCCACCACGGCGTTAGGTGTCAGCTGGTGGACCTGGACCTCAAATCTCTCCAGGACCTCCGCCACAAAGCGATGTGCAGGCAGGCGAAGGCCAGCGGTAAAAAACGCCTCAAACACGATTAACTCGCCCTCGGGATCGAGAACCTCCTCCGCCCCCGGGACACGCCCAACTCCGCTGCCAAAATACCCCAGCTGCTGCATATCCTGCACGCGGACCGAAAAAAATCCTCGAAACGCTGAACTCCACCATATCACCCGGATGTAGCTCCACCGCCGCCACGTTGCTCAAGGTATCCTCCGACGATGAATCGGCCTGCGGCGTCTTTGCAGCAGACGAGGAAGAAGACGACATGGCTACGTACCGTCGGCGGCAGCGCGCGGTCTGCTTGACGTGGGCCAGATCTCCGACGAACAAGAGCAAGGAGGGCAGGCGAGCGGGCGAACGGTTTCAAAAGGAGGCTAGGGTTTTGCGGCGCACAGAAAGGTAAGAGAACCCGACTCGCGCCGCCCCCTTTTATACATAGGACGTGACGCTTCGGGAAACCCGCAGTCCAACAGTACTACATCCATCAACGGTCACATCAAAAACCCCCACGGAACCACTTCGAGCGAGGGCAGCGTCTCCACCATCTAGCGACGTCTTCGACACCAGATGACTTAGTCGAACTGGTCCCTCGGAGGGCAAATGTTGGGACGAAGGCAAAGACGCTACCCTTCGCTCCAGGCCCTCGTCACCTCGACGCACCAACAGAAGCTAGATGACCGGCGCAGGTCACCCTTCGTCCTTCTCACTGCAAGACGAAGGCCCACGACGAAGTCCCGCCATCCCACGTCCTCACCCAACCTAGAGGCCCACGTGGTATGGCGGCCCATTGTGACATGACCCGCACGGAGAAGCGTGTTACGAGCCCGATTTGTAATGGCTTTTCTATAATGACAGTCTGTAACCCTCCATTATGGGAATATTCTAGGGATAATCCAGGTGCCTGCGGGCATAAACGTCCTTACATCAGGACGTTGGGCGCTCGGGCACCTATAAATACCCCCGTACAGTGCCCCCGAGAGGCTAGATGAACAGAGCAATCACCATCTCGAGTTAAACCTTGTTTGCATTCCTTTCACTCCCCCGTTGGATCATCTTGCCCAGGAGAGCAAGTTCCAACACTAAACTCTATGCAAAAGAAGTGAGAATAGAAATGGTTGTATTTCAAAATTTGTCTGATCTCCTCAAGTGCCTTTTTCCTTATTTGTGACCTAATATTACCAGTGTCATGCATTCTTCCTCCACCAGCCAAGCTAACATAATTTCCCTAATTACTGATGTGGCGTGTCTCATATTATCTGTCTGCATAATAGAACTTAACATGCTCAACAGATAATAGATTACACATGCTAAAATATTATAAAAGGAATAATAATATGAAGTTCAACTATTACATCTTCAGAAAACATACACTTTCCATTGCAGTAGAAGGATGAATTTGAAAAACCATGAACAATCAAAACATTTATGTGTACTAATAAAAATCAAAACAGGCACGATCTGTGTACTAATAAAAATCAAACAGGATCCAAGGTGACCATATATGGTTAGATCAAATTGGCATCAGGAGTTGCTGATACAGGACTTGAAAAAGACGTTGACATTTTTTAGCCATGAAAGGCCAGATATGACCAAATTTCTTCCTCTTATTTGGTTGGCGAAAGTAGCTAAGTACCTGCAAAGTAGATAGCCCACAAGATGCCACGAAAGATCCCAGACACTACTGTCATGTGTGTTACTTATTTCAATATGTGGAGCTTCATGGCTGCCAAATAAATGGAACAACTAGTTTATCAAGTTGACACTTGAGACATCATTTTCAGACAACAAAATATGTAAAAGTTGTGTGTTGATTTTTGACGGTGAAAAGAATTGAATAACTTAGCACAAAGTAGCAAACTCCTAGTCTAACCAAGATGAGTAATTTCAATTATGGTACAAATATCTTACTCAACCAACCAATGAAATATAGCTCCATCAAAGCTCACACTACAAAATATTCTTCATGAAACAGGTGCCACGTTAGTGCTATAAAAATGTAGGAAAGGAGTAACCAAATACATATTTGATACAACCTTGACATACAAGTGTGGGCATCATATTTTCCTAGAAACTTTATAGCGGTCTAGCCACTGTTCTAACAATCTAAAATACAGTTTCAACTCTAGCCTACCTCAACTTGCTTGGGACCAAAAGACATTGCTATTGTTGTTCTAACAATCATAGAATGTATGGTTACAGTGAACAAATGAACTGCTACATATAAAACCTGTGTCAATTTGTGAACCTTAAAATATCTAAAGGAACATATAAAAATCTTGATACTGTAATAGGTATCTAACCAACGACGTCCCCTCAGAAGGATTGCTGCTCTTTCATGGATCTAATATCATACAGCTGCAAAATGAATTAGCAAATGGACCAAAATTAATACTTTACTGGCATCAGAAAACAAACTTATCGATCATTTGATCACAAGGATGGATTGGGCCATCTCCATAGATAGTATAGAATTCTGATTATAGAGTGCACACTGTAATCCAAAAAATCTTTGAAGAAGATAAGAAAAACAAAAAGCACAAGCCACAGATCTTAATAATCTGATCCTTTGAGGCAGTATGCACCCAGTTCCCATTCCACTTCACACTACCATTCTTTGAGTTTAGCCACAAAGTAAGCAGAAATTGCTGCAGGATAAGCAGGTCTCGTAGGTGTAGCCAGTTGTTGTGGGTATGGGATACCTTTTTTGGCCTGTATAACCAGGAGAAGCTCAAGTGAACAAGAAGCAAAAGCTAGTGGGGTGGGGTGGGGTGCGTGGGAGAGCTAGAACATCGGAGCAGAGGGATGGTATTTGTGTTTAGGGAGACATGGAGATTGGTCCAATTGGAAGAGGGGAGTTGGAGAAAAGCGGCCAAACAGGTGAGGTGAGAAGAGAGAGAAACGGTGGAAAAGGGGAGAGCAGAACAGAGCAGCAGCAGGCAGCACCTATGGTAGGGTCGCCATGGCTTGGCATAGAAGAAGCTACAGGCTGCGTATGCTATGCCTGGCCGGAGCAGTGGCCACCACTGTCGTCGGATGAGGAGAAGAGGGTTTCAGTTGAGGTGTGGGTCTCTTAGTTGAGGAGAAGAGGGTCCTCGAGCGGTTCTGGCTCCCACCTGTCCCCCGCCGTCGGGATCGTCCCTCGACATCAACGTCGACAGCGAGTCAGAATCCTCTTCCGCTGTGTCACGTTCCCTAACACCTGGTCCGGCTGCACCTGCCTCTCGCCCCCGCTGTTGCTGCCCCTCAGATCCGTCTCCCACCTATCGTCGCCGCTTGGGCCTTCCTCCGGCATCTACGACGACAGCCGCTCCCACCTATCCGACATGCGAGACACGAAGAAGGAGGACGAGGCAGATGCCGTCGTGGGTGCTAGGGTTTGTGATTGGGGGATCTAGGAAGGGGAGGTGTGGTAGAGACGGACCGACGAAGGAGGTGGAGGACGAGTGGGCGGGTACATGGAGGACGAGTGGGTAGAGGGGTGGTTGCCGTCGAGGAGGGATGGGCGGACGTGACGAAGCTCGACGGCTCGGCCTATGAAAATTTCGGGTCCGAGCCATGGGGCACGTGTCCACGCGCGATGGGTTGAAGACGCGCCGAACGCGGGGAGCGCCTGAATCGCGTTGAGGTTTTAACTATCTAGATAGAACCGCGGCCTTCGGGCCTTGTGAGACACCAAAACATCAATATATGCTAATAATGACTTGTTCTATATACTATCCCCGTTCTCGAATATTTGTCGTCCATTAATTCATTTCTGAACTAAAACGTGTCAAATAAAAAATAATGCAAGAAGTATTAATACAAATTCCACTGGAAATTTTTAGGCCGTGTTTGTCATGGCTCCAAACTCCAAAGCAGAACTATAAGGAATTGACCAGAGTTTTGGAGCGGAGCAGAGCTATGCCAAACACACATGATTAATGTAGATTGACTTACGTTTTTTATTAGATCTTGTATTTGATTTGCATGCATCAACGTTACAAGGGTGAAATACCAGACCGTAAGAATACTTGGATTGGGCCTGCCTAGTGGGCCTTGCCAAACTGCTTCTTCGTTCCAGATGGGTCTTTCCGTTTCTTTTTAATTTTTTTCCTATATAGCAAGTAGCCGTTGTTGTCATTAACAATTATACACCACTTTCATGCTTTATTTGGAGATTGCCAAACCGTTTCTAAGAAAAAAAAAACTGACACAGCCCGGTATCCGTTTTCCAGTGAAAAACCGCCCAAAATCGACTGGTTTGGCAGTTTGAGTTCAAAAATTCATAATCTGGTAAACCCACCAAAAACCGTCGTTAAACCGCTACAATACCGACGAACCACCCATTTCTGGCAGCAAACCGGTTTCTCTAGTTTTTTCAGTTTTTTTATCCAGTTTGCATTTTAAATTCAAATAGAACGGTTTTCGGAGATTTCTCGACGGTAAACCTGTATTTTGTTTTTGCTTTTATCGGTTTTAATTATTTTTATCCATCAATGCTAATTAATTTTAAAAATAAAAAATGTATATAATATATACCAGGAAAATTATTCTTCTATTACATATTTATTTTTTTGTATTATTTCATTTTTAAAATTTTATCGAAATTTGAAAATAAACCAGTGGTAAACCGATCCGCGGACGGAGGTTTCGATAAACTGCCTGGTTTACCACGATTTTTAGTTTTTTCTTTCCCAATCATTGAATTCACATCAATCCATGTGTATATTTGTAGAAATGAAGTACCGGTAACAACCGCAACCCTCGTAATGCCATAGTTATTTAGAGAAGCGTAAACTTTTTTTATAGCATGTGTTTACCTAGGGCTAGAAAAAAGATCGAGCGTGACGAGGCGACTCGGGCTCGTGGCAAGTCGGCTTGGCTCTGAGCGACTTGGTGCTTAGAACGAGCCCGAGTCGAGCTTTTTTTTCGGGCTCAAGAAAAGAGCAAGCCAGCTCAGCTCGCGAGCTAGTGAAAGTCGTCTAGAGGGGGGTGAATAGGGCGAATCTAAAATTTATAAACTTAAGCACAACTACAAGCCGGGTTAGCGTTAGAAATATGAACGAGTCTGAGAGAGAGGGTGAAAAACAAATCGCGGGCAAATAAAGAGAGAGAAACGATGATTTGTTTTTACCGAAGTTCGGTTCTTGCAAACCTACTCCCCGTTGAGGTGGTCACAAAGACCGGGTCTCTTTCAACCTTTTCCCTCTCTCAAACTGTCAATTAGACCGAGTGAGCTTCTCTTCTCAATCAAACGGAACATAAAGTTCCCGCAAGGACCACCACACAATTGGTGTCTCTTGCCTTGGTTACAATTGAGTTTGATCACAAGAAAGAATGAGAAAAAGAAGCAATTCAAGCGCAAGAGCTCAAATGAACACAAATGTCGCTCTCTCTAGTCACTATTTGATTTGGAGTAATTCTGAACTTGGGAGAGGATTTGATCTCTTTGGTTGTGTCTAGAATTGAATGCTATAGCTCTTGTAATATGTTGAAGGTGGAAAACTTGGATGCAATTGAATGTGGGGTGGTTGGGGTATTTATAGCCCCAACCACCAAAAGTGGTCGTTTGAAGACTGTCTGTCGCATGGCGCACCGGACAATCCGGTGCGCCACCGGACACTGTCCGGTGCGCCAGCCACGTCAGTCGGCCGTTGGGTTCTGACCGTTGGACCTCTGACTGGTGGGGCCTCTGGGCTGTCCGGTGGTGCACCGGACAGGTCCTGTAGACTGTCCGGGGCGCCTTCTGCGCGTGCTCTGTCCTCTACGCGCGCAGGCGCGCATTAAATGTGTTGCAGTCGACCGTTGCGTGCGAAGTAGCCGTTGCTCCGCTGGCACACCGGACAGTCCGGTGAATTATAGCGGAGCAGCCTCCAATTTTCCCGAAGGTGAGGAGTTCAGTGTCGAGTTCCCTGGTGCATCGGACACTGTCCGGTGCGCCAGACCAGGGTGCCTTTGGGATGTCTTTAGCTCTCTTTATTTGAACCCATCTTTGGTCTTTTTTATTGGCTTGTTGTGAACCTTTGGCACCTGTAAAACTTATAGACTAGAGCAAACTAGTTAGTCCAATTATTTGTGTTGGGCAATTCAACCACCAAAATCAATTTAGGAAAAAGGTGTAAGCCTATTTCCCTTTCAATCTCCCCCTTTTTGGTGATTGATGCCAACACAAACCAAAGTAAATAGAGAAGTGCATAATTGAACTAGTTCGCAAAAAGAAGTGCAAAGGTTACTTGGATTTGAACTAATAAATTCTTATAAGATATGCATGGATTGTTTCTTTATTTTTAACATTTTGGACCACGCTTGCACCACATATTTTGTTTTTGCAAATTCTTTTGTAAATTCTTTTCAAAGTCCTTTTGCAAATAGTCAAAGGTAAATGAGTAAGATTTTGAGAAGCATTTTCGAGATTTGAAATTTTCTCTCCCCGATTCAAATGTTTTTCCTTTGACTAAACAAAAACTCTCCCTTAGTGAAATCCTCCTCTTAGTGTTCAAGAGGGTTTTGCAATTTTCGAAGATACTACTTTCTCCCCCTTTTGAACGCAATAAGATATCAATTTGAGAATCTTTATTTTAAAATTAGGTGGTGGTGCGGTCCTTTTTCTTTGGGCTAATACTTTCTCCCCCTTTGGCATGAATCGCCAAAAACGGTTACTTGAGTGAAATATAAGCCCTTGTTAACTATTTTCTCCCCCTTTGGCGAACAAACTATGAGTGAAGATTATACCAAAGCTGGAGAGTGGCTCAGAGCGACGACGAAGGATGAGATGGAGTGGAGTGGAAGCCTTTGTCTTCGCCGAAGACTCCAATTCCCTTTCAATCTATGACTTGGTTTGAAATGCACTTGAAAACACATTAGTCATAGCATATAAAAGAGATATGATCAAAGGTATATTAAAGAGCTATGTATGCAAGATATCAAAAGAAATTCCAAGAATCCAGAATATTTAGCTCATGCCTAAGTTTGTTAAAAGTTTGTTCATCTAGTGGCTTGGTAAAGATATCGGCTAATTGTTCCTTGGTGTTAATATATGCAATCTCGATATCCCCTTTCTGTTGGTGATCCCTTAGAAAATGATACCGAATGGCTATGTGTTTAGTGCGGCTATGTTCAACGGGATTATCCGCCATGCGGATTGCACTCTCATTATAACTTAGAAGAGGAACTTTGGTTAATTTGTAACCATAGTCCCTGAGGGTTTGCCTCATCCAAAGTAATTACGCGCAACAATGGCCTGCGGCAATATACTCAACTTCGACGGTAGAAAGAGCTATGGAATTTTGCTTCTTTGAAGCCCAAGACACCAGGGACCTTCCCAAGAACTGGCAAGTCCCCGGTGTGCTCTTTCTATTAATTTTACACCCTGCCCAATCGGCATCCGAATAACCAATTAAATCAAATGTGGATCCCTTAGGGTACCAAAGGCCAAACTTAGGAGTATGAACTAAATATCTCAAGATTCGTTTTACGGCCGTAAGGTGAGCTTCCTTAGGGTCGGCTTGGAATCTTGCACACATGCATACGGAAAGCATAATGTCCGGTCGAGATGCACATAAATAGAGTAAAGAACCTATCATCGACCGGTATACCTTTTGATCTACGGATTTACCTCCCGTGTTGAGGTCGAGATGCCCATTGGTTCCCATGGGTGTCTTGATGGGCTTGGCATCCTTCATCCCAAACTTGTTGAGAATGTCTTGAATATACTTCGTTTGGCTAATGAAGGTGCCCTCTTGGAGTTGTTTCATTTGAAATCCCAAGAAGTACTTTAACTCCCCCATCATTGACATCTCGAATTTCTGTGTCATGATCCTACTAAATTCCTCACATGTAGATTCGTTAGTAGACCCAAATATAATATCATCAACATAAATTTGGCATACAAACTAATCATTGTCAAGAGTTTTAGTAAATAAAGTAGGATCGGCCTTTCCGACTTTGAAGCCATTAGTGATAAAAAAATATCTTAGGCATTCATACCATGCTCTTGGAGCTTGCTTGAGCCCATAAAGCGCCTTAGAGAGTTTATATACATGGTTAGGGTACTTACTATCTTCAAAGCCGGGAGGTTGCTCAACATAGACCTCTTCCTTGATTGGTCCGTTGAGGAAGGCACTTTTCACGTCCATTTGGTAAAGCTTGAAGCCATGATAAGTAGCATAGGCAAGTAAAATGCGAATTGATTCTAGCCTAGCTACGGGTGCATAGGTTTCACCGAAATCCAAACCTTCGACTTGTGAATATCCCTTGGCCACAAGTCGGGCTTTGTTGCTTGTCACCACACCATGCTCATCTTGTTTGTTGCGGAAGACCCACTTGGTTCCTACAACATTTTGGTTAGGACGTGGAACTAAATGTCATACCTCGTTTCTAGTGAAGTTGTTGAGCTCCTCTTGCATCGCCACCACCCAATCCAAGTCTTGTAGTGCTTCCTCTACCCTGTGTGGCTCAATAGAGGAAACAAAAGAGTAATGTTCACAAAAATGAGCAACACGAGATCAAGTAGTTACCCCCTTTTGAATATCGCCGAGGATGGTGTTCACGGGGTGATCTCGTTGAATTGCTTGGTGGACTCTTGGGTGTGGCGGTCTTGGAACTTGTTCATCTTCCTCATCTTGATCATGGACATCTCCCCCTTGATCATTGATAGTCGCCTAGAGGGGGGGTGAATAGGGCGAAACTGAAATTTACAAATATAAACACAACTACAAGCCGGGTTAGCGTTAGTAATAAAGAAACGAGTCCGCGAGAGAGGGCGCAAAACAAATCCCAAGCGAATAAGCAAGTGAGACACGGAGATTTGTTTTACCGAGGTTCGGTTCTTGCAAACCTACTCCCCGTTGAGGAGGCCACAAAGGCCGGGTCTCTTTCAACCCTTCCCTCTCTCAAACGATCCACGGATCGAGTGAGCTTTCTCTTCTCAATCACACGGGAACAAAACTTCCCCGCAAGGGCCACCACACAATTGGTGCCTCTTGCCTTGGTTACAATTGAGTGTTGATCACAAGAACAAGTGAGAAAGAAAGCGATCCAAGCGCAAGAGCTTAAAAGAACACGGCAAATCTCTCTCGCTAGTCACTAAAGGCTTGAGTGGAATTGGAGAGGATTTGATCTCTTTTGTGTGTCTAGAATTGAATGCTAGAGCTCTTGTAGTAGTTGGGAAGTGGAAAACTTGGATGCAATGAATGGTGGGGTGGTTGGGGTATTTATAGCCCCAACCACCAAAAGTGGCCGTTGGGAGTCTGTCTGCTTGATGGCGCACCGGACAGTCCAGTGCACACCGGACAGTCCGGTGCCCCCTGCCACGTCATCACTGCCGTTGGATTCTAGCCGTTGGAGCTTCTGTCTTGTGGGCCCGCCTGGGTGTCCGGTGCACACCGGACATGCACTGTTCCTTGTCCGGTGTGCCGGAGTGGGCGCGCCTGACATCTGCGCGCGTAGAGCGCGCATTAAATGCGCGGCAGAGAGCCGTTGGCGCGGAGATAGCCGTTGCTTCGGAGTCGCACCGGACAGTCCGGTGCACACCGGACAGTCCGGTGAATTTTAGCGGACTAGCCGTTGGCGTTTCCCGAAGCTGGCGAGTTCCTGAGGCGGACCTTCCTTGGCGCACCGGACACTGTCCGGTGTACACCGGACAGTCCGGTGAATTATAGCGGAGTCGCCTCTAGAAATTCCCGAAGGTAGCGAGTTTGTGCTGGAGTCCTCTGGTGCACCGGACACTGTCCGGTGGTGCACCGGACACTGTCCGGTGTACACCGGACAGTCCGGTGCTCCCAGACCAGAGGGCCTTCGGTTCCCACTTTGCTCCTTTGTTGAATCCAAAACTTGGTCTTTTTATTGGCTGAGTGTGAACCTTTTACACCTGTGTAATCTATACACTCGGGCAAACTTAGTTAGTCCAAATGTTTGTGTTGTGCAATTCAACCACCAAAATTAATTAGGGACTAGGTGTAAGCCTAATTCCCTTTCAATCTCCCCCTTTTTGGTGATTGATGCCAACACAAACCAAAGCAAATATAGAGGTGCATAATTGAACAAGTTTGCATAATGTAAGTGTAAAGGTTGCTTGGAATTGAGCCAATATTAAATACTTACAAGATATGCATGGATTGTTTCTTTCTTATATAACATTTTGGACCACGTTTGCACCACATGTTTTGTTTTTGCAAACTCTTTTGTAACTCCTTTTCAAAGTTCTTTTGCAAATAGTCAAAGGTGAATGAATAAGATTTTGCAAAGCATTTTCAAGATTTGAAATTTTCTCCCCCTGTTTCAAATGCTTCTCTTTTGACTAAACAAAACTCCCCCTAAATGAGATCCACCTCTTAGTGTTCAAGAGGGTTTTGATATATCATTTTGAAATACTACTTTCGCCCCCTTTTTGAACACAATAGGATACCAATTGAAAATATTCAATCACTAAGTTTTTTTTGAAATTGGTGGTGGTGGTGCGGTCCTTTTGCTTTGGACTCTTTTCTCCCCCTTTTTGGCATGAATCGCCAAAAACGGAATCATTAGAGCCCTCGAAGTGCTTTCTTCCCCTTTGGTCATAAATAAATGAGTTAAGATTATACCAAAGACGAAGTCCGGTCCTTTTGCTTTGGGCTCTTACTTTCTCCCCCAAAGACAAAGTCCTTTTGCTTTTGAATTCTCCCCCTAAAGATGGAGAGATGCTTGGAGTGACGGTGAAGTATGAGTTACGGAGTGGAAGCCTTTGTTTTCGCCGAAGACTCCAAATTCCTTTCAATACACCTATGACTTGGTTTGAAATAGACTTGAAAAACACATTAGTCATAGCATATGAAGGAGACATGATCAAAGGTATATAAATAGGCTATGTGTGCAATCTAGCAAAAGAAGTTGCGTGAATCAAGAATATTGAGCTCATGCCTAAGTTTGGTAAAAGTTTGTTCATCAAGAGGCTTGGTAAAGATATCGGCTAATTGATCTTTAGTGTTAATATAAGAAATCTCGATATCTCCCTTTTGTTGGTGATCCCTAAGAAAATGATACCGAATGGCTATGTGCTTAGTGCGGCTATGCTCGACGGGATTGTCGGCCATTTTGATTGCACTCTCATTATCACATAGTAAAGGGACCTTGGTTAATTTGTAACCGTAGTCCCGCAGGGTTTGCCTCATCCAAAGCAATTGCGCGCAACAATGGCCTGCGGCAATGTACTCGGCTTCGGCGGTGGAAAGAGCGACCGAATTTTGCTTCTTTGAAGCCCAAGACACCAAGGATCTTCCCAAGAACTGGCAAGTCCCCGATGTGCTCTTCCTATTGATTTTGCACCCCGCCCAATCGGCATCCGAATAACCAATTAAATCAAATGTGGATCCCCGAGGGTACCAAAGCCCAAACTTAGGAGTATAAGCTAAATATCTCAAGATTCGTTTTACGGCCGTAAGGTGGGATTCCTTAGGGTCGGATTGGAATCTTGCACACATGCATACGGAAAGCATAATATCCGGTCGAGATGCACATAAGTAGAGTAAAGAACCAATCATCGACCGGTATACCTTTTGATCCACGGACTTACCTCCCATGTCGAGGTCGAGATGCCCATTAGTTCCCATGGGTGTCTTGATGGGCTTGGCATCCTTCATTCCAAACTTGCTTAGAATATCTTGAGTGTACTTGGTTTGGCTTAAGAAGGTGCCCTCTTGGAGTTGCTTCACTTGAAATCCTAGGAAATACTTCAACTCCCCCATCATAGACATCTCGAACTTCTGTGTCATAATCCTACTAAACTCTTCACATGTAGACTCGTTAGTAGACCCAAATATAATATCATCAACATAAATTTGGCATACAAACAAGTCATTTTCAAGTGTTTTAGTAAAGAGTGTAGGATCGGCCTTTCCGACTTTGAAGCCATTTGCAATAAGGAAATCTCTAAGGCATTCATACCATGCTCTTGGGGCTTGCTTGAGCCCATAAAGCGCCTTAGAGAGCTTATAGACATGGTTAGGATACTCACTGTCTTCAAAGCCGGGAGGTTGCTCAACATAGACCTCTTCTTTGATTGGTCCATTGAGGAAGGCACTTTTCACGTCCATTTGATAAAGCTTAAAGCCATGGTAAGTAGCATAGGCTAATAATATGCGAATTGACTCAAGCCTAGCTACGGGTGCATAGGTTTCACCGAAATCCAAACCTTCGACTTGGGAGTATCCCTTGGCCACAAGTCGAGCTTTGTTCCTTGTCACCACACCATGCTCGTCTTGCTTGTTGCGGAAGACCCATTTGGTTCCTACAACATTTTGGTTAGGACGTGGAACTAAATGCCATACCTCATTCCTAGTGAAGTTGTTGAGCTCCTCTTGCATTGCCACCACCCAATCCGAATCTTGGAGTGCTTCCTCTACCCTGTGTGGCTCAATAGAGGAAACAAACGAGTAATGTTCACAAAAATGAGCAACACGAGATCGAGTAGTTACCCCCTTATGAATGTCGCCGAGGATGGTGTCGACGGGGTGATCTCTTTGGATTGCTTGGTGGACTCTTGGGTGTGGCGGTTTTTGCCCTTCATCCTCCTTGTCTTGATCATTTGCATCTCCCCCTTGATCTATGCCGTCATCTTGAGGTGGCTCATTTGATTGATCTTCTTCTTCATCAACTTGACCTTCTTCCTCATTTTGAGTTGGTGGAGATGCTTGCGTGGAGGAGGATGGTTGATCTTGTGCATTAGGAGGCTCTTCGGATTCCTTAGGATACACATCCCCAATGGACATGTTCCTTAGCGCGATGCATGGAGCCTCTTCTTCACCTATCTCATCAAGATCAACTTGCTCTACTTGAGAGCCGTTAGTTTCATCAAACACAACGTCACATGAGACTTCAACTAGTCCAGTGGACTTGTTAAAGACCCTATATGCCCTTGTGTTTGAGTCATAACCAAGTAAAAATCCTTCTACAGTTTTAGGAGTAAATTTAGATTTTCTACCTCTTTTAACAAGAATAAAGCATTTGCTACCAAAAACTCTAAAATATGAAATGTTGGGCTTTTTACCGGTTAGGAGTTCATATGATGTCTTCTTGAGGATTCGGTGTAGATACAATCGGTTGATGGCGTAGCAAGCGGTGTTGACCGCCTCCGCCCAAAACCGATCCGAAGTCTTGTACTCATCAAGCATGGTTCTTGCCATGTCCAATAGAGTTCTATTCTTCCTCTCCACTACACCATTTTGTTGTGGAGTGTAGGGAGAAGAGAACTCATGCTTAATGCCCTCCTCCTCAAGGAAGCCTTCAATTTGAGAGTTCTTGAACTCCGTCCCGTTGTCGCTTCTAATTTTCTTGATCCTCAAGCTGAACTCATTTTGAGCCCGTCTCAAGAATCCCTTTAAGGTCTCTTGGGTTTGAGATTTTTCCTGTAAAAAGAATACCCAAGTGAAGCGAGAATAATCATCCACAATAACTAGACAGTACTTACTCCCGCCGATGCTTATGTAAGCGATCGGGCCGAATAGATCCATGTGTAGGAGCTCCAGTGGCCTGTCGGTCGTCATTATGTTCTTATGCGGATGATGAGTGCCAACTTGCTTTCCTGCTTGGCATGCGCTACAAACCCTGTCTTTCTCAAAATGAACATTTGTTAATCCTAAAATGTGTTCTCCCTTTAGAAGCTTATGAAGATTCTTCATCCCAACATGAGCTAGTCGGCGGTGCCAGAGCCAACCCATGTTAGTCTTAGCGATTAAGCAAGTGTCGAGTTCAGCTCTATCAAAATCTACCAAGTATAGCTGACCCTCTAACACTCCCTTAAATGCTATTGAATCATCACTTCTTCTAAAGACAGTGACACCTACATCAGTGAATAGACAGTTGTAGCCCATTTGACATAATTGAGATACGGAAAGCAAATTGTAATCTAAGGAATCAACGAGAAAAACATTGGAAATGGAATGGTCAGGAGATATAGCAATTTTACCCAAACCTTTGACCAAACCTTGATTTCCATCCCCGAATGTGATAGCTCTTTGGGGATCTTGGTTTTTCTCATATGAGGAGAACATCTTTTTCTCCCCTGTCATGTGGTTTGTGCACCCGCTGTCGAGTATCCAACTTGAGCCCCCGGATGCATAAACCTACAAAACAAGTTTAGTTCTTGACTTTAGGTACCCAAATGGTTTTGGGTCCTTTGGCATTAGACACAAGAACTTTGGGTACCCAAACACAAGTCTTGGAGCCCTTGTGCTTGCCCCCAACATATTTGGCAACTACCTTGCCGGATTTGTTAGTTAATACATAAGATGCATCAAAAGTTTTAAATGAAAGATTATGTTCATTTGATGCAGTAGGAGTTTTCTTAGGCAACTTAGCACGGGTTGGTTGCCTAGAACTAGATGTCTCACCCTTATACATAAAAGCATGATTAGGGCCAGAGTGAGACTTCCTAGAGTGAATTCTCCTAATTTTGCTCTCGGGATAACCGGCAGGGTATAAAATGTAACCCTCGTTATCCTGAGGCATGGGAGCCTTGCCCTTAACAAAGTTGGACAATCTCTTAGGAGGGGCACTAATTTTGACATTGTCTCCCCTTTGGAAGCCGATGCCATCCTTAATGCCCGGGCGTCTCCCATTATAAAGCATGCTACGAGCAAATTTAAATTTCTCATTTTCTAGGTTGTGCTCGGCAATTTTAGCATCTAGTTTTGCTATATGATCATTTTGTTGTTTAATTAAAGCCATATGATCATGAATAGCATTAATATCAACATCTCTACATCTAGTACAAATAGATACATGCTCAACAGTAGATGTAGAGGGTTTGCAAGAATTAAGTTCAACAATCTTAGCATGAAGAATATCATTTTTATCTCTAAGATCGGAAATTGTAATTTTGTAAACATCAAAATCTTTAGCCTTAGCAATTAAACTTTCATTTTCTATTCTAAGGCTAGCAAGAGAAATGTTTAATTCTTCAATCCTAGCAAGCAAATCATCATTATTATCTCTAGAATTGGGAATTGAAACACTACAAACATGTGAATCAACCTTAGCATTTAAACTAGCATTTTCATTCCTAAGGTTGTCAATCATCTCACGGCAAGCGCTTAGCTCACTAGACAATTTTTCACATTTCTCAATTTCTAGAGCATAAGCATTTTTAACCTTAACATGTTTCTTGTTTTCTTTAATTAGACAATCCTCTTGGGAATCCAAAAGGTCATCCTTTTCATGAATAGCACTAATTAATTCATTTAACTTTTCTTTTTGTTCCATGTTAAGATTTGCAAAAAGGGTACACAAGTTATCCTCCTCATCACTAGCATTTTCATCACTAGAGGTTTCATATTTAGTGGAGGATCTTGATTTTACCTTCTTCCTTTTGCCGTCCTTTGCCATGAGGCACTTGTGGCCGACGTTGGGGAAGAGAAGTCCCTTGGTGACGGCGATGTTGGCGGCGTCCTCGTCGTCGGAGGAGTCGCTTGAGCTTTCGTCGGAATCCCATTCCCGACAAACATGGGCATCGCCGCCCTTCTTCTTGTAGTACCTCTTCTTCTCCTTTCTTCTCCCCTTCTTGTCGTCGCCTCGGTCACTGTCACTTGATATAGGACACTTAGCAATAAAATGACCGGGCTTACCACATTTGTAGCAAACCTTCTTGGAGCGGGACTTGTAGTCTTTCCCCCTCCTTTGCTTGAGGATTTGGCGGAAGCTCTTGATGACGAGCGCCATTTCCTCATTGTCGAGCTTGGAGGCGTCTATTGGTTGTCGACTTGGTGTAGCCTCCTCCTTCTTTTCTTCCGTCGCCTTGAATGCGACAGGTTGAGCTTCGGATGTGGTGGGTTCGTCAAGCTCGTTGATTTTCCTTGAGCCTTCGATCATGCACTCAAAACTTACAAAATGCCCGATTACTTCCTCGGGGGTCATTTTAGTATATCTAGGATTACCACGAATTAATTGAACTTGAGTAGGGTTAAGGAAAATGAGTGATCTTAGAATAACCTTAACCACTTCGTGGTCGTCCCACTTTATGCTCCCGAGGTTGCGCACTTGGTTCACCAAGGTCTTGAGCCGGTTGTACATGTGTTGTGGCTCCTCCCCTTTGCGAAGCCGGAACCGACCGAGCTCCCCCTCGATTGTTTCCCGCTTGGTGATCTTGGTGAGCTCATCTCCCTCGTGCGCGGTTTTGAGTACATCCCAAACCTCCTTGGCGCTCTTCAACCCTTGCACTTTATTATACTCCTCTCTACTTAAAGAGGCGAGGAGTATCGTTGTCGCTTGAGAGTTGAAGTGCTCGATTTGGGCCATCTCATCCTCATCATAATCCTTATCCCCTACTGATGGTACCTGTGCACCAAACTCAACAACATCCCATATACTTTTGTGGAGTGAGGTTAGATGAAAACGCATTAAATCACTCCACCTAGCATAATCTTCACCATCAAAAGTTGGTGGTTTGCCTAATGGGACGGAAAGTAGAGGTGCATGCTTAGAAATGCGAGGATAGTGTAGGGGGATCTTACTAAACTTCTTACGCTCTTGGCGTTTAGAAGTTACGGAGGGCGCATCGGAGCCGGAGGTTGATGTTGATGAAGTGTCGGTCTCGTAGTAGACCACTTTCCTCATCCTCTTTTGTTTGTCCCTACTCCGATGCGGCTTGTGGGAAGAAGATTTTTCCTTCTTCTCTTTGTGGTGAGAAGAAGATTTCTTCTCCTTCCCTTTGTTGGAGGAGATCTTCTTCTTCTCCCTCCGTTTGGTGCGGGACTCTTCCGATGAAGTGCTCCCGTTGCTTGTAGTGGGCTTTTCGCCGGTCTCCATCTCTTTCTTGGCGTGATCTCCCGACATCACTTCGAGCGGTTAGGCTCTAATGAAGCACCGGGCTCTGATACCAATTGATAGTCGCCTAGAGGGGGGGTGAATAGGGCGAAACTGAAATTTACAAATATAAACACAACTACAAGCCGGGTTAGCGTTAGTAATAAAGAAACGAGTCCGCGAGAGAGGGCGCAAAACAAATCCCAAGCGAATAAGCAAGTGAGACACGGAGATTTGTTTTACCGAGGTTCGGTTCTTGCAAACCTACTCCCCGTTGAGGAGGCCACAAAGGCCGGGTCTCTTTCAACCCTTCCCTCTCTCAAACGATCCACGGATCGAGTGAGCTTTCTCTTCTCAATCACACGGGAACAAAACTTCCCCGCAAGGGCCACCACACAATTGGTGCCTCTTGCCTTGGTTACAATTGAGTGTTGATCACAAGAACAAGTGAGAAAGAAAGAAAGCGATCCAAGCGCAAGAGCTTAAAAGAACACAGCAAATCTCTCTCGCTAGTCACTAAAGGCTTGAGTGGAATTGGAGAGGATTTGATCTCTTTTGTGTGTCTAGAATTGAATGCTAGAGCTCTTGTAGTAGTTGGGAAGTGGAAAACTTGGATGCAATGAATGGTGGGGTGGTTGGGGTATTTATAGCCCCAACCACCAAAAGTGGCCGTTGGGAGTCTGTCTGCTTGATGGCGCACCGGACAGTCCGGTGCACACCGGACAGTCCGGTGCCCCCTGCCACGTCATCACTGCCGTTGGATTCTAGCCGTTGGAGCTTCTGTCTTGTGGGCCCGCCTGGGTGTCCGGTGCACACCGGACATGCACTGTTCCTTGTCCGGTGTGCCGGAGTGGGCGCGCCTGACATCTGCGCGCGTAGAGCGCGCATTAAATGCGCGGCAGAGAGCTGTTGGCGCGGAGATAGCCGTTGCTTCGGAGTCGCACCGGACAGTCCGGTGAATTTTAGCGGACTAGCCGTTGGCGTTTCCCGAAGCTGGCGAGTTCCTGAGGCGGACCTTCCTTGGCGCACCGGACACTGTCTGGTGTACACCGGACAGTCCGGTGAATTATAGCGGAGTCGCCTCTGGAAATTCCCGAAGGTAGCGAGTTTGTGCTGGAGTCCTCTGGTGCACCGGACACTGTCCGGTGGTGCACCGGACACTGTCCGGTGTACACCGGACAGTCCGGTGCTCCCAGACCAGAGGGCCTTCGGTTCCCACTTTGCTCCTTTGTTGAATCCAAAACTTGGTCTTTTTATTGGCTGAGTGTGAACCTTTTACACCTGTGTAATCTATACACTCGGGCAAACTTAGTTAGTCCAAATGTTTGTGTTGTGCAATTCAACCACCAAAATTAATTAGGGACTAGGTGTAAGCCTAATTCCCTTTCAATCATTGCTTTCCTCTTGAGGTGGCTCAACCTCTTGATTCATTCCTTCATCATTTTGAGTCTTATCCTCATCTTAAGTTGGTGGAGATTCTTGCATGGAGGAAGATGGTTGATCTTGTGCATTTGGAGGTTCTTCGGATTCCTTAGGACATACATCCCCAATGGACATGTTCCTTAGCGCGACGCACAAAGCCTCTTCATCACCTATCTCATCAACATCAACTTGCTCTACTTGAGAGCCGTTAGTCTCATCAAACACAATGTCACAAGAAACTTCAACTAGTCTAGAGGACTTGTTAAAGA
Source organism: Zea mays (assembly GCF_902167145.1). Taxonomy (NCBI): domain Eukaryota; kingdom Viridiplantae; phylum Streptophyta; class Magnoliopsida; order Poales; family Poaceae; genus Zea; species Zea mays. Next base: position 56,767,429 of record NC_050096.1, on the reverse strand, counting down.
CTCTATATGCCCTTGTGTTTGAATCATATCCTAGTAAAAAGTCTTCTACAGCCTTAGGAGCAAATTTGGATTTTCTACCTCTTTTAACAAGAATAAAGCATTTGCTACCAAAGACTCTAAAATATGAGACATTGGGCTTTTTACCGGTTAGGAGTTCATATGATGTCTTCTTGAGGATTCGGTGTAGATACAACCGGTTGATGGCGTAGCAAGCGGTGTTGACCGCCTCTGCCCAAAACCGATCTGAAGTCTTGTACTCATCAAGCATGGTCCTTGCCATGTCCAATAGAGTTCTATTCTTCCTCTCCACTACACCATTTTGTTGTGGCGTGTAGGGAGAAGAGAACTCATGCTTGATGCCCTCCTCCTCAAGAAAGCCTTCGATTTGAGAGTTCTTGAACTCCGTCCCGTTGTCGCTTCTAATTTTCTTGATCCTTAAGCCGAACTCATTTTGAGCTCGTCTCAAGAATCCCTTTAAGGTCTCTTGGGTATGAGATTTTTCCTGCAAAAAGAACACCCAAGTGAAGCGAGAATAATCATCCACAATAACTAGACAGTACTTACTCCCGCCGATGCTTATATAAGCTATCGGGCCAAATAGGTCCATGTGTAGGAGCTCGAGTGGCCTGTCAGTCGTCATAATGTTCTTGTGTGGATGGTGAACACCAACTTGCTTCCCTGCCTGACATGCGCTACAAATCCTGTCTTTCTCAAAATGAACATTTGTTAGTCCCAAAATGTGTTCTCCCTTTAGAAGCTTGTGAAGATTCTTCATTCCAACATGTGCTAGTCGGCGATGCCAGAGCCAGCCCATGTTAGTCTTAGCAATTAAGCAAGTGTCGAGTTCAGCTCTATCAAAATCTACTAAGTATAGCTGACCCTCTAACACTCCCTTAAATGCTATTGAATCATCACTTCTTCTAAAGACAGTAACACCTGTATTCGTAAAAAGACAGTTGTAACCCATTTTACATAATTGCGAAACTGAAAGCAAGTTGTAATCTAAAGAATCTACAAGAAAAACATTGGAAATGGAATGGTCAGAAGATATAGCAATTTTACCCAATCCTTTGACCAAACCTTGATTTCAATCCCCGAATGTGATAGCTCGTTGGGGATCTTGATTTTTCTCGTAGGAGGAGAACATCTTCTTCTCCCCTGTCATGTGGTTTGTGCACCCGCTATCGATGATCCAACTTGAGCCCCCGGATGCATAAACCTACAAAACAAATTTAGTTCTTGATTTTAGGTACCCAAACGGTTTTGGGTCCTTTGACATTAGATACAAGAACTTTGAGTAACTAAACACAAGTCTTTGACCCCTTGTGCTTGCCCCCAACATACTTGGCAACTACCTTGGCGGATTTGTTAGTCAAAACATAGGATGCATCAAAAGTTTTAAATGAAATGTTAGAATCATTTGATGCAATAGGAGTTTTCTTCTTAGGCAATTTTGCACGGGTTGATTGCCTAGAGCTAGATGTCTCACCCTTATACATAAAAGCATGACTAGGGCCAGAGTGAGACTTTCTAGAATGAATTCTCCTAATGTTGTGCTCGGGATAACCGACAGGGTACAAAATGTAACCCTCGTTATCCTGAGGCATGGGAGCCTTGCCCTTAACAAAGTTAGATAATCTTTTAGGAGGGACATTAAGTTTGACATTGTCTCCTTTTTGGAAGCCAATGTCATCGTTGATGCCAGGGCATCTCCCACTATAGAGCATGCTTCTAGCAAATTTGAATTTTTCATTTTCTAAGTCATGCTCATTTATTTTGGCATTAAATTGAGCTATGTGATCATTTTGTTTCTTAATTAAATCTAGGTGATCATGGATAGCATCAACATTAATGTCTCTACATCTAGTGCAAATAGAAACATGCTCAACGGTAGATGTAGAGGGTTTGCAAGATTTTAGTTCAACAATCTTAACATGTAAAATGTCATTTTCACTTCTAAGATTGGAAATTGTAACATTGCAAACATCTAGGTCTTTAGCCTTAGCAATCAAATTTTCATTTTCATTTCTAAGCCTAATAAGAGAATCATTCAATTTTTCAATCCTAGCAAGCAAATTAGCATTATCATCTCTAAAATTGGAAATTGAATCATCACATACATTTGAATCAACCTTAGCTATTAAACTAGCATTCTCATTTCTAAGGTTGGTAATAATATCATGGCACTTGCTTAGCTCACTAGATATTTTTTCACATTTTTGTACTTCTAGAGCATAAGCATCCTTAACCTTAACATGCTTCTTATTTTCCTTAATTAGGAAGTCCTCTTGGGAGTCCAAGAGTTCATCCTTCTCATGAATAGCACTAATTAATTCATTTAATTTTTCTTTTTGTTGCATGTTAAGGTTGGCAAAAAGAATACACAAATTATCTTCCTCATCACTAAAATGATATTCATCACTAGAGGATGCATATTTAGTGGAGGATCTTGATTTTACCTTCTTTCTTTTGCCGTCCTTTGCCATGAGGCACTTGTGGTCGACGTTGGGGAAGAGGAGTCCCTTGGTGACAGCGATGTGGGCGGCGTCCTCGTCGGAGGAGGAGTCGAAGGAGCTCTCTTCGGAGTCCCACTCGCGGCACACATGGGCATCACCGCCCTTCTTCTTGTAGTACCTCTTCTTTTCTCTCCTCTTGCCTTTCTTGTCGTCGCCCCTGTCACTGTCACTAGATAGTGGACATTTTGCAATAAAATGACCGGGCTTACCACACTTGTAGCAAACTTTCTTGGAGCGGGGCTTGTAATCCTTCCCCCTCCTTTGCTTGAGGATTTGGCAGAAGCTCTTGATGATGAGCGTCATTTCCTCGTTGTCGAGCTTGGAGGCGTCGATGGGTAGTCTACTTGAGGTAGACTCCTCCTTCTTCTCCTCTGTTGCCTTGAATGCGACCGGTTGTGCTTCGGGCGTGGAGGGGCCGTCTTGCTCGATGATTTTCTTTGAGCCTTTGATCATCAACTCAAAGCTCACAAATTTGCCTATTACTTCTTCGGGAGACATTAGCGTGTATCTAGGATCACCTCGAATTAATTGAACTTGCGTAGGGTTAAGGAAAACGAGGGATCTTAGAATAACCTTGACCATCTCATGGTCATCCCATTTGGTGCTCCCGAGGTTGCACACTTGGTTCACCAAGGTCTTCAAGCGGTTGTACATGTCTTGTGGCTCCTCCCCTTCGCGAAGCCGGAAGCGACCGAGCTCCCCCTCGATCGTCTCCCGCTTGGTGATTTTGGTCACCTCATCTCCTTCGTGCGCGGTCTTGAGTACGTCCCAAATCTCCTTGGCGCTCTTTAACCCTTGCACCTTGTTATACTCCTATCGACTTAGAGAGGCGAGGAGTATAGTGGTGGCTTGGGAGTTGAAGTGTCGGATTTGGGCGACCTCGTCCGAATCATAGTCTTCATCCCCCGGTGATGGTACCTGTACTCCAATCTCAACAACATCCCAAATGCTAGTGTGGAGTGAGGTTAGATGATGCCTCATTTTATCACTCCACATATTATAATCTTCACCATCAAACATAGGTGGTTTGCCTAATGGGACGGAAAGTAATGGAGTACGTTTGGAAATGCTAGGGTAGTGTAGGGGGATCTTACTAAACTTCTTGCGCTCATGACGCTTAGAAGTTATGGACGGCGTGTCGGAGCCGGAGGTGGATGGCGATAAAGAGTCGGTCTCGTAGTAGACCACCTTCTTCATCTTCTTCTTCTTGTCACCGCTCCAACGCGACTTGTCGTGTGAAGGGGATCCCTTCACCTTGTTGGCGGACTCCTCGGATGGAGCCTTCCCGTGGCTTGTAGCGGACTTCTCATCGCCTATCACCATCTTATTGCCGTGATCTCCCGACATCACTTTGAGCGGTTAAGCTCTAATGAAGCACCGGCTCTGATACCAATTGAAAGTCGCCTAGAGGGGGGTGAATAGGGCGAATCTGAAATTTATAAACTTAAGCACAACTACAAGCCGGGTTAGCGTTAGAAATATGAACGAGTCCGAGAGAGAGGGTGAAAAAAAAATCGCGGGCAAATAAAGAGTGAGACACGATGATTTGTTTTACCGAGGTTCGGTTCTTGCAAACCTACTCCCCGTTGAGGTGGTCACAAAGACCGGGTCTCTTTCAACCTTTTCCCTCTCTCAAACGGTCACTTAGACCGAGTGAGCTTCTCTTCTCAATCAAACGGAACACAAAGTTCCCGCAAGGACCACCACACAATTGGTGTCTCTTGCCTTGGTTACAATTGAGTTTGATCACAAGAAAGAATGAGAAAAAGAAGCAATCGAAGTGCAAGAGCTCAAATGAACACAAATGTCGCTCTCTCTAGTCACTATTTGATTTGGAGTAATTCTGAACTTGGGAGAGGATTTGATCTCTTTGGTTGTGTCTAGAATTGAATGCTATAGCTCTTGTAATGTGTTGAAGGTGGAAAACTTGGATGCAATTGGATGTGGGGTGGTTGGGGTATTTATAGCCCCAACCACCAAAAGTGGCCGTTTGAAGGCTGTCTGTCGCATGGCGCACCGGACAGTCCGGTGCACCACCGGACACTGTCGGGTGCGCCAGCCACGTCAGCTGGCCGTTGGGTTCTGACCGTTGGAGCTCTGACTGGTGGGGCCTCTGGGCTGTCCGGTGGTGCACTGGACAGGTCCTGTAGACTGTCCGGTGCGCCTTCTGCGCGTGCTCTGTCCTCTGCGCGCGCAGGCGCGCATTAAATGTGTTGCAGTCGACCGTTGAATGTGAAGTAGTCGTTGCTCCGCTGGCACACCGGACAGTCCGGTGAATTATAGCGGAGCGGTCTCCAATTTTCCCGAAGGTGAGGAGTTCAGTGTCGAGTTCCCTGGTGCACCAGACCAGGGTACCTTTGGGATGTCTTTAGCTCTCTTTATTTGAACCCATCTTTGGTCTTTTTATTGGCTTGTTGTGAACCTTTGGCACCTGTAAAACTTATAGACTAGAGTAAACTAGTTAGTCCAATTATTTGTGTTGGGCAATTCAACCACCAAAATCAATTTAGGAAAAAGGTGTAAGCCTATTTCCCTTTCAGCTAGCTTATGGCTCGACCCAACAATAATTGTTATATAAAATTCTAATTAGCATTTATTACATGTACTAAATAGGCCATTACTTTATATTTTTTTGAGATTACTGTACAAAACTAATATATTTTCTATATTATATTAGTAATATATTTATTTTACTAATCTTAATATGTTACTTAAATTATTTTTGAGATTTTATATTATTTTAGAGAGTGATTTATGATTATGCTCGTTGACTCGTTGACTTATGGGCCTAATGGGCCAGCATGTGAGGCCGGAAGGTTGCTAAAAGGCCGCTGCACCAACTTTTTTATCGTTGTTTTCTAGAATCAGCAAAAATATCAAAAAAATATTTTAACATACAGTATATATACTTAAGATGCATAAAGAGGTTATGTATCTTAGGAATACCTAGAAATATCCTTGGATATGTTCATGCATTGGTGGGTCGTGGGTGTAGGCTACGAATGAGATACATTATATTTTTCGTTTTGAATTATAAATTATTTTATCCTTTTGTAAACAAATATTTATAGTTTTATATCTAGATATATATTATGCGTGTTCAAATAAAAATTTAAAACCATTTATATAGAAAAGCTAAACCAACTTATGCTGCCTCCATTCCACAATAGTATTGGTTTAATTTTAGCACTTTTGTTTTTGTGTCCATATTTGGCAAATAAATGACAATGAATCTATGCACATATATAAAACACATATATCAAATATTGTATGATTCCATTAAAACTCTAAAACGAATACTCCCTCCGATAAAAATTAAAATATTAGTACTTTTAGATCTTAATTTTTTATGTCTATATTCAAATAAATAATAATGAATGTAGACATATATATATATAATAAATACACTAATTATTGTATGAATGAACTAAAAAGGTAAAACAAATTTTAGTTTTCGACAGAAGAGAGTACTATTTTAGGACGGATGGAGTATAATATAGGGAGTAATAATATATATACACGGTGACGGTGTAGTATAGAAACCACAGGAACTGAAGGTATATATCGATCTCTAGGCACGCAGAGCAGACTGTGTGGCAGTCCATGTCATGAATCCCTACGGAAACGCCAATGCAAGCTAGCCTCAAATATATGCGCGCGAGCAAGGCTTGGCAGGCTCCCGGCCAAACCCGGCCTGCTATAGCTCGATGGGCCTGCCTGCTCTGCTCGCGCTTGTCGCCGAGCGCATGCAAGCTGCCATGCACATATCTCGTCGCCACTGACCTCATCAGAGCGTGCATGCACAGCTCGACCCATGAGGAATTCTCCCGGCCGCGCGCGCGCTGCTACCACCAGCATGCATATCCATGGGATATTCTCCGCCCGCCCGTGCAGCGGTGCAGGTGCATGCACATACGATAATAATCCACCTAGCTGCTAGCGGCGCTCCAACCATTCAGGGGATAGGCATACGGCAGGAAAAAGATTAATTAATGCAGATGCTAGTGTGTGTGTAATTCATGGAACGAGAGAGACGACGACGACGATCGGTCGGGCTTGGTACTACACTTAGCGCACACGATTAGGGCAGGATAGCTAGCACTAGCACATCACGTACGTACTGATGATGGAATGCATGGTGACCAATCAGACACGTACGTACTGACGACACATTTACAAACATGAACTTGACATGCGCCATACAAGCAAATGTTTGTTGCCCAGTAGCAGCATGCGCATACGTTCTGCCAATGGCATGTGAGTGTACTTTCCGAAGCGAGCAGCCGAGACCTCGCTCGCGCTCGGGCCGACGACGACGATCCGTCGCCGTCACGTGAGCTTTGGGAGCTAGTTTGCCGCCCGGAGAATCCTAGACTGTGACGTGTACAACGAACAGGGGTAGAGCGAGCTAGCGGCCGGGCTCTACATGCATGCACGTGAGTAACCCTCCTCCGCTACGATCCGGCCCGATCGTGTCTCTGCTGGTGTTGTATATGTGCATGTCGTGTGCTAGCTGTGCCTGTAGTCGTACTACGTGCTGCAGAGGCCTGACCACGACGTTACGTTGCCATGCGCACAACAACATGAGAACGTCGCTCGAAAAGAACCCGGCCACGTTTCTACTTTCGACGGGTATAGTAGTACTACGACGGTCGACGGCATCGAGCTAGGGCCACGCCCATACGCGTATACGTACACAAGATGCGTTGGCAAAGAGATACTATTGGAGCGACTATATATATATATATATTAAGAGCTCAGGCTAGTCAACATAGACATTTTGATTGAACCCCACCGAGTCAACAGGTCCTAGTCACGGCGCCGTTACCTCCGTCAGCCAGCCACCTCTCCCACGTTTCATGTTTCTAAAACCGTAGTCGCGCATTCAACGGAGACAAACCAGCGCCGATTTGAAGAAAACCCCAGCCGCGCAGATTTTCCTTTCGTCGGAGGCGACTCGCCAGGCGATTTCCGCGCCTCCAAACTAGCGCAGCGCCAATCCACCGCCGCTCCAATCCAGCGCCCTTCCATTCCACCTTACATCCTTCAATCTCCCAGCATTGGAGCCCGATTCAAGAAGTTCCAGGTAATCCAACATTGAAATACACCGAGTTTGCCGTCGATTTTTTGAAGCCTATCGGTCGATTGAAGTGGATTTGATTGTAACCCTTATTCTCCAGCTAAATGTGTGATTTGTATCCGCTTAGACATCACTATAATCGGGTCATTGCATCGCGCATTGCATCTCTTTTTTGTTTAGGAGCCCCGATATTAGGGCATGTGTATTTATTCTATATTCCCACTATCGCCCGACATTCATATATTTAGACAAAGGCTGTGGATTAGGTATTTACTGATGAGTTAGCAGAGAGTACTCTTATACAACCCAAGTAACACATATATGCTTTTTGTATGTAATATATATGCATATCTTCAGTACTGTTTATGCACATTCACCTGAGTCATTTGTTTACACATTTGTTTTATTATATATGCATATAGTCAGTACTCTTTATGCACATTTACTTTAATGATTTGTTTTCACATCTATTTTATTATCAAATATGCTTATTTGTATTTGATATATATGCATATCCTCAGTACTGTTTATGCACATTCACTTGAGTCATTTGTTGTTTTCATCGTCATATATTTTTTTTAATTTTATTCCAGCTTTGCATTGCGTACGCCCCGATGATCTATTCCTCATCCTAGGTGTATCATTTGATTTTGCTGCACTTTTACCTTCACGTGAACAATTTATCCACTTACTGAATGTCTTCTCTCTGTATTTCTTCAGTAGAAATCCAACTTCATATGCATACCTTTTATAGAATTTATATGCATCATCAACATCCTTGAAAGTCATCCCTACCGTTGGCACTATAGTTGGATCAATGTTTTTTGCCTGCTATTTCATTGTCATTGTTGTTTGTACCATGAAATATGTTCACAACAATATAATCAATCAATAATCAAATACAGCGATTGGACTTACATGTGAACGCAGTATCTGTGGCGTATCCATCTCCCTGGAGCTAATATTGGACATAGGAGGTCGAACCCTTTGTTCTCCTTCTTCCCCTATGCTCATCTCAGCGATCTCAGGACCCATTAGAGCAGGCGGTGGTGTCACCAGTGAGTTACCACCAACTCCTCCCTCTGTCTCTGGATCAAGACGAACGCCATCTCCTTCCATCGCCGGCGACCCTCTAGAGCCGGCCATCTCCAACTCCGATTAGTTATGCAGGCTTAGTGGTCTTTTTTTCCGAATGAAAGTAAATCTCGGATACTATAAAAGTAACCGCATCCACGTTTACAGGGTCTCCCCATTATTTCCGAAACCGTCCCGATATTATGGCGACGTCTTTGTCAAACTAAAATTCATAATATAAAATTTACGCACAATGACACAACGTTTTACGCCAATCGGTATATACTGTTTATGCATCTATTATGCCGTTTCGGTTTTATGCCATATCTTTCAACATCTTATGCTTCATTTTTTTACCTTCCGCACATTACTTACCATGCAAGATCCATAATTTACGCGCCCACGTATCACAGTAATCACGTTTGCATGTGGCATCTATTCCCTTTAATTCCGCGTAATTCCCTTACCATTCAAACAACCGCGTCACGGCGTCGTCTGTCCTGCATGCCGCCTCTCAGCCCCACGTTAAAACACAGGCGCGCCTGTTCCATCGACCAGACCTCGGGAACCGACCTGGGCTTCCTTTAATATCCGAAGCCCAGGGCTCCCGTTATACCTGCCCTATATATATATAGGTAGGTGCCCGTGCGATGCCACGGAACATAAATTGCGAACCTCCAATGGACTTCATTTGAGACAAGTGATGCCCAAAAAATGGGGGTAAACTGACACAGCTATCACTTGCATTACTTGCCCTATGCGCGGAAGAATCTGACATAGCTATCACCCATGAAGATTTCCGATTAACTTGTGGAAGCGGACTTCATTTGAGACAAGACAACAATACCAGTGTTGAGCTTGCCACTCGGCAATGGCACACACGAGAACACGGGATGATCAAGTAAGAACTGAACATAATGCACTAATACAAAAGACTGGCTTGCGTTCGCTTCCTTGCTTCACAGGAAGCATAGCTGATATACAAATCGAGATTTATGTTCCGTGGCATCGCACGGGCCCCTACCTAGTGATTATCTATGCTCCAACAGCTCCCTCATTTTGTCCCCAAAAAATCTGCGTCCCTCATCAGTATCTGCATGCTTCTCTATTGCATTTTACTGCACATGATGGATTTGTTTGATGTGTAGGAATTTTAAGGTATGTAAAATATCTTAACTTTTAAAATATGTTAATAAGAACATAAAATAGTAATTAGTATTTTGAATTTTAATGTATCTTATCGTAACATGTTCGCTCCGTAGCAACGCACGGGCATTCACCTAGTATACAATGAAGTGTCATACTTTGGCCATCCTTGTCCGTCTGAAATGTTTTCTGCAGAATTTTCGTGTGCGCACAATGCTGTCGATTCTGAATGTTCATGTTCAGAGAATATAAGCTCTAAACTGAACAGACATATCATTCTCATTTCACCAGAACCCTAGTGAGAACAGCCCACGATAAATACACAGGAAGAAGGATCAAAGGATCTATATATATATATATCGTCACGTATGATCTACTTGTACCATTCATCAATATCTAACTCTATTCGAAGAGCCACTGCTGGACACAAAGGAAAAAAATGTGGGTTGAAATTTTTATCCTAGGAGACAAATATTACATTCGGAGGTGTAATCCCCATCATCTCGTAATATGCTTTCTCAGCTTCTGCCATTCTTGTCTGGAAAAGCCCCCACTCTTTCCGGCAACGCTCTCTTAACTGCATACACAGCAACCAGGATAAAGATCATTCACAGCACCTCACACACTCACAAAACATCATGAGATTATCTATCAAAGTCGTCAGATTCATACCCCTTCCCATGGCGCCCTCCCATTCTCCGACTGCCCCTGTGCATTTGGAAGATGCTATTCAGGCGCTACAGTAGAATCTGATTGTACACATTTGTTTCTTTTTTTTTCTTCCTTACCTGGTTCCCGAGAGAAGGAATCACTTGGTGTACAATCCATTGGGAATCAACGACACCGATTTTCTCGTGAGCAGGCTGCAAAGAGTTTCAAACGCTTTAATTGAAGGCATATACAAGGTGTCCAAAAGCTACTCTGCTGAAAAAAGGTTTTCTTGTAGCAAATAACTGGGGGGGAAAACTGTCATCAAGGGCCAGCAGAAATAGTCACAGTTCTCTTCAATGCTGACTGGTCAGGTTGGAGGTTGTTCCTTGCACGTACAGCGAACAGCCAGTCTGCCGATCGCTACGAGCATGGCAACCACCCACCCTGGGCAGGCGCTGTTTATACGTATTATTATATTAAAACTATTGATCCTTTGTAAAACATAACAGAACATGAGGTGTATTGGTTAGCAGGCGAAGTCTTTGTACCCTTCTTGAGAGACCAGGGTTTGAATCTTTCATCCCGCATCTTTTTTGCACAAGCTTTAAAGGTGTAGTGATAATATCTACCTTTTAATTATAATATCTATCCTTCTGTAACACAAAGGAACATTATATGCAGTGGTTAAGGGGCGTGGCTTTGGTCCTTGCAGTCCAGGTTTGAATCCTGGAGCCATCTTCCTTTTCTCCTTTTTTGATTAATTCAGCTAGGCAGGCGGGAGGAGCGGAGACGCGTGGCGACGCACGAAGAGAGATTATTCCCATTTAAATATAGTAGAGATTATGTGAATCTAACTTATCATCTAAGATTATTACTCCAATGGTGCTGGGGTGTGGTTCTACAGTACCAGGCCCAACAGTTGCATCTTGTGCCCTCCAAATAGATCCAAACCTTGATTGAGTTGTGAAATGGTACTAAACTATAACTTTATAAGTCATCGCATACAAATAGCACAATATAATACTCCCTCCGTTTCTTTTTATTTGTCGTTGGATAGTGCAATTTTGCACTATCTAGCGACAAATAAAAAGAAACGGAGGGAGTATCAGCTAATCACAGCCCACAACAGGATGTAGTTTCAAATTCTAGAAACAAGCAGAGCAGTTTAGAAGGCTTTTCAAAGAAAACTCACCGCGTCCGAAGGATCAGAAAGTGCATTTAGGAGTGGATCAAAAATATCGTTCAGGTAAGCCAAGAACTGTTCCAGAAAATATGTAAATAAACCATAGGTCCAAATAGACTTGTGTTAATCTAAATGAATTGCAACTCTCATATGTCCAACTCTAAGTTGACAAAATAAAATCACAGCAATGTAAAAGCTTAAAAACATTTAGATACATGTTGAAATTTATCAAAATGCAGCCCAAAAACCATCGCTCTTTTAGTACCTCAGCACAATATCGATCCAGCAAAGTGAAGAACCAATGCAATGCTTCGATTCGAGTGGCCTCATGTTCACTGTTCAAATCTCTGGAAATGAAGGACAAAAGGTCAATGCCTTGTCACAAATTTCATGTTGATATAATTATCAAATACCAGCATAGGCAGAGCATACAGATAGATGCCTAACAGTTCTACATAGTTTCATTTCCAAGGGACTTTATAGAGAACCTTTTTGCGATTGAAAGAATTGCTCCGATATCAAATCCCTCAGCTGGATCAGCTTTTATAGCACGGAGTTCCTCATTTGTTTCGCGTGCAACCTTGCAAACAAATCAGTAACTAAAGTAAATGCTATTCCTGAACATGCACACACCACACAGTTCACATTGCAGTAAGTGTATGAATCATGATGGGAAAGTACCACTCGGATTTTCTCCTCCTCGTCAGATATGCATGGTAAGACAGCGCCCAATATATCTGCATAGTAGGGAACAAGTTGTTCCCCACCAAGCTTCACAAACTCGTTGATCTGCACTTCAAAGGATAAGTCATAAGTCAAGCATTCTTACAAATACTAAACCAGCTTCTGCAGTCTAGATTCTAGGTTTTAAGATCACAGGAAAACATGAAAGACAAATTACCCATGTGATAGATGTCAACCGAGTGAATTCATCAGTAGAGCCTGCCCTCCGAACGAGTATTTCAGCCATACGACCATAATCTACATTCTTTTCATTTTAGGTATGATAATCAGCATTGAAAACAAAAAATGAAGAAACCCTTTAAGAGTATAGCGAAAGGGATGACTTGGTTTTGGTTGTGGTATGAGTAGCACTCCTCAGTGTCCTGAGTTCGACTGCCCATGGGAGCGAATTTTAGACTAAGGTTAAAAAATCCCATCGTGGGTATGAGTAGCACTCCTCAGTGAAACACATAAATACCTACTTGTGCTTGCAGCCCTTGTGGGGCCAGAGATGTCCTGGTAACATTTCCAGGACCACTTGCTTTCTCCCAAGGATTCTTACACGAATCATCAGAGACTGGTCTACCCCTTGATGACGCAGCAAGAGGTTGTTCTTTGAAAAACAGCAGAGCAGTGTGACTGGCCTGAGCGACACATCTGGCGGTGTCACATCTCCAGGTATCGGCAGTCAACACCTAATTTTGCTATACAATTAAACCAAACAAGCATCAAGCAACCAGGACCACACTGATCTTGTTACAATAGAACCGGGTTGTCATCGATGCACCTTTCCTGTTACACAAAGTAAACTGCAGTGAGCTTGAATTCTTTATAGAAACAATGAGCTTCCAGAATTGCACCCTGATAAAAAACTGGTAAAAGGGCACTTTTGTTCATGTGCTACTCACCGCGCTGAGTTGAGCGAGGCCTTGGCGATGCAGATGCCATGTCGTGTAGATCTTGTAATGGTGTGAGTTGCTTGACAAGGGGGGGTGCTCCCTAATCATATCAATGTTGAATAATCTAAGACCCTGCCAATCAGGTGAAAGGAAAAAGCAAAATGATACTAATTCACTCTAAAGTCTAAACAGGGGAAAAACGAAGGCGCAAGAATCACATTACCAGTCGTCGTCGTCGTAGTTCTCGTGCCAAGATCTCAAGAAATGGTCTCGGAGGAAGTTCTGATAGGGACATGTTAGAAAATCAGTTGCCTACAATGTTTTCTAATGCAACGTAAAAACCTACAAGGACAAAAAATTGGACAAAAAAATTTCACGAAAGGACCAAACTATGATATTTCCTTTTACTTCAATTGAATTCAAAAACTGCAGATACATCATAATGAGGGCTAAGTTTGTTATAATGATTCAACTCAAAGAAAACAACCAATTGGAATTTCCTTCTGCCTGGCCCATTGAGTCAGTAAAGTCAAGTACTGGTGGGCATACTGTACTATTTCATATTAGCAAATTTCAGACACAGATTTTCTTCTGGGAGAAATCTGCCATTGACAAGAAATGCGAAGGGACCGAAACAAAGTAATGCATGCCAAGTTTTTCTGATCACTGCTGATAGAAAACAACAGACGATCTGTACTTCTACTGAAGTGAAATAGATTCTACTTACCAGACGATATGAACTAATAGCAGGTATAACTCAGGGTTCCAAGAGCTCTAGCCATCTTTAATTTTTAACTGGAAATGTAAGATCTTTTATAATTTTTAGATAAGCTGGAAATACTTACTACCACATGAGCAGGGGACAATGGCAAGTCAGGCCCATTGCCATCAGCAAACGCAGAGCCTCTGCACACCACGCCTTGAGCACCCCGTCAGTATTCAAGCTAAGCCCCAATCCTGTCTCTGGCAGTGACAAAGCTCCATCGTCGTCGCCATTGGCAGGCTCAGGATTCTTTAAGACGGCAAACCAAAACCATCACCAACCAATGCTGAGCTTAGCAACGTATTCGAAAACACGAAGCATGCAGAAGCCAACACACCATCCGCTCGAACTGCTTGAAGACAGTGAGGTCCACGCCACCGTTAGTGCGGGCAGTGGCTGGGGGCTGTCGATGCCATCGCCAATCGAGGTGGTAAGGGACGTCGACGATGTCTTCGGAAGCTGCTGTGGCACCTCTTCCTCCTCTGCCGTGAAGACCATCTAGATCCACGCCATGGGGAGGAAGCAATCCCTGGAGGTTGTATGGGCGTCGGGTCCGCCATGCGACGCCGCCAGCCACCCGCCCGCCGCAGCTAGCGGCACAACGGCCAGGCGTACGACCACGCACGCAGGTCACAGCACCGGCAGCCCGCTGGGACCAGCCTTGCTCTGCTACTCTGGACTCGATTTCGCCATCGCACGACCTAGCCACCAACCCTGTCGCACTCAACCACTGGAGAAAGGTCGACGGCGAAACGAGCGGGAGGACGACATCGATCGTGTGGATTCGTGGTGGACTCGCGCCGGTTTCTGGACCCTTCTCCAGACCTGTGTCGTCCCGTCCAGAGGGTGACAGGGGGCAGGTTGTGTGAGGGTGGCGTCGGGAAGCGGGCTCGGGGGCGCGTCGGTGCATCGGTGAGGACGTTCCGCGGCTTTGTGGCGCGGTCTCGGGAGCGGCACGGCGTCGGGCCACGATCTCGGGAGTGGAGGGAGCGGTTGCTACGCGAGAGGAGCGAAGCAGGAAGAGGCGGCTACGGAGGGAGCGAGCTAGGGTTAAGCTGGGTTGCCGGGGCAGGGGACGAACGCGGGCCATTGGATGGTACGGAGGGAGCGAGCGCTGCCGTCGTTGCTGGCGATGAAGACGCTGACCTTGGTGGGCCCCCGCAGCTGGATCACGGACGGCTTCACGACGCTGAACACGAGGTCCCACCGGCGGGAGCTGTCGCCCTGGAGCCGGTTTTGCCGAGGCGAGGCGGCGGCGGCAGCGCTCGCTGTCGGAGATCCATGGGCGGGCGCGAAGGGAGCACGGGAGGGAGCGACAGCGGCGCGGCTGCGGGATCCGTGGGGGATGCGGGATCTGGGGGCGGGGCGATGCGTGGGGGTGAGAGCGTGCGCATCGGACGGCTGCGCATCGGACGGCTGAGAGACTCTAAAGTGTATTGGACGGTTGAGATCGTCGGAAGGCAGAACCAAACAGAGGCAGCCTACCCCTTAGAGCCTTAATAGGTAGTATATATATATATATATATATATATATATATATATATATATATATATATATATATATATATATAATTCAATTATTCAAGTCTAGTGTTTATTTATATACGTACGTCCCCCTTACTACGCAATGTAGTACATTTGTTTCCATGCATCTCCACTACCTTTGATACATGTCATAGTGTTAATTTATCGTAAATCATTTTTTCTATTTTTCATTAAGCGCTTTTAGGAAAACATATATTAATATACACAAACTTAACAAAACATATATTTTATGAAAAAGTAATAAAATTAGCTTGTTCGATGGTATAAATGTTGGCGTACGTACCAATTCAGTTGACAACGAACAAATATTGTTTATGACATAGAGAGTATATAGTTCAAATTTAATTTAAGTATTGTACGTGATTACATTAATTCAGAGCTCAGATTCAATGAAAGACATGCATGCTAGGCAACACCATTTGTTGACAGCGCGCTGAAACTGAAATGCATATACGGACACTCGGACAGAACACACACAGTTCATTCGTTTCCTGCAAGTTGCATTATACCTGTCATTATCGATCGCTGTACAATATATAGTGTTTTTTCAATTATTGCTGTCCTAGGGGGTGTTATTTACTGCTGGGGATAAGCATCAGAAAGGACTTGTGCTAGCTTTTGCCTCAATAACGGCATGCATGCAGCAATATAATGGACCATAAACTATATATATGTAGGAATAATTAATTAATATAACGGACAAATAATTACTAGTATCTTTTCTCTCTAATTAACATGGTTTTCTTGAAATGACGTACAAAACCTAGTGGTTACAAGAGCCCCTGTGTGTGCCAGTATCTATATATAATTTAATGGCGTTGTATTTTTATTGGCATGTGATAGATGTTCTCATCAACAACAGCAAGACGTACGCGCGTCTAAGATAACCTCGTTATTTCTGAGGATTCGCCGATCCGGTCTTGAAAGATATGCTCATAGAAATAGGGTTTAATTACGTGCGTGTATATTCTTAGAGATGAGTGTGCGTGTATTTAATTTTGAACGTCTCTACGTTTAATTCACTAGTACACACAGTCTCTATAGTGGCGGTTCTAGAGACGTTTTCACTAGCGCTTTTCAGTGCCGCCAGTGCTAGGGGCCAGTGGAAATCGTCATTTCCACTGACGGTTATTCTAGAACCGCCAGTGGAAATCCACTGGCGGTTGCTTAAGAAAACCGACAGTGAAAATAGCATTTCCACTGGCGGTTTGTTTTATTTAGCCGCCAGTGGAAAGTTTTCTCGCCTTTTTTTAAATTTTCAATCAGTACTGAAATTTATATATATTTACACACACAAAACATATATATATACTAGGTGAATACCCGTGCGTTGCAACGGAAAAATAGTGCAACAATAACATATATATATATATATATATATATATATATATATATATATATATATATATATATATATATATATATATATATATATATATTTAGAGCCCTGGGCTCTATTTAACTACAGGAAGCCCTGACCAGGTGCGCAGACCGCACCAGACCCTTTTTGGCTTATTGTACCTAACTGTGCTTACGCTAAATTATAATACGAGTTATGCTGATGTGTGTATCAGTTTATGCAAATATAGTCTGCGCATATTACATGCATCAGGCCCACGATCCGGCCCACGCGTTCAATTATTCAGTCCCACGCTGACACTATAAAAACACCCCACGCCGCCAGGGATTAGGTTTTAGCGGCGGCGGCGGTTCCCTCGGGCGTGCGGGCGGCGGTGATCCTGGGGGCCAGCAGCGGTGTCGCCTCGAGGCAGGCGACCGACGGTGGCGCTCCACCATGATCGAGCGACGGTGGCGCTCCACAGGGAGCTCGCCCGCCTCGCTGCCAGGTCCGTCGCGCGCCTGCCTACTGGGGCTGGGCTCAACGGGAGCGGAACCGCCGAGGAGGCCGAGATGGCCGCCGCGCTCATGGACGTCGCGGCCGCCTCCGCCGTCGTGTTCTCGGCCGTCGCGTCCGTGTCTACCGCCGCGTCGTCGTGCTCGAACAAGAAGGCCCCGACGGCCTTCGTGGCTGCTGCCTTCGCCAAGAAGCCGGAGACGCCGACGACGGCCGATGTCGCGCAGGAGAAGCACGAGGAGCTTGAGCGATGCATCGACGAGTGCGAGAGCGGCAGCGAGGTGGTGTTCAGGAGCATTGTTCGGAATAGGGTTTCGTTGCTCAACATCCATAGTCCGGCGATCTAGAGAATCGATCTCTCATATCAGTCGCCATCACAATTTAGTTAACGACTGTTGTATACTATGCTACATACGTATATATACAGTGTGAATACACGTTGAAACAATAGAGAATAAAAATATATATGTGCAGTTGGAAATAACACAGAAATTCAGTCAGCATGTATAGCCCCAGGGTAAATTATTAAAACTGTACTACTGTAATCATCAGGAGGGCATTATTTAAATGTTGTATGATTTACGCTAAAATTCGTACTCATTTACGCTGTTTTAGCTCACGTTTTACGCTGGAATCCGCCCGAGCAGAACCCGCGAACTGCGGCTATAAATTAAAATTTATTTCCTTCTACTAATGCTCCTCAAACCGTAACTGTCCCTTTGTTTACGCGATTATGCAGCACGTCTTTCCTTATATCAAACCGATCAAGATTTATATAATGCATGGTTTATGCTATCATGTTACACATCGTTATGCAGTCGTAAACGGTTTATTTACGCATCGTTATGCAGTCATTAACCACCGCCAATATCACAGATATGAACATGGACGAGCGACTGTAAATGAGAATTTGTTTCCTCCCGTAACTGTGCCTTTATTTATGAGAGCACCTAGAGGGGGGGGTGAATAGGTGATCCTATAAAACTTAAAAACTTAAGCCACAAAACTTTGATTAAGCGTTAGCACAGTTAATGCCAAGTGGCTAGAGAGAAGATCTTGCACAATACGATAACCACAAAGAGTTCAACACAGAGAAGACACAGTGGTTTATCCCGTGGTTCGGCCAAGTACAACACTTGCCTACTCCACGTTGTGGCGTCCCAACGGACGAGAGTTGCACTCAACTCCTCTCAAGTGATCCAATGATCAACTTGAATACCACAGTGTTATGCTTTTCTTTTCTTATCGCGTTCGCGAGGAATCTCCACAACTTGGAGTCTCTCGCCCTTACACTTGAAGTTCACAAAGAAGCACGGAGTAAGGGAGATAAGCAACACACACAAATCCACAGCAAAATGCGCACACACACGGCCAAGAATCGAGCTCAAAAGACTATCTCAAAGTTCTCACTAGAACGGAGCTCGAATCACTGAGAATGACAAACGAATGCGCAAAGACTGAGTGTGGATGATCAAGAATGCTCTAAGGTTGCTTGGTATTCTCCTCCATGCGCCTAGGGGTCCCTTTTATAGTCCCAAGGCAGCTAGGAGCCGTTGAGAACAAATCTGGAAGGCCATCCTTGCCTTCTGTCGTCGGGCGCACCGGACAGTCCGGTGCACACCGGACAGTGTCCGGTGCCCGATTTCTTTCCTTAAATAGCGAAGCCGACCGTTGGCGGCCTTGGAGCGTTGGCGCACCGGACATGTCCGGTGCACACCGGACAGTCCGGTGCCCCCTTCTAGCCGTTGGCTCGGCCACGTGTCCCGCGCAGATCGCGCGGCCGACCATTGGCCCGGCCGACCGTTGGCTCACCGGACAGTCCGGTGCACACCGGACAGTCCGGTGAATTTTAGCCGTACGCTGTCGGCGAATTCCCGAGAGCGGCCACTTCACGCCGAGTTAGCCTGGCGCACCGGACACTGTCCGGTGCACCACCGGACAGTCCGGTGCTCCAGACCGAACAGCCTTTTGGCTGTACACAGCCAACTTTTCTCTGACTCGAATTCTCCTGTTTCAAGCACTTAGACACAATACATTAGTCCTCAAAACAATGTACTAAGGCTTAGAAACATACCTTTACTCTTGATTTGCACTTTGTCCATCCATGGGTATAGATTCACATTTAAGCACTTGTGTTGGCACTCAATCACCAAAATACTTAGAAATGGCCCAAGGGCACATTTCCCTTTCAATCTCCCCCTTTTTGGTGATTTATGCCAACACAACATAAAGCAACTAGAACAAGTGCAATATCACTTCAAATCAAACTCAAATTTATTTTGATTTAATTTTGGCATATATGGATCATCCTTTGCCACCACTTGGTTTGTTTTTGCAAATCAAACTCAAATCTCTATCTCTAAGTCAAACACACATGTTGAAGCATAAAGAGAGTCATTCCAAAAGAGATTGATCAAAGATTTCAAAAACTCCCCCTATTTCCCATAATCAACACTTCTCCCCACAAGAAGCCAACTTTTGACAAAAGAGACAATGCAAGAGTTTTGCCAAACCAAAAGCTCTATTCTACTATTTTCAAAGTTTCTCAAGTGGTAGCTGATCCATCTATTGCTTTGGCCTTTATTTTCTCACCCTTTGGCATCAAGCACCAAAACGGGATCAATCTTGGCCCTTTAACCCCATTGCCTCACCAAATTCTTCAATTAAGAGCAAATAGGCAATAAGAGTTTAAAGATGAACTTGGAATAGTTACTCTTTTCATCGGAGTGCAGTGGAAGTCTTGTATGGTCCAAGTCCACCTTTTCCTTTCAATCCTCCTTTGAGGCTAAAACAACCAAACTCAAGCATATGGTTAGTCTCAAAGGGTCAAGTTGTAGCAGAACTCCCCCTAAATATGTGCATCACTTACACAAGGACTTGTGAGGTCCGGGGAATGTTTGTACAACTTGAGCACCACAATAAGCAACAAAATGCAGAATGAACATGATCAAAGGCATAAACACATGTATACTATAAATCAATCCAAGTTCCGCGAATCTAAGACATTTAGCTCACTACGCAACCTGCAAAAGGTCTTCTCATCTAGAGGCTTGGTAAAGATATCGGCTAGCTGGTTCTCGGTGCTAACATGAAACACTTCGATATCTCCCTTTTGCTGGTGGTCTCTCAAAAAGTGATGCCGGATGTCAATGTGCTTTGTGCGGCTGTGTTCAACAGGATTTTCCGCCATGCGGATAGCACTCTCATTATCACATAGGAGTGGGACTTTGCTCAGATTGTAGCCAAAGTCCCGGAGGGTTTGCCTCATCCAAAGTAGTTGCGCGCAACACTGTCCTGCGGCAACATACTCGGCCTCAACGGTGGATAGGGCAACAGAAGTTTGTTTCTTAGAGTTCCACGACACCAGGGACCTTCCTAAGAATTGGCACGTCCCCGATGTACTCTTCCTATCGACCTTACATCCAGCATAGTCGGAATCTGAGTATCCAACCAAGTCAAAGGTAGACCCCTTTGGATACCAGAGCCCGAAGCAAGGCGTAGCAACCAAATATCTAAGAATTCGCTTCACCGCCACTAAGTGACACTCCTTAGGATCGGATTGAAATCTAGCACACATGCATACGCTAAGCATAATATCCGGTCTACTAGCACATAGATAAAGTAAAGACCCTATCATTGACCGGTATGCTTTTTGATCAACGGACTTACCTCCTTTGTTGAGGTCGGTGTGTCCGTCGGTCCCCACCGGAGTCTTTGCGGGCTTGGCGTCCTTCATCCCAAACCGCTTCAGCAGGTCTAGCGTGTACTTCGTTTGGGAGATGAAGGTGCCGTCCTTGAGTTGCTTCACTTGGAACCCAAGGAAGTAGTTCAACTCGCCCATCATCGACATCTCGAATTTCTGCATCATCACCCTGCTAAACTCTTCACAAGACTTTTGGTTAGTAGAACCAAATATTATGTCATCGACATAAATTTGGCACACAAACAAATCACCATCACATGTCTTTGTAAAAAGAGTTGGATCGGCTTTCCCAACCTTGAAAGCATTAACAATTAGAAAGTCTCTAAGGCATTCATACCATGCTCTTGGGGCTTGCTTAAGTCCATAGAGCGCCTTAGAGAGCTTACACACGTGGTCGGGGTACCGTTCATCCTCGAAACCAGGGGGTTGCTCCACGTACACCTCCTCCTTGATCGGCCCATTGAGGAAAGCGCTCTTCACATCCATTTGGTACAACCTGAAAGAATGGTGAGCGGCATATGCTAGCAAGATACGAATGGACTCTAGCCTAGCCACAGGAGCAAAAGTCTCCTCAAAGTCCAAACCTGCGACTTGGGCATAACCTTTTGCCACAAGTCGAGCCTTGTTCCTTGTCATCACTCCGTGCTCGTCTTGTTTGTTGCGAAACACCCACAACATTTTGCTTAGGACGAGGCACCAGTGTCCAAACTTCATTGCGCTTGAAGTTGTTGAGTTCCTCCTGCATGGCCAACACCCAGTCCGGATCTAGCAAGGCCTCTTCTACCCTGAAAGGCTCAATAGAAGAGACAAAGGAGTAATGCTCACAAAAATTAACTAATCGAGATCGAGTAGTTACTCCCTTGCTAATATCACCCAGAATTTGGTCGACGGGATGATCCCTTTGAATCATCGCTCGAACTTGGGTCAGAGGTGCCAGTTGCGCTTCTTCCTCCATCACTTGATCATCTTGTGCTCCCCCTTGATCAAGCGCCTCCACTTGAGGTACCTGTTCGTCATCTTCGGTTGGGGGATGCACCATAGTTGAGGAAGAAGGTTGATCTCGTTCATCTTGTTCCTGTGGCCGCACTTCTCCAATCGCCATGGTTCGTATAGCGGCTGTCGGAACATCTTCTTCATCTACATCATCACAATCAACAACTTGCTCTCTTGGAGAGCCATTAGTCTCATCAAATACAACGTCACTAGAGACTTCAACCAAACCCGATGATTTGTTGAAGACTCTATACGCCTTTGTATTTGAGTCATAACCTAACAAAAACCCTTCTACAGCTTTGGGAGCAAATTTAGAATTTCTACCCTTCTTCACTAGAATGTAGCACTTGCTTCCAAATACACGAAAGTAAGATACATTGGGTTTGTTACCGGTTAGTAGCTCATACGAAGTCTTCTTGAGGAGGCGATGAAGGTAGACCCTGTTGATGGCGTGGCAAGCCGTGTTCACGGCTTCCGACCAAAAACGCTCGGGGGTCTTGAATTCTCCAAGCATCGTCCTCGCCATGTCGATTAGCGTCCTGTTCTTCCTCTCTACCACACCATTTTGCTGTGGTGTGTAGGGAGCGGAGAACTCATGCTTGATCCCTTCCTCCTCAAGGAACTCTTCCACTTGAAAGTTCTTGAACTCGGACCCGTTATCGCTCCTTATCTTCTTCACCTTGAGCTCAAACTCATTTTGAGCTCTCCCGAGGAAGCGCTTGAGGGTCCCTTGGGTTTCAGACTTATCCTGCAAAAAGAACACCCAAGTGAAGCGGGAAAAGTCATCAACAATAACTAAACCATACTTACTTCCTCCTATGCTTAGATAGGCGACGGGTCCGAAGAGGTCCATATGTAGCAGCTCAAGTGGTCTTGATGTGGTCATCACATTCTTGCTGTGATGCGCTCCTCCCACCTGTTTACCTGCCTGACAAGCTGCACAAGGTCTATCTTTTTCGAATTGTACGTTAGTCAAACCTATCACGTGTTCTCCCTTTAGAAGCTTGTGAAGGTTCTTCATCCCCACATGTGCTAAGCGGCGATGCCACAACCAGCCCATGCTAGTCTTAGCAATTAAGCATGCATCTAGACTGGCCTCTTCTTTTGCAAAATCAACTAAGTAAAGCTTGCCGTCTAATACACCTTTAAAGGCTAGTGAACCATCACATCTTCTAAAGACAGACACATCTACATTTGTAAACAAACAGTTATATCCCATATTGCATAATTGACTAACAGATAGTAAATTATATCCAAGAGACTCTACTAAAAACACGTTAGAGATAGAGTGCTCATTTGAGATTGCAATTTTACCTAACCCTTTTACCTTGCCTTGATTCCCATCACCGAATATTATT
This sequence comes from Zea mays, assembly GCF_902167145.1. Lineage (NCBI taxonomy): Eukaryota > Viridiplantae > Streptophyta > Magnoliopsida > Poales > Poaceae > Zea > Zea mays. Next base: position 56,743,940 of record NC_050096.1, on the reverse strand, counting down.
GAATCTTGGGAATCTTTGTTTTTGACGTAGGAGGTGAACATCTTCTTCTCCCCCGTCATATGGTTTGTGCATCCGCTGTCGATAATCCAGCTTGAACCCCCGGATGCATAAACCTGCAAGGCAAATTTAGGCTTGGGTCTTAGGTACCCAACTCATGTTGGGTCCTGCAAGGTTAGCACAAATATCCTTAGGGACCCAAATGCAAGTTTTGTCTCCCTTGCATCTTGCCCCTAATTTTCTAGCAACTATCTTCCTATTCTTTCTACAAATAGCAAAAGAAGCATTTAAAACATGATATATTGTAGAAGGTTCATTTACTTTCCTAGGAACATTAACAACATTTCTCCTAGGCAAATTATGAATAGCATTTCTCCTACCAACATTTCTATCATGCACATAAGAAGAACTAGAAGCAAACATGGCATGAGAATCAAAGACATTATATGCATTACAACTCCTATAAGCATTTCTAGATTGTCTCCTATCATGGTACATAAAAGCATGGTTCTTTTGCACACTACTAGCCATAGGGGCTTTTCCTTTCTCCTTGGCGGAGATGGGAGCCTTATGGCTTGTCAAGTTCTTGGCTTCCCTCTTGTAGCCAAGTCCATCCTTAATTGAGGGGTGTCTACCAATCGTGTAGGCATCCCTTGCAAATTTTAGCTTGTCAAATTCATTCTTGCTAGTCTTAAGTTGGGCATTAAGACTAGCTAATTCCTCATTTAATTTAGAAATTGAAACTAAATGATCACTACAAGCATCAATGTCAAAATCTTTACACCTATTACAAGTTTCAACAATTTCTACACAAGAGTTAGATTTACTAACTACTTCTAGTTTAGCATTTAAATCATCATTAAAAATTTTTAACTTAGCAATAGTTTCATGACAAGAAGATAATTCACTAGAGAGCATTTCATTCCTCTTAATTTCTAGAGCAAGAGATTTCTGAGCTTCTACAAATTTATCATGTTCTTCATACAACAGATCCTCTTGCTTTTCTAACAGTATATTCCTATCATTCAAGGCATCAATCAATTCATTAATTTTGTCTACCTTAGTTCTATCTAATCCCTTGAATAAGCATGAGTAATCTATCTCATCATCATCACTAGACTCATCCTCACTTGAAGAAGCATAAGTACTAGTATTAGGAGTGCTTACTTTCTTCTCCCTTGCCATGAGGCAAGTGTGATGCTCGTTTGGGAAGAGGGATGACTTGTTGAAGGCAGTGGTGGCGAGTCCCTCATTGTCGGAGTCGGACGAGGAGCAGTCCGAATCCCACTCCTTGCCAAGGTGAGCCTCACCCTTTGCCTTCTTATAGTTCTTCTTTTTCTCCCTCTTATTCCCTTGATCCTGGTCACTATCATTGTCGGGACAGTTAGCAATAAAATGACCAAGCTTACCGCATTTGAAGCATGAGCGCTTCCCCTTGGCTTTGGTCTTGCTTGGCTGTCCCTTGCGACCTTTAAGCACCGTCTTGAATCTTTTGATGATGAGAGCCATCTCTTCATCATTAAGTCCGGCCGCCTCAATCTGTGCCACCTTGCTAGGTAGCGCCTCCTTGCTTCGTGTTGCCTTGAGAGCAAGAGGTTGCGGCTCGTTGATCGGACCATTCAAGGCGTCGTCCACGTATCTCGCCTCCTTGATCATCATTCGCCCGCTAACGAATTTCCCAAGAACTTCTTCGGGCGACATCTTGGTGTACCTGGGATTTTCACGAATATTGTTCACTAAATGAGGATCAAGAACGGTAAATGACCTTAGCATTAGGCGGACGACGTCGTGGTCCGTCCATTGCGTGCTCCCGTAGCTCCTTATTTTGTTGATAAGGGTCTTGAGCCGGTTGTATGTTTGTGTTGGCTCCTCGCCCCTTATCATTGCGAACCGTCCAAGCTCGCCTTCCACCAACTCCATTTTGGTGAGCAAGGTGACGTCGTTTCCCTCATGAGAGATCTTGAGGGTGTCCCAGATCTGCTTGGCATTGTCCAAGCCGCTCACCTTGTGATACTCGTCCCTGCACAAAGAGGCTAGCAACACAGTAGTAGCTTGTGCATTTTTATGAATCTGTTCATTAATAAACACAGGACTATCCGAGCTATCAAATTTCATTCCACTTTCCACAATCTCCCAAATGCTTGGATGGAGAGAAAACAGGTGAGTACGCATTTTGTGGCTCCAAAATCCGTAGTCCTCTCCATCAAAGTGAGGGGGCTTGCCAAGTGGAATGGGGAGCAATTGAGTATTTGAACTATGCGGGATGCGTGAATAATCGAAAGAAAAGTTTGAGTTAACCGTCTTTCGTCTATCGTGGTCGTCGTCGTCCTTTTGGGAGGAGGAAGATTCGTCGCTGTCGTAGTAGACAATTTCCTTGATGCGCCTTGTCTTCTTCTTCCTCCCGTCTTTTCTTTTGTGGCTCGAGCCTGAGTCGGTGGGCTTGTCATCATTGAGCTCGTTGACGAAGGTCTCCTTCTCCTTGTCGTTGATCACCATCCCCTTGCCCTTAGGATCCATCTCTTCGGGCGGTTAGTCCCTTTCTTGAAGAGAACGACTCTGATACCAATTGAGAGCACCTAGAGGGGGGGGTGAATAGGTGATCCTATAAAACTTAAAAACTTAAGCCACAAAACTTTGATTAAGCGTTAGCACAGTTAATGCCAAGTGGCTAGAGAGAAGATCTTACACAATGCGATAACCACAAAGAGTTCAACACAGAGAAGACACAGTGGTTTATCCCGTGGTTCGGCCAAGTACAACACTTGCCTACTCCACGTTGTGGCGTCCCAACGGACGAGAGTTGCACTCAACTCATCTCAAGTGATCCAATGATCAACTTGAATACCACAGTGTTATGCTTTTCTTTTCTTATCGCGTTCGTGAGGAATCTCCACAACTTGGAGTCTCTCGCCCTTACACTTGAAGTTCACAAAGAAGCACGGAGTAAGGGAGATAAGCAACACACACAAATCCACAGCAAAATGCGCACACACACGGCCAAGAATCGAGCTCAAAAGACTATCTCAAAGTTCTCACTAGAACGGAGCTCGAATCACTGAGAATGACAAACGAATGCGCAAAGACTGAGTGTGGATGATCAAGAATGCTCTAAGGTTGCTTGGTATTCTCCTCCATGCGCCTAGGGGTCCCTTTTATAGTCCCAAGGCAGCTAGGAGCCGTTGAGAACAAATCTGGAAGGCCATCCTTGCCTTCTGTCGTCGGGCGCACCGGACAGTCCGGTGCACACCGGACAGTGTCCGGTGCCTGATTTCCTTCCTTAAATAGCGAAGCCGACCGTTGGCGGCCTTGGAGCCGTTGGCGCACCGGACATGTCCGGTGCACACCGGACAGTCCGGTGCCCCCTTCTAGCCGTTGGCTCGGCCACGTGTCCCGCGCAGATCGCGCGGCCGACCGTTGGCTCACCGGACAGTCCGGTGCACACCGGACAGTCCGGTGAATTTTAGCCGTACGCTGTCGGCGAATTCCCGAGAGCGGCCACTTCACGCCGAGTTAGCCTGGCGCACCGGACACTGTCCGGTGCACCACCGGACAGTCCGGTGCTCCAGACCGAACAGCCTTTTGGCTGTACACAGCCAACTTTTCTCTGACTCGAATTCTCCTGTTTCAAGCACTTAGACACAATACATTAGTCCTCAAAACAATGTACTAAGGCTTAGAAACATACCTTTACTCTTGATTTGCACTTTGTCCATCCATGGGTATAGATTCACATTTAAGCACTTGTGTTGGCACTCAATCACCAAAATACTTAGAAATGGCCCAAGGGCACATTTTCCTTTCAATTTACGCGAACGTGGAGCACGTCTTTCCTTATCTCAAACCGGTGGATATTTAAATGTTGCATGGTTTACGCTATTATGTTACACAGCGTTATGCAGTCGTAAACGGTGTACACATGGTAATATTCGTTCCCGTGATTCGTGGTCCAAAAGATTCCTTCTATGCATGATTTATGCACATTTCTACATATATTTATGCGTGCGTATATCACCTGTCACATCTCATCCGGGAATCGTGGCTATCATATGCATGGCTGACGCATGCTTGCGTACAGTGGGCCGACCGCGATCTGGTTGGCGTCCTGGCTGGGGCTTCCCCCACTAACGGAAGCTCAGGGCTTCCATTACCTCTTCCCTATATATATATATATGATCATGTGTTGTGTTGTTAATCAAAATAAAGCTGTCTCTAGAACTTTATAGTAGTCATGTGTCAACAAAATTAAGTTCATGAAACACATATAGTATATGAGCTTTGGATAGGAAACATTTTGCTGCATCTAGCACTCAATTTTAAAGCAACTTGCAAATATTATAAAGAAGGTTAAACAAAAAACCAGCACACATGTACATCCTGCATCTCTGATGTCGGTGTAGGGTGCTCACAAAGCTCTCTGTTGGGGACTTGTTCTCAAATGTTAAGAATTAAGAACAAGGCAACACAAGAAATGTTAGGTGTTAAGGTCCTTCGTCCTCCATAACAATATATCCCTTCGGGATATAGAGCATCTCGGACGAAGGTTACGAAGGACATACCTTCGTAAGCATAATAACGAAGAATGAAGCATTTGCATAAATCATAAAATATGAAATAAACATCTAAATGCTGTCAAAGAATTATCTCTACTTGTATTAATGAATACAAATGACTTTGAATTACAAATGTACCTTCGGTCCTGCGGAAGGCAAAGGTACAAGCGTGATGCGAAAGCAAATGACAGGTTCACGTGAACAGTACAGAGGTACTGTTCATCTATTTATAGGCACAGGTCGCAGCCTGTGACAAATTACAATTATGCCCCTTGCGAAAGTTTATAGCATTAACTCAGACTCATATGTATAAAAAGGTCATTCTATCTCTATGTCGGTTTAAAAACGCCGAAGCTCCATGAAAAGGGACCTTCGGCCATCTCTTGGAGACGACTTCAGCCGAAGCTGCTTCTTCGTGTGAGACCTTCGGCGCACCGAAGCACGACCCCAACAGTAGCCCCTTTCGCGGTGCTAGATCGTTCTTCGTAACGAGCTTGACCCGTGAAAAAAACCTCTTCAGCTTCGGGAAGCCGAAGGTCCAAAAAACACCTTCCCTGAGCTCGTTGCGGAGAAACGATCCGACTTCCGAGCGCGTGTCGGTCCCACCTTGCAGAGTTACTGTTTGATCCTTGCGGTCCACTGCGCAGCGGG